>NC_056733.1:1788439636-1788514636 GCF_019279795.1 Protopterus annectens | reverse complement strand
CTAATAACATGTACTGTTAATGTGCAGATATGACTTTGCCTAATGAACTGCAGTAAGGACATTACTGTAGATATTTTGGATGACCAGATGATATTAATGCAAATGTAAGTAGTGCATTTTTTTTTTCTTGAAGAAATTTGTTTAAAATGTAAAGGTAAAAAATGTAGTGTGGGCAAAAAGAAAGCAGTATGCATGAGAAGAGAAAATGATCTCATCAGAAAAAAAGTTTGGAAGCCAATAAAAGTTGTGGGAAAGGAACAATTAAAGAAGAAAATCACTCTTTCAGGAAATGTGGAAATATTACTTTGTTCTACAGTAGCAAAAAGAGAAGCCAATATGGATGTATAAGCCTGCAACTTGAAGCTGTTCTGTACTCACTGAAGAGAAAAGTAGATATAAAACATACAAATGTGATGACAGTTACATAGAAAAGAAAGTGGGCCCAGGAGCAATTATACATTCAGTTCTGATAACATCAGACATAAACAGAGCCAGGGAACATAGGAGGCTGTAATACCACTAAGAAAGTAATTCATACTGTGCCTCATTTTAGACAAGAATATTCCCAGATGTACTTGGGGGGATATTCATACTACTGATACAGGAAAGTTAAAGCAAAGAAAAAAGCACAAACTACAAACATTTATGACTAGCTTTGGAGAGGAGGAACTGATGCTATTAATCCTGAAGCAAATGGTTATGGTGTAAAACCACTGTGACATGAATATAAAATAGAAACATTACAGCAATTGAACCTAATGAATTTCTCTAATAAGATGTCAAGGAAAAAACTGTGGTCACTGTCTATAGGTATTCCAAATATCAAATAAGATCTTTACTATTATTGAAAAAAGTGTTGTAGGATTCATTCTAGCAGAGTGGAGAACTGCCATTGTCATCCCCTTGCACAAAGGTGGTGCCACTACTGACCCTGGAAACTATCACCTCATTAGCCTGACGAGTTTGATCTGTAAAGCCATGGAGCGTATTATTATGGATCTCATAAACAAAGACATAGGCAGCCTCCAAGCACTTGATCCCACCTAGTTCGGATTCATCAAGAGTAGATCTTGCCTGTTGAACCTGATTGACTTCTTTGAGACTGTCACCAAGGCCCTGGATGAGGGAAAGTCAGTACATACAAACTTACCTTGACTTGGCCAAGGCCTTTGACACAACCCCCACTCTGGCATCATTGAAAAGCTAACACAACTTGGCATAAATCCCTATCTCATCAGGTGGGTGGCCAAAGTCAAAATAGGCATCTCTACCTCTGATAGCAGATCTGTCACTAGTGGAGTTCCCCAGGGATCTGTACTGGGACCCCCTGCTTGGCATCTATTTCTCAGAGGGCCAGGCAAAGACAAAAGGCCTCTGGCTGACCAAGTTTGCAGATAACTGTAAGTTGGTTGCTGTCACTGACTCCCCAAATGATGTTAACATACTGCAAGAGGGTCTCACAGCAACTAATGACTGGTACCTAAGTCATGGCCTCAAGTATAATGCAAAAAAAAAGTATCATCAAACCATTCGGCAAAAATATGACCCCTATGGGTCTATATTATGAAAGTGAAAATCCCTAAGCGCGAATACCTAAACTTCTACCCCTTTACCACGAACCGTGAAAATCCTGAACGCACTAAATTGCGAAAATAAAAATATTGACAACCTCACCACCTGCTACATACTAACTACCTAGCTATGCACTATCCTTAACCCCTCCCTAACCCTAAGGTCCGTAACTACCGCACACTTCCCCTACACACATACACCCAAACAAAATAAATAAAACACATACATACATTTAAAAAAAACATACCTCCAACACTATACTAAACCCCACATACACAATTAACTATGCACTATCCTTAACCCCTCCATAACCCTCAGGTCCGCAACTACTGCACACTTCCCCTACACACATACACCCAAACAAAATAAATAAAACACATACATACATTTAAAAAAACACCTACTTCTAACACTACACTAACTCTTACATACATTTACCTATCTATGCACTTACCTTAACCCAAATCCTAACACTAAATTCCTATTGCACACTTACCTTACGGAGCTATACCGCAGACAGGCCAACCAAAACAAATCGACATTTCGATCTTCGCTGTTTTGAACTTTTGTGGTTTACATACTTCGCGCAATACAGGTTGACGTCTTCGTATTCACCTAAAGGAATCTTCACTCTCGTAATAGGAACCCGACCCCTATTGATTACCACATCTACAGCAACCCCCTAAGCACACAGCCTATGGTGAGGGACCTGGGCACTCAGGTTGATAACAAACTCACATTCAACCATCATGTAGCAGCAGTGGTCAGAAAAGCATTTTACCTGGTTCATCTCATAAGTAAAGGGATTGCTTCCAGAAAAAAATGAGGTTATTACCTCTCTATACTCTTCCCTCATTAGACCAATAATTGAGTATAATACCCCATTTGGGATGTACCTCTCCAAGCATCTGCACCAACTAGAAAGGCCACTGAAATACCTCACAAAGAGAATCCATGGCCTCCAACAACTGTCCTCTGCTGACAGGCTCAAATCACTATCACTATGCTCGATATTATACAGATTGCTCAGGGGTGATCTGTGTCTCGACTGCAAGGCAATCTCGAGCCCCACCCTACTAGAAATTCTCCATATCCATAAGTCTAACTCCTCATGCACTACCTTCTCACAAGACCTGAATCTAATATGCAACATAAACAACACATACTGGAGAGACAGGTTTTGTCACCCAGAGGCTGCCCTGTCTCTGGAATAGACTTCCCATGCATGTCACTTCAAGCTTCAACCTTGAAGAGTGGATGGGAAACCACAAATTTGTTCCAGGGGTGACTCATTGACAGGGGTGACAAGTGCTGACTGAAGTTTCTTTTTAGGGATAAACTCTTGACAAGGCTTGGAAAGGCCCTAGGGCCATTAGCCTAGTAACCTCTTATGATTCTATGATCCTATGAACTGAAATGAACCATCTAGGAGTGTCCTAGGGTTAGAGACAAGGGTACAAACTGTGCAAGTAACAGCTAATAGATGTGGTCCTTATGTGATTATGGTATTTTATTTAGCAGCATGAAGCCACAGAAATCGTACTATAAACAGCATTCATGCAGCTGCGTTTAGGACCAAATTGCAATGAAGGCAGCAGAGTGGTTATGAATGTCAAATTATTTTTGATACAAAAATAGTTAAATACCAGTGATTTTTGGTACAAATGGGCCTATTAAATGTGACAAGAAGTAGAGAAAGCAAAAGGCAGTATGGGAGTAGTAAGAGAGTAAATGCTAATGGAAACATGGAAATGGTGATACATTCAAGCAGATCATCATTGAAAATAAACTTCAAAACAGTGTCTAATTGAAAAGGCTACAATATTTAAGCACAGAAAAGAGATAGTTCTGGACAGGTAGCTACAGTGATACTACATTTATACCAAAATATTTAAAAAAATAAAGATTTAAGGACATTAATATGCAATATTTGAAGAAAGAGCATGGCATGATGCAGACAGAAATATTTCACAAATTCAACTCAGAGACAAGTTGCAAAATATGGAGAAAGGAGAGATACTAAATTAAAAAAATGCTTTTTTGTGAAAGGTTATAGCTGACTTAGAAAAGTTTCCAGAACTGTTGGTATATGTGAGTGTGTGTGTGTTGGGGGGAGGAATGAGAAAACACATGTCTTTATAAAGAAAACAGGGAACAGTTCTTTGTGTCCTTGTTATGCAGTATGGAACATTACATTATAATTATTAACTCATCAAAGTTTTCTAGTTCTTTTTCATATTTCACATTCTCTCTCAAACGCACACACACACACACACACACACACACACACACACACACACACACACACACACACACACACACACACACACCATACAGTTTTATAAAACTGGGGAACTATGCTTTAAACTGATATTGAATCTGCTTAATCCGTCTATCCTGAAAAACAGAAAACGAGCTCCATTCAATCCACAAACAATGCCACATATGCATCTGTCACTGTCAGATTTTAGAATTTAGACATGTAACAATTTTATTCTTATACAAAAGACCATGCTGATGTGAAACATACTGTGTCAGCCCTTTGTTCTTTGTGTTCTTGAAGAACTCCTCTTTTCATTATTTTCCTGACAGTTTTATTTCTTATTACATTTTGTCTTTTTACAAGATCATTTTCTATAATGCACGCACCTGCTAGCCTGCTCTGCTGGTAGCGCACTGAGCCCACAAACTGATGTTTTGAGATCTGACACACTGTAAACAGATGGGAAGAACACACTATACTCCAGCTGTGCTTGGTTAAATTGATCAGTGAAGCATGCAGCTCAAAAACCAACACCTGCTAAACACCATGAACTGAGGAACTTCATTCAGTTTTATCATACAGAACCTGTAATCCATGCAAACAAGAGTATTGCAAAGATGCTGTGAACAGTAGGAGAGCTAAATTTTGATATGAGCAACCAATTACGTTTTATTAAATGATGTATAAAATACTTCTGCTTTTTAGCAGTAATATACTAAAAAGAATCATCAGGGTGCTATAAGAAATCTTTTTTTTTCTCACATTGATGCCCTACACACATATGGTCCCCCATATTCACTCACTCACTCACTGAAACAGGTCCTTTTTCCACCTGTGTGCTTTTGTTTATAAACCATTCAATAAGAACATAATTATATAAATAAAGAAAAAGAAGTAGTCCTTTTTTATTACTGAAATATTTTGGACCAAAAATGAATGTGCAATCATTCATTATTTAGTGCCACATAACCACAGTGAATAGATTCACAATTTTCTTCCTGAGTGTTGTTTTGTTGCTTTTCTATTCACTAAAAAAAATAAATTAAATTTGCTTCATAATTGAGCAATTGTGATTCTTAACTAATTTGTTTTCCTTCACGCATGCATTCATTTCTCTATTCAATTTCTTACAGTTTTACTTTTGTTTTCTTTTTATCTTTCTGCTAAGTTTTTGCCTATTCCAAAAAGAGAAATTTTACTAGTGCATTATTGTACTAAATGGAATGTCTTTTAGGTACATGAATATCCATTTAAATATAGTAGGTACTTTTGAAGTAGCTTTGCAGTTTTTACACCACTAAATATCTCTCTACCCTTACTGCTGTTTACATTCTTATTCTATATACTTCATATCGTAGTGACTTGTATTACTTAGGTGATATCTATTCCTACTCAAGTACAACATACGAAAAGAAAATGGTCAGCGTATTGGTAGCACCTTAATTTTTCTTTGACTGTTCTTTTAACTCATTTCTCTTGTTGCATCATAGTAGATGCACTTATATTGCATTCTACCTATAATCTTCACTTGCCTCACTTCTGTTATCCAAGTTGCACTCTTTCCTCTTCAGCAGATATCAACAGATTACTCCATTTGCCCCATAAACTAAATAAGCATTAGTTATCATGTACTATATCACCTTTATCTCCCCAATACAAGGATAAGGCAACATTATTAATGTATCTTCAACTCAATAGTACACTTAATAAGATCTGCTTAGAAGAGTAAGTAGATTAAAATATATGTCTACTGCAGAGAGCTGAACTCTGTGATACTGATTTTCAGGTGCAGTCACTGATTAAGCCATGAGATCACATGCGGATATGTTTCTGCATTCTTGTGATACATAACTTGTGCTGAAAAGTGCCATCTTTAGTAAATCAAAAAAGTGGTGCAGCTGTCTAATTACAGTTTTATCTGTTACATCCACTCCTAAAACTAATGTCTGCTTCCTCCTCAGTTATTGTTTTATTACTTTTGTGACAAAAGATCCATATCTGTCATTGATTCACAGAGTATTTTACAAATTGAGCAGCTTTTCACAAGCAAAAAACAAAGTGTTTTATAATTCACCACAGATACCAAACAGGTTTGTGAGATATCTAAGCTTTCAAACCACTGGCTCTCACAGACATCATTCTTTAAGAAGATGATTTACTTCCTTGTCAGCACCGAACCTTTTTGCATGTCACTGTTTCTTTAGTTTCTGCTTTGGGGTTCTTGGGATAGGTAGAATACAGAGCTATTGTTATCTATATGAAACTTGCTAGTTGTGAAGCTTGGACAGGAGTGGCACAGTGATGATGTGAACCTAAAGAGTTTTTATTGTGTCTGCAAAAATTGTCTTCTGTCCTTCTCACTATGAAAGTATGAAGAGTTACAAGCCTTACTTCTGGTCTGCAACATGTCTGAAGTGCAGCGCTATTTTCTGACCTGTTTAGAGTAATTGTTGTCCAGCTCTCCAGTCATTCAGATTACTAAGGTAACTTATTTAATGTTCATCTGAATTTACTGCTTCAATAATTTCAGTTTTAATGGTGATTGCTGTTTAAAACTGGGCATTAAAATAGCAGAATGATTTATAATTACAAGAAAACCTTCATTCTTAGGAGATGTGGAATGATTATCAATTCCAAAAAGTGTAATTTAGCCATGTTGTGATGTATTGACTTCCATGGATAGCCGATGTAAAACGTAAAGGCCTAATTGTTTACCCTGTGAATCCAAGAATGCACCTTGTTAGTTATCCATCTGGCCATTTATATATTATCCAAGCATATGTTTATTCTGATGCAAGACTAGCAGCGCACCATTTATATCAGAGTTAATATTTTAAACCTATACCACTGTCTTTCCCTTCTTATCTTTTCATGTGGTTACATTTTCTGGGATCATGGAATTGGAGCTCCGCCTAACCCAGTTAGGTCATACTGCCTTAAAAGTGTGCAAAGCCTAATCTGAGATCAAATTATTACAAACTTGCAATACTCTTGTACAAATCATAAACTTTGCCATAAACCAAATAACAAAAAAAGAATAAAACATAAATAGTAAGGATATAGAAAATATATCCTCTTGCAGAAATATAAGAACTGAAAGCAATAAATCACAATATTTTGGGCAGCCCAGAGCTCTGATATTTGGCCACAGTATGCCCCTTCAGTACTTCTCCTGGAGAATATAATGGTATCCCCCAGGCTTTTCTTTAGCTACTATACATCTAAACTGAGCAGCAGCTTGTAGCATTACTTGCTGGGTCATCTGTGACAGACAATGATAACACTTTGAAGAGGACTGACAGCAATGAGTGAAGGTAATCTCCTTCTAATGGATGAGTCCTAAGCTTAAAACGCTTCCTTATCTGTATTATATGTTATCCTATAATAGTAATTACTTTTGTTTTAATTTGTGTAAGATCCATTTTTAATAGCCTAGTTCTGAATATTTTATTTATTAAAACTATTACAGATGGTGTTTTCTACTGTATATGCAGTATAGTATATTTAAGCAATAATCAGATGTGATAAGATGCTGCTGGTCCTGTTCAGTGGTGTAGCTCAGTTCTACAAATTCCCTTGTCGGGATAATTTTTTATCCATATTTTTGGTTAGGTAGTTTGCTTATATCATAGCAGCAATCCCCTACAAATTCCTTGGGTATGATAATTTGTTTTTCAGTATTTTTGGCTATCTAGCTATCTAGTTTGATTGATTCATAACAGCAATATCCTACACATTTCTTGGGTGGGATAACAGTTTTAGTATGTTGACAGACTAGTTAATAGAATATGATATTAACAGCAACATACAGTATTATCTATGGACTATGGATAGCAATCTACAATATCAGCCTATACTTGACATAGTAAAATTGTTTATGAAACAATTAATTCAATCTCATTTCAAATTCAGTGATAAATCTACTGTTTGTTAAGATCATCAGGTATGTTTTATTGTATGCTATTCCAATAATTAACTAGTCTATGAGAGAATAAATTAATGACTTGCCATTTTTCTTTTGAAAACTCTAAAAGTCTCTTGACTGGCACTAACAGTGTAAGTGGTACAACAGCTAGCAAACTTGTCTTTGGTGCAGAAGGCTGTGTTTTCTATTCTCACACCATGTAGATTTATTGCTGAAATTACAGTATACCTCTCTTTTCACTGGTTTAGTCAATATCCCCATATAAATGATACAATTTATATTCATTCGTTTTCATGTTTTACTGGTTTCTTAAACATACTTGCTAAATATGGAATTTGTCCTAATAAGACATAATTAATGAAATATACTTTTTTCTTATATATCAACTTATATATCATCCAGAAGAAACATATATTCCTTACTTTTTGTATACATTATCCTATATCTGCATTCTATAAAAATCAATCCTAAAATTTATACCTAGTATCTCTATTACTTCTTTATTCAATCGAATACCTTCTATTTTATCTAGTATCCCTATACCTTTACTCTTTGCATTATTTATACACATACCAGCCACCTTTAAATATTTAATGAATTGCTTAATCTCTTCTTCCATTCATTCTTTTCCTTTCATTCATTAAAACTATGTCATCTACATAAGCAAACATCAAAGGTAGTTGATTTCTTTATATTGATCTATATCCTGCTACTCTTAAGACTATATTTATTTTATTAACCACTGCATTCATGATCAATGCAAATAAAATACTACTTGCTGGACATCTACTTTTTATACCTATTTCTTGACTCAGCCATCCATTTACTACTAATTTCACTTTATTGTTTTCATATGTTGAAACACATATTTTTATTATTTTATCACTTATTATATTCTTTCAATAAATACCATAACATTCCATGTTGTATCTTATGAAATGCTTTACTCAAATCACCTGCCTTAATTTTAACTTCAGACTTCCTATTTATTATATCATTTACAATTTCTGTCATTATCATCAACAAATCTTGGATTTATTTCCTACGTTTTCCAAAATATTGTTTCTCAAAGTAATTTGACTTTATTTTCTAATATTTTTTCTATTATTTTATAAATATTTTAAAATCTACATTATTCAACAATTGGTCTGCAGTTCTTTATATCCTCCTTTTCTCCTTTCTTCCATATCAGTTTCATTGCACCAACACATATTTCTTTTCTCCTACACCTTTCTACAACCATTCATTTAATACTTTCAAAAACAACTTCTTCTGCCAATCTTCCTTATCTTTATACATATAATATTCAATCCCATCCAATCCTGTAGCTCATTCTATGTTTACTTCCTTTAACACATCCTTTATTTCTTCAGCAGTTATTTTTCTTTCTACTCTTTCATTAATTTCCATAGTTCATTTTAACTTCCTATTTTTGTTTCTCTTCTTTTTCTATATATTATTTTATTACATCTATTATTTCTTGCTGTATCTTAATATTTTTCCTCTCATGATTCTGTTATTATTGTCCTGTTTTCTTTTACTATCTTACTTAAATATGATGAACCTCTTCACGTTTTCCTTGTACAAACTGCCTTTGTTTAAACATTTCTTTTAAATTTTCTCTTGATTCATTTCCTATATCTTCCCCTCTCTATCTAAACATTACCTCTTATTTCTTACTATTTCTTTAAATACTTCCCAGTGTAATTCTTTATATTTTGTTTCTCTTCTTTTTTTTTTTAAACCTTCCCATTCTGAAAAAATGTTATATTGTCTTTAAAAGTTATCTACCATGTCCATTCCTTACAAAATAACCTATAACCTACATGATCTTTCCATAATTGATTAAGCTTTTTTTCTACCTTCCTCATCTAATTCTTTATCATTTAGTCTGTTAATTCCTTTACCTATCTTTATACGATCCCTCCTTTTTTTGAACCTCTACTCATATTACTAAATTATCTGAAAATCATGTTGCTTTCATCTCTTCTTGTATAATTTTCAAGCTCACTGAAATAATAAAATGGTGTATTTCTGTTTTTATATTATTTCTTTTATACATCCACTGTTTATTATCCCAAACATATACTTTTCTGCTTTTTATTATCTCTGCTATTTTCTTAACATCACTTCCCTCTTTTCTTCCTCTTTTTAAATCACAGTTAAAGTCTCTCAATAATATTATCTACATGATCATATTAACAAGTGTTGAACACCATTGCAAAACACCTAACCATCTTGTAATATCCTTTATACTACTCACAAAGCTTCTCAACTTTTTTCTTTTATTTATTTTATTTCTTCTATCCCTTGTCCTTATTTTCTCTTATATCTATGTACCTAAATTTCCATTTTCTGTCTTTTACCCTTTTCCCAATGAAATTATCCCTTCCTTTTATCACAGTCCAGTTTGTATCTTTTTCTTCACTTGACTCACACATTTCTCTCTCCCTTTCTTTTGTTCTCTTAATGTATTACTTTTTTTCATCTTTATTTTCCTCTACCCTGCTTTTTCTTCCTGCTGTTTTCTTTCATCTACTTCTTCATCTACTTCTATATTTTTTCTCGTTTCATTCACTTGTTCTTGCTCATATCTATCACCCTTTCCATCTTTATAGTCTACATTTCATTACAATCCATCCATTTTATAAATTTTCACTTCATGTCCCACTTTACCACAAATAAAACATTTTCTTTTATCATAATTGCTGAATAAATGCTTATTTATACCACATAAAAAGCATGTATTTGCTTGTCCCCAGTATTTCACAATATCCCTATTTCCATCAGCATTTATCATACTCAGAGTATGTATAATCTTTCTTTTCTCTTTTAGGTATAACCCCAAATTCCTAGCCTCCCTGTCCATAGACCTCTATTATCATATTTTTTGTAATTCTCATAACATCATAACATTTTTGCATCGGTCTTTAAAAAAGTCTTTTAGTGCTACTTTTTCTACTTCTATTTGGAACTGCAAATAATTTTCTCTTTTGCCTCTCTATTAAATGCTTGTATCATATATGCATTCCAAGGATTGAATTATTTTTGCATCATACTTTTCTAAAATGTTTCTATTTACTGTCTTGACTCAAAAAGAATGTCACAAAATGTATCTTTATTAATATCAGTCATATGCCCAATGGTGAAATTATATTATCCCCAATATCATTCCTCTCAAGTTCTTTCTCTTCTTTCCTACTTATTCTTACTAATAATTTCCTCCTTGTTATATCCATCTTCTTTTCTTTTTTCATTTCTCTTTTTTCACTGTCTGTGCATCTTCCATGTTTTCTTTTTGTATTCTGTTCATAATTTCTCCTCATGATACAGTTTTCTCACTTTCTGATTTGCTTTGCTCTTTAAGTTTGTTTAAATAAACATCACACAACCATCCTAATTGGAGGGTTGTAATAAGACATCCCAAGTGCAATTCTCTTTATTCTGCAAATAACTGCTCCTGAAATAACATTTCCAAATCTTGCAATGACTTGACTGCACTTACAGTATTTTCCTGACCTGCTTGTCCCTTCTCACACTATATCTCCACTCCTACACATGCCACTTCACTTGCTGTCACTTCTTTTTGCAAATGATTGATTATTTGCTTTCATCATATCTCACTCATCTAGGCTTCCAACTGCCTCCTCAATACTCTCTATGCTCACCGTACTTCTTCCTGCTTCTCCAAGCAACCTCCATATCCGGACCAGAAACAGGAAGCCCGACTAGAAACAACTTCCCTATTCATACCAGAATAGGGTTTTTTTATTGATACATACATTGCGCATTATTTACATATTTACATTATTTATATCCATTTACAAATCTCCATACATTATCAACTTCAATTTAAGCATTCCCTCCCCACTATTTTCCCCAAATTTTTTGAGAAAGTCCGTTTTCCATTATATTAAATTTCATTTAGTCTGTTGTTCCGTATAGACTATGAAATTTAAAATATTATTTTGCCCATTTTCTTCACTTCTTTCTGTTTTTGTACACCATAATAACCAAATTCTATTATTTCCATATTTATTTGTTCAAATTTTAACAAACTTTTCACCCTGTTATGCTTACACATTTTTTTCCACACATTATTAACTCTTTCACATTTATTTTGCCTGCAAAATTCCTCATAATGATTTATATTGAATATTATCATAGGCTTTACTTATATCCCCTACCACAACCTTCGCTTCTACATTTTTATTTATTATATCATCAGTTATTTATTTTATTATCCATACTAACTCTTGACTTCCTTTTCCTTTTCTTCTGAATACATTTTGGTCTTAAATTCTATCCATTTTTTGTAATCTTTTTGTTATTATTCTCATAAACATTTTATAATCCGTATTATTCAATGTTATATGCCACCAATTTTTATCTCTGTTTTATTTCCTTTTTTAAATATAAATTATATAACTTCTCAACATATCCCTTTCTCTTTAATTCCAGTTTCTAACCATTCATTCATGGCTTCTATAAAAGTTAATTTTTGCCACTCCTTCATTTCTTTATACATACTGTATTCAATTCCATCCAGTCCTGTTGCAGAATTCATGTTAATATCTTTTAGAATTTCATTCAATTCTTTTTTAGTTATTTTTTGTTCTGAATACTCATTATCTTCATTATTTAATTTTTCACCTTTATACATTTGTTGTATGTTTTCTTCTCTTTTAACAAATAATTCCAATACATATTCTTTAATTATTTTGTATATTCATTTTTGCTGTCTTATTTGCTTACCTTCCTTATTTTTTATTTCTCTTATTATTTCCAACAACAACATTTTCCTTTTATCATTTTCCCCAATATGGTGCTAGCTCTTCTTTCTTTCCTTGTAAACAATATTTTTGTTTATATAACAAGTTGTTAATTTTAATTTGATTCATTTTATATATTTCTCTTTCTTTTTCATAAAAGGAATTTTTCTTCTCTGCTAAGTCTCTAAATGTTTGTTGACTTAATATATTATATCTCTCTTTTTGTTTTATTTTTTCATCATTATACATTCTAAAAACACTTTTTTATATTTCTGTTTGCAATTAAGCCACCAAAGAGTCCATTTCTCATAAAATTCTCTCATATTGATAGACTTTTTCCATAATTACATAAGTTATTTTTTCTCTTCTAAATCTAATTAGTTTTCATTAATTTTCTTTATTCCTTTTTCTATTCTTATTCTTAATTTTCCTGCACTTTAACACATATAGCCAAATGATCTTAAAATCCAGTATACTTAATTCCTATTTTATAACTTTCAAACTATCAGATAACAAAAAAAATCAATTTCTGTCATTATTTCATGTCATTATTTTTGTAGGTTCAGTGGTTATTGTCTCATACACTTAACTTTCCACTTTTTATAATTTCTTTAACCATTTTAACATCACAATTGCTCTTATTTTTTTAATTTACAATAAAAATCACCCACCACCATAATGTCCATGTTTATACAAACATATTCAGGAATATTTTTAAACATCTTTTCTCTCTCTCTCGCTTTTTTACGTATGCATATAAAGCTATCATTCTATACAAATATTTTTCCATCTCATGTCTATTACCATAATTTGTCCTGGTTCCACTATGGTAACATCTAATATTTTAATGCTTTCTTAACATAATATACATATACCCAAGCATGTTTCTTTCCCCATGTTCCAAACTACCACACTAAAACAACATTTTTCAGTTTGTGTTCTTTCTTCCTCTGTTAACAATCTGATATTTTCTAAAACAATAATATGTGCATCTACTGCAGCACACCATTGTAATATACCTATTTTCTTCTTAAGATTTTTCATAATGTTCACATTTAAAGCTAATATTTTCAGATTTTAAGAACAGTTAGTATAATAAAATGTTAGCCCTTTTCTTTCTTATTTTCTCTAAGCATTATATTTTTTAATTTTCTTTTCCTTTCTTTAACTCTTTTCCCTATCAAATTATTTTTATTTCTGACTGTGTGCCAATCAGTCTCTTCCTCACTTGACTCCTCTGTTTATTTTTTCTTGATACTTTCTTTAACTTCATGTAAAAGCTCTTTATCAGTCACATCTTTTTGTACATTTTTTGTATAACACATTTTCTATCTCTTTCCTCTTATATAACTTATAGGTTCATAGATGTTTACTAGGCTAATGACCAAAATGGCCTTTTTCAGCCTAGCCATGCATCCCAAATCTCTGACAAGTTCTGATACCCTTGATAAGTGTAAGCAGGGGTTTGGGAGATGAACCATTTACATATTAGCTGTGTCTATCACAGACATAGGTGCTAACCCAGGAATTAATTTCCTGTTTCTTATCCAATTGTCCAAGTTACACTTGATTTGGTTAGGGAGGAACTCTGCTTCACTTTCATTTTCATTTTCTTGCTCATTTAATTTCACATTCTTGCCATGAATAGCCAGTATTGCCACATTGTTTGCAGTTTAAAATCACATTTTTTTGCATTATGCCCTGTTTTACCACATAAATAACATATTTTTATCGCATTCATTGATTAATTGATATTTTTTTTCCATAAAAATAACAAGTCTTTGGTTGACCCCTGTATTTCACAAAACCACTATTACTATGAACATTAATAATACTAGGTACATGTATAACATTATAATTTTTCATTTTCAGTATTACTCCATATTCCCATCCACAGTCCATAGTCCTCTTTCATTATATTTTTGTACACAAAGTTAAATGTTCTTTCAGTTCTTTCGCTTCAACTTTACTTCTAAACTGGATCATTATTCCTTTTTTTGTTTGTCTGTAAAATGCTTGCACCACATTGTCTGACTATGGATTAATATTTTGCTTTTGTTCTTATGCACCCAAAATTTGTTCTATGGCCTCCCCATTCTTAAATATCAAGTCACAAAAAGTCTCTTTATTAATCAAAATAAATGTTCTTACCTGTTTTTCTTTGACATCCAGAGGTACTAAGACAGAGTCCCAAACCTCATACCTGTCCACACTTTCTTCTTTTTTACTTCCCACATGTACTGTATACTTTTTTTTCTCTTATTTCTTCCTTATTCTTTGCTCCTTCTCTTACAGTTTATGCATACGTTTTTGTCTCTAGACCTTTTTCTGGCATAGTCACTTTTTTTCCTTCTGTTTATTTTCCATGATGTCATGCCATGAAATTGCTGCTCCACTTTCTGGTCACTTTGGTTTACCATTTCTTCCAAATAATCATCCCACAACCCTCTCTCCCCAATTTGAGGGTTGTCATTATGAATGTTTCAGAGGTAACTGTCTCTCCTTCATGCAATCTTCTCTGAAAGTTTTGCTCTGAATCCATCTCTGTTAGAGCTACAATCTCCTTTTCTCCAATGCCACTGTTTTTACTGGACCCACATCATCAGAAAATAACTTCTGGTAGTGATTCTACCATTTCAACTTCATTTTCAGCAACTTTCACTCCATTTTGAGCAAAAGCTGAATCAGCCATGTTTTCCCTGGTTGCCTCCATTTCTGGACAAGAAACAGGAAGTCAGGATGTTTAACACATAAAGCCTTCCCTCGACTACCAAGGGTAGGGGAAGTTCCCTGATGTCCTGGCCAAATGTTCCCATTTTGTATAAATACCACCTTGGGACTTCCATGACGAGAGGCTACTAACCTTATGGGACTAACCTGGTTAACAAAGGATAAAAAAATGACACTAATACAGTCACTGAGCATTGACAGTTGACATACATTCAACCTATCTTCTTCTTTAAAACTGTATTGTGCTTCCCTCCTCTTATGTCTAGCCTCAAAGTATAATTGTCAGAAACTGAAAGAAATTGCAAAATTCTTGTTGAATACCCTTAAATGTTTGCACAAAATATCATTCATAACCCAACTCTTGATTACTTATATATGTTCACATATACACTGTGACAGTTTTCTGGTAACTATTTGAAAAGGCTGGACCTGCTAGATTAACTCCCGAAACACAGAGACTGAATGGCTGAAAAAACAGACTTACATATTCCAAGTCTGAGTTGGACATTTCCCAGACTATTACCTTTTCTCCAAGACACGGAAATCTCAGAGGTGGTATGTGTAAGTTTGGGATGATTGCAGAAAAGAAGTTTGAGGTTTGCTCTTCTCCTGAGTTTTTGATTTTTTTGTTTTGGTCTGTAAGCATTCAACATTACGAGAGCTGACATTTCATTAGGGAGCCCAGTCTCTTTTAGTTTTACCTACAAAGAAGCTATCACTATTCAAGCAGGTTGCGATGTACACCACATTTGATGCACAGTGATTGCCTTTTTAATTTACACCAACAAATCTGTTCTTGTGGTAAAGGTAAATAGATGGTCCCACATTTGTGTAATTACATAAACTACAACAACACATTTATATGTGCTCAACTTATGGAACCCATCATCTACTTTCTTATTTGAATATGATTCTAATGTTGTTTTCAATTTCAATGCATTTTTACATATAAAACTGTGTTGTTGTCCAATGACCTTAATTTAGGGCTACTATACAAAATCTTTCAGCTGGTACATATAATGTGCATAATCTGTTTGTCTTTGTCATCAGTACTGTGCTTAACTAATATTGTGATATAATAATCTTTCTCCTTGTGTCTATAAACATGATCTATCACTATGTCTCTTCTTGTAACCTCTTACCTCAAAAGCTGATTGGTATTTTATAGCCCTGCCATGTATAGTTTCCTCTGTCACTATTATCTATCTTTTCTGCACTGTAACTGTAACGTTATTCCATAAGTAGTTCTTTAAAGACATTAAACATTTAATGCAATATAGTATCACAGAACAATACAAATGTTACCTGGCACCTTACATAGTTCCTTGATATGTTGCCCTGTCGACTCTAAGCTGAGGATAAATAAAAAGAAACATCTTTTAAAGCTGAAAGAAAACAAAAACAAGTGGCTTATTAAAGATAAAATGCTACACAAGAAGCTCTTCAGCTGTGTCTATAAAATGTGTACCATCAACATCTGCTGATCACACCACTGACACCTTACACCAACAGCAGCCTGCTCCACCTTAGTTCAAGTCTGTTTTTTTTTTAATTCTGTATAGACAATACACACCCTTATTGCCTGCACTCAAGGTGGACTAGTCCCACCACCCCAGCCTTCGTATACCACTACAGTATCATCCGGTAGCATATGTTATCAGTTCAGGTAGTCAAACTACTTGATTTGTAATGATAATATGCTTCATATAACAGAATACAACTGCCTGTATGCATATAAACTTTTTTAAATGCTTTTTCTGCAAACATACTTGAACTAAATTTAGCATTTACAGCATCAAACTGTGTATTAATATCAAGATACATAATATATTCTCAGATAGTGATGTATTGTAGAAAGATTAAAAATGGATGCTGATACTGCATTTCCAGTCATGGGTGGAACACTGAAGCATCCAGCAGTTGCTGTGGTATCAGCTGGTGACAGGGCAAGATAGAAGCATATGTTTCATAATCAAATAGGCACATGTGTACTAGTATTTAGAGAGGAGTTATATTTAACTGGTGCACCTTATTTAGTGAACTCACTGAGATGGAGAATCAAGTTCTGTGGGGTAATTAATAATGACAATTTCTGTAAAGTATGTTTGCTTGCATTTAATATTTTTATTTTGTCTTTTTGCCCTTACAAGTTTGTAAAAATGAACACAGTTTAGATT
The DNA here is from genome assembly GCF_019279795.1 of Protopterus annectens. Classification (NCBI taxonomy): domain Eukaryota; kingdom Metazoa; phylum Chordata; order Ceratodontiformes; family Protopteridae; genus Protopterus; species Protopterus annectens. Next base: position 1,788,497,197 of record NC_056733.1, on the reverse strand, counting down.
GATCTGTCTAACATGTTAGACATGAATTAAAAAAAAGTTTGCATAAGGCAATAGTAAAGACAGGAACAGACATGTCATTTAAACAATGCCAGAAGGCATTTTCTTTATGAAGTAGTTTATTCATTTGCACTTAGTTATGTTCAATGTGAACAGATTATATATAAATTTCAGATTATCATTATTATTATTATTATTATTATAAAGCCAAAGCAGAAAAATGGTTGTTGGCTCATAGATACTCAATTTACACAGAAAGATATCCTGTTTTCATGTTTAATGGGAAAATTATCTTAGGTAGATGAATTGATAATTTCATGTATTTTGCTAAGATGTAAAAATTAGTGTGAGAGGACTCTTTGATATGGAGTGTGAATCATAGCCTCAGCATGTTTTTGCTTTTTCCTTGTTCAATCTTCTTTCAGATGACGAAGATAAAGATGAAGATGTTCATATGAGGAACAACAAAAATTTAACAAGTGCAATGGGAGGGAGAGTTTTGAAGATATAGCTATATGTCTCTCTCTCTCTCTCTCTATATATATATATATATATATACATACATATATATAATTTAATGATTGATGATGGAAACCACTGAAATGATCTTAGTTTAGTGTACTCCTATTATTCAGGATAAGTAGGGTGATAGCGTGATCATAATAGCCGTGTATCATTTTGTAATCCTTCTATTCTTAGAGTAGAATTAAAAGCTATGACATCACAGAGGTCAATGATTTGGCAAACTACGGGGGTGACACAGTAGCATTAGATGCTGTGAAACGTATGAGGGTTTCTCAAAATAACTGACTTAAGGAAGTAAAGAATGACAGACAAGGGGCACATGTTGATTTAAGTTGAAGGTATGCTACAGAAGTGAGGTGGACATGATAGCTGATTTGGGTAATAAGACTGAAGTTTCTGAATGGTATTAAGTAGGGTTATATAGTGGAAGATGTAGAGAGATATGAGTGTGTGCTTATAGGTAAAGAGATTTGACATGTATTACTGATATGTAAATCATTAAATATTAGCTTGGACAGGAAATGCATGTCATTTGATACTCCTCTGTCTAGAAATAAATGAGATTAGAGGCCTCACGGAGGCTGGTCACAGATTCAAGTTATCTGTATTTACTGGGCATCCTGATAGACATTATGCATTTCACACAGTGTCAGAAATGAAAATGTATACTAATATTTGAATCATCCATCATTATGTAATGTAAGAGTGAGAATCACAATTTCATTTTTTTCTAAGTAAAGTTGACATTAAGTTTTTCACTCATAAAACTTGTAAGAGGTTTTCAATTTTTTTTTCAGGAAAGACGGTACAAATGCAAACATTAGCAATTATCTCAATGCAAGGCAGTTTGGCAGAATAATTGAAGCTATGTGTCAATTCATTTGTTGTGTTTCTGGCTACAAGGAGAGTGCCTAAGATGTATGAAAAGCTACAGTGTGACACATTTCTATATGTCACACAAGAAGAAGCCTTGAAGGCATTTAACAACTTTGCCTTTCCAGAACAGGAGAAAGGCACAAAAAGCAACAGTAATGGAAAAATTCAGGAATTACCATAAACCTAGAAAAAAGTATCTGACATGTATTTATCATTATTCCTTACAAAAATAAATAAAAAATAAAAATAAGCCTCAATGGAAACCATAGATGCCTATGTTATATGCTATGCAACAAAGCAAAGTATTGACAATTTGGGGAGCTACACAATTTGACTACAAAATATAACAGAAATGTTTGTGGTATAAGAAATGAACAAATACCTGGGGCTTTGAAGATCACCAGGTGCGTATTTATTAAAAACTGCACTTGTGTACAGAGGATTTAAAATTATGCATAAAACTAAATTAAATGATGAAATGAATTTGTGTAATGTAAAAATATAAGTAATTTGAAATGTGAAAATAAGGCATAAAGTGAGGATGCATTAAAGAGTAATAGGTAAGTACTAGGTTAGCTGTTGTGTGGGCCATTTTAAGCCTAGGCAATTTATTTGGTTATAGATTGTCCTTACCCATCCTATGGTCCATAGTTTATATATATATATATATATATATATATATATATATATATATATATATATATATATATATATATATATATATTATTATTATTACTAATGAGAATAACAGGGATCATACCACAGGTAATTTGAGGGAACCCCCCCCCCATGCATGGGTAAAATATTTAGGAGCTGCCTCTACCATTGGTAGTACAGGAGGCAGTCCTGGGGTAAATTTTATGTTTACCATCCATAGATCTAAATTGCACTTGAATATGGACTGGGATGAAGTTTGTTACATGTGGATGGGGAGTCTGTTCTACATTAGCGGTATCCCCTGCAAGATGTAACTATCCCTCTAAACTATTCTGTTGATGTTGCAGAAGAGGTGTACATCCATAGACCAAGTATTTCTGAAGGCCTTTGACTTGCTTATGTGCAGTAAATCCAGCAGTAATGGGTCAGCAGATACATTGTATGCCAGACACAGATCACCTCTTAACAGTCTGCAGGATAGCAACTGGTGACGGTGGTTTGAGTCGGTCCATGTAGGAACATGTTGTTTACGGCTTGTATCCTTTTAGTAAGGTATCTCTGTGAACATCCAGTCACTGTATGTGTCTGGACAGATACATGCCATAGGGAGCATTATGTTCAATGACTGGCCTAATGAGGACTGAGTCAAGGAGGACAACAACATCCCTAGATCTAGACACTCCCCTTTGTTTATAAGCTGTGCAATACAGAAGGATTTTCTTACAACAATAGATACATGTTGGTCAAATGTCTAAAATTCTGACAATATGGTTTGTTTTCATTTATAGAAATATATGGTTGCCTGTGTCAAAAATGGCAATTTAATAAATAAATTTTGTGTTTAACAAAAAAGTCTAATCTGCATAAATTCCTGAATAACTTGGTCATCTCTTGGGGGGTATTGTCAATGTGATACTTCTTTGGGATAAATGGCTTCTCAAAAGATACAGTAATGCATTTTTGGCATTTAGTTTCAGTCCATGATTTTGGCGCCAGTTAGTTATATGGGACAAACCTTCCTGCATGATGGCTAAATCATTTGGGGATTCAATGACTGCTCCTAGCTTGCAGTCATCTGCAAACTTAGCCAGTCAGAGACCTTTGGTGTTGGCTTTTATTTCAGAAAAGTAGATGCCACACAGGAGACGTCCCAGAACACAACCATTGGGGACTCCACTGGTAACTGGTCTCTGTGTGTTAGTAACTTTCCCTATTTTAATTAACTGCATCTGATCTTTGAGCTGGTTGGCAATCTGGTGTATGACATAGAGGTTTAATCCTACTTTATTCAACTTTTCTGCAGTGCCTGAGTGGGGGATTGTGTCAAAAGCTTTGTAAATGTCAAGGTATATGGTGTGTACTATTTTGCCTTCATCCTTTACTTTGGATACCGTTTCAAAAATTCTGCAAAGTTGAGTAAGCATGACCTGTCATTCATAAATCCAAGCTGAGATGGGTCCATTGTTTGGATGTTCCCTATGGCCTGGTTGATTAATTCCATGATATCTTTTTACGGTTTTGCATATGAGGCTGGTCAGATTTACAGGTCTGTAATTACCTGGGTCTATGGAAAGACCTGCCTTATGCAGGGGAATGACTGTAGTTTTTCTCCAGTCACTTGATACAAAACTTGCATGGAGACTGAGATTGGACAGTTTGTTAGGGGTGTGGCTAAATCATGCTTCATGTTATTTAAGATGCACACAGTGATACTGTCAGCACCCATCAATGTAGTATATTTCAGCTTTTGATTGCACTTTTAGAACATGGTCTTGCATGATAGCTGGATGGAAGGGAGAGAGGTGTAAAGTTAGAGATAAATTTATCAGCCAGTAGGTTCACCATATTTTTAACCTCATGGAGGTAACGTTGTGTATTATCAGTTCATTGCATGCAGTATTTCAGATTAAAAACATAACTGAAAATGCCTTGTGATCGTCTTTGGCCGTGGTAGTTATTTTAGCTTCAAACTTGGCTTTAGTGGATTTCATTAAGCTCTTCTTACTTTCGGTCAAAATTATTTTCCTTTTATTATAAAGCTTGTTGATATTATGGTTCTACCATGTGGGCTTGTTTGTGGGGATTTACCCTGCACTTGTTCCTGTGGGGAACAGCTGCATCTATACAGCTGTTTACATGCTTGTATAGTGTGGTGATGTACATTTCTGTGTATTCAGTTGCTCCCATTCTTGTAATGGCAAGATATTAATCCCACTAGTTGGTACTCTATAATTGTTCAAGGGCATTTGTACTGACAAAATCCAAGTATCTCTGTGCTTGTGCACAAGTGATGGTACAGGCTTCCCAGTCTATACTTAGATAGTTTACATCATCTAGGAAAATGATATAGGATTTAATACTTAGTCATTATAGTTCTTGTAGAAAGGTGTCTGGCTTTCTTTTGTCATCGATAAAATTCTAGAGCTAGCTGGTATATGGTATAGGACCTTTCTGATGGCTATTCACACATGAAAAAGCTGTATTGCATCCTGCTGCTTTAACAGCCTTAATGTGTTTCTTCTGGATATAGTTTACGACACCTCCACCACTTTCCCCTGCTGTACAGTAGCTGGTCTAAATGTGTGGAAGATGTTATAGCCCTGAACAGATGGAGAGTTCTCTTCTATTTTAAACCATGTTTCAGTCACTACACAGACATCGATGTCCTCCAGCAGGAGAGGTGCTTGTAGGGAATGAAGTTTGTTGTTTGGGCTCCTAGCACTGATCATGTAAAACCTTCATATTTCTCTTTGCTTGTTTTAATATGTTGGTAGGTTTATTAGATTGGCATTGCCTAAAATTTGTCTCCCTGGGGGTGGAGAATGTCTTTGTCAATAACTGACACTCTACAGGGGACAGATGCAGGCCATCCCTGGTGAAGTAATGTGATCTGTCAATCATATCCTTCCAGGCTGGCAAATATTGGATCTCCTTTGAATGACACAAAAAACTAAGCCAAATATTGAAGTCATTTATTTTTTTCTCATATTATGGCATCATCCTTGGAGAAGATAGAATACTGCTCAATGCTAGGCTCATACCTCCCTTTCACACATAGGCTGAAAGCTCCTTCATGTCTCTCTTCATATAGTCTAGGGAGGTACACCTCAAGTCATTGACACCTGCGTGAATCATACTGGTAATTGTTGTTCAAGGACTGAGTGCATGTGTGTTCTGATGGATCCTGGTGCCAAACAAGCAACTAGCCATCACTCTTCCCTTGCTCAGCCTGGTAAGAGGCACATCTGTATGTCTTACAGTGGGGTCACCTATAACAAGAATGTTTGGTTGGGTCAATGCCTGCCTTACAGGCTCAGCATCTATGACTTTGGGACTCCTTATGCTATGTGAAGTAGTAGGATAAATTTGTTGAGTGTGGCAAGTTAATCTTTATAACCTCTGAATACAATGAGTTATGTGTATCATGATGGCATTGGAGAAAAAATAAAATAAAATAATTTAAAAAAGTAATGACAAAACTGAAAGACAGACATAATGCATGGTGGAAACATAGCACAGTTGAAATACAAGCTTTGTGCACTAGGCATGACTCTAAACCAAGCAAAAAAATGAGATTTAATTATTTTGTAGAAACTTTGGTAAAATGAATCATTCCACAAATATGTTTAAAAGAAAAAATGTGTTATGAAAAGAATATCAATCCTGCTGAGGCAAGGCAATAAGAATTGATTATGTGAAACAAACAAGCAGTGCAGTAAGGTAAGGATACAGATTATTGGAATGAGAAGCTCAGATGTAACAAATAAAGCTCAGAATTAATAGATACAGTGTTGATCTTAATATAGATGCCAGTTTAGAATGTAATATTTTGAGAGAAAATACATATCAAAGTATTAAATAATTAAGAAAAGAAGGCAATAAATATATTATAGATTACTTTCAAGGTCAAGTAAAGACATGGGATCAAAAGGTAATGCTGGATGAATAGAAACATAAAAATGATTAAATCCTCTTTCAAATAACATGACTATATCACAGATTTCCTCACTTAATATTTTGGCTTGTTTGTCTCATGTAAAGCTGGTGGCCAGCACACATATTCCCAACATGCAAGTGCAGAGTAAATGTATACAGGAAAAGATGCACAATCTCAGTGCCATCTTGAATACTATACAGAACCACTGTAATCAAACTTGCTGGAGTGTATTGATTTATTTACTGGCTTCAGAAGATTATGAGAGCAGTATTGTACTAAAAACAAACAAACCAAAAAAAAACGGAAAAATATTAGAATAATTCAAGTTCCAGGGAAACTGCCATTAGTCAGCAGTAGTAAAATGTAATAGGAACTGGAGTGAAGGCAGAGCTTAGGCATAATTAGGAAACAAAATGAGCCAATCAGATTGGCAAATAGTGTTTTACCATTTGTAAAACCTGACAGGGATTATATTTGCATTGATCTGCAGCATTTGAATAAAGTGATTTAAAGAGTACATAACTTGCTGCTGAGGAAATTGTTTTCATCTATGACAAATTCCATTTGACTCTGTTAGTTGCAAACCAAGGATCCAGACAGATCTGGAAAAAGGAAGTTCTAATCTCAATATATTTATGCATATTTACCATGTCTTTGGGAAGAAATACATTCCTGAAAGGGATTTCAAAGACTGTGAAACATTAATATGTTTAAATAATGCATTATTTATATTTAGGCATTTGAGATTATAACCATCTCACTACTGTCTTTAAACTATTATTCAAAACCACCTTCTTATCCTGACAAACAAATTTACATTGAGAGCCATTCCCACATCTTCCAGTACCACCAGTACCAGGTCTAAAAGAAAAGAGTATTGACATCGGGAGTCAAGTTAACCAGAATAACAATAATAACAATAATAATAAAAATTTTGAAAGAGCTATGGTTTTACCATTTGGTAAACAGGTGAATGAGGTGAAGAAAATTATGACAAAAAATTGGTCAATCCTTAAGAATAACCCAAAGTTGTGTAAAATTGGAGGGGATAGACCAAATTTTGTTTATACGTTAGGGTTAAACTTGTAAAAGAATTTTGAAATGGGGCATGTGAACAAAGTAGATGGTGGTACTGGAAGATGTGGGACCTGCTCTCAATGTAAATTTGTTTGTCAGGATAAGAAGGTGGTTTTGAATAATCAAATATAATAATATAAATAATTACATATTATTACAGTCTTGTAAAGAATTAAAATTCTGTTCTATTTTTAAAAAAAAAAAGCGGAAAGAAAGGAGGGAGAGGTGAATTATAGAGGAAGAAGAGAGAGAAACCAGGTGGCAGATAAAGGTTTAAAATTGCAGGTTTATACCACCTGGTTTGAATGAAATTATTTCATCAAACTCTACTGTACAAAAAATCAGAATATCTAAGTGACTTCATTTTTATGAAGTCAGTTGTTGATTTTAAATTTATTGTTGTTTTATAAAGTGTTTTATATATGATTTTCACAACAATTCAATATTTAATTGAACTGATTAACTGTGAAGGCCAATCAACTGTACTGTGGTAAATCTGTGGATGTAATAAACCTGCAATTCTTGGTGATTTTTCACTGTTGGGCTCATTTGTGGACATTAAGAAATACATTCCTGAAACTTCAGTTTGGTAAGTCATCAACACCCGAAGTATTTCAAACAGATTTAGCAATTGATGGCTTAGAAGGTGTGGCAAGACTATCTCTTGACCTGTTCATGAGAGGCCAGACACGTGAAAAACATGATAAAAGATCAATTAAACTATTAAATTGACTGATATGGTATTATGCCTTTCCATGAGGGATGAACAAAGTTGTGCTCAAGGCATGAAATTCAAAGCTGCTAAGGTTATTGTACATAACTCCTTAGGAGAAAACATGCTCAGGAGATTGATGGATCACATGTTGGTATAGGCAAGTACAAGGAAAGAGCAAAACAAATTCTGCCACGGCCATTAATATGCAATGCAGTCTCATTCAAATGATATCCACAGAGTAGAAGGTATGCAGTCTAGTTTGTATCTGTTTCATAATACAGAATTGGTCTTGTTCACATACAACCTCACAATGAACCTAAGTTAATATACAGTGGTTAAGAACCATGTGTGTGATTTATGTTGCTTTAGATCTGAACTATCCTTGTACATGTTGTGCTGTTTGGGCACTGTATTGCTACTTAGTGAGAAATGGAAGTGTGCTTCTGCTTAAGAGCTGTGCATTACTTGCTGTCAATTAGATAGCATTGCATTATCAATATCCAATCTGCTTCTGTAATTACTCCTCCCTTGTATCAGAGCATAAAGTATACTTTTGCATACTCACATAGTATTAATGGATATAATAACATGACAATACCATAGGACAAAGTAGTATGTATGGACATGAATATGAAATATGAGCTTCAGAGTAAAGCACCAGTGGGATCTCCCTGCTCTGTTGACATGTTAGGGAAAGATTCATGAAAATAACTACCTCATTTGCCATATTTGATAACTTACATATTATAAGAGAGGCATCAGGCAGAGTACTGTCTCCTATTGGTGGGAGTAGTGTCCTATCAGTGTGTGTATCTTACAATACTGTGTGGTATCCTCCCTGTACTTCTAGGAGTGGAAGGTTATCTTACATAATCTCTGTTGTAAAATTACAGGTCTGCAGTGTTTATTAGAAAAAATATATATTAATTTCTACTGGTGTTGCTGCTCTGCTGTGTTCTGTTAAACAAAACATTTAAAAATACACAAAGTCATTAAGAATCCACTGAACAACACTTTATTTGATTTACCGCTTTCGTCAGGCGTTTACCACAAGACTTCCTCAGAATCAATTAAAACCATATAAATTAACTATTTAAATATGCTTCCACTTATGTCACCTGGTAAAATTACAAACACCCATTGGTTGAACCTTTTCACCAAATTAAACACAAAAGAATATATATACACTCTATTCAAGGTATTTCATTAGGGCTTGCGGTATGTTACAGTAGCAGTTGTGTATAAAAAATAAGTATATGTGAAAAAAGATTTAAAAATATAAAAATATATTACCCAAAAAATATAGTTATTAAAAATTACTACAATATCTAAAGCACTTAATTTATTAAAACATTTGCTACAAAGGCTCCCCCCACCTAGTTGTTGTTACTGATTAAATAACAATCCGTACCTCCATGAAATAGATCACAATGACACTCCATGTGTAAATCTAGAAAATGTGAAACTCAGACTTTAGTTTCAAGTAACTTGAAATTGACAGTGTATCGTTCAACCCAAAATAATTTGTGGCATTACATCTCAATTGCCAGAGCAATTCTTTAAACTCTAATATCAAGTCAACTGGCCCACCCCTATTACCGCCAACCTGAATTTGCTCTAAAACTGAGAATTTGAAAGAATGCTGTGGTTGTTCCATAATGTGTTTCACCAGTGCATTATTGGTATTACCCTTTCTTATATCATATAAGTGCTGGTATATACGCTTGTGTAATCTATTGATCGTTTTGCCAATATAAAATTTTTCACATATTAGGCATACTGCAATATATACCACACACTTAATCTGGCAGTTAAATTTCCTTTCAAGTTGCACTTTCCCATATCCCCTGATGTTAATACAGGTGGTCTCGTAATTAAAGGTGCATTGTGCAGAATGCCCACATTTTAGCATCTGGCCCACCTTTTTGTACACATAATTTCTTTTCAATAAATTCTTAATACATCTGTCCCTTTTATATACCACATGTGGATTTATGCCAAGCCTCAATTTACAAGGGTCAGCCAATGTAAGAACTAACCAATTGTTGATTAAAACACGTTTGATTTCAAAAAATAATTAATTAAAAGTAAGAATCATGGCATCTACGTAAGGGCTATTCATCATAACCTGATTGTTTAACCTAGGAATGCCCTCAACACCTAAGTTTGGAGGATTATCCAAAGTACCTAAAAGGGGGGTAAAAGTGCCCACTGTTCCTTTTCTTAATGACTTCATCCAAAATAGGGTCTATAAATGAACCTGGATATCCCTGCCAAGTCAGCATACTCCTTAATTCTCCCATCTCTTGAATAAAGTCATAAAACTCACTAACTATCCTGAAAATTCTAACACCCTGTCCTTTGACCAATGATTTCTTTTGATGTGTTGGATGACAACTGTCAAAGTGCAACAGGGTGTTAGAATGTGTAGGTTTTCTATAAAGTGTGGACAAAAACTTTTTATTTTGGGTATCCTTAACTATAGTGATGTCTAAATAGTTAATGGATGTACAACTACTCTCCATTGTCAACTTAAGGAACCCAATACGTTCATTGAGAAAAATCATAAAATTTCAGGAGTTGTTCCATTGTCCCTTCCCAAAAAATTACAAGATCATCAAGAAATCTCCCATAAAATTTACAACATTTAAACAAAACATGTTTAAAAACAAAGTTAAGTTCCCATTGGATAAGGACAAAATTGGAAAATAAGGGGGCGCAAGCCGCGTCCATTGCTACCCCAACTTTTTGCTTAAAAAGCTGATTTTCAAATGAAATGAAATTGTTTTCTAAAATTAATTCCATCAATGTTCTATATGTAAGAATTCTGGAATGCCGCTCAGCAGAAAAGGAACACAAATGCTCGTATAACATATCAAGCCCTTGGTTGTGCGGTATAGCTGTGAACAGGTCCTTAATATCCATGGTGACCAGTATTAACTGGTCCGTGTATAACTCATTCTGTATCTTTTTAATGCAATCCCAAGAATCTTTGAGTACATGTGTATGCTGTAGTAACACATTTTTCAAATTATGATCAATACATTTGGCTAGATTATACGTCTTAGATGCTTTAGCATCAACAATGAGTCTAAAAGGGGGATCCTCCATACATTTGTGGAGTTTAGGGATACCTAAAATGGTAGGAGTGTGAGGATATTTTTGCATAAAGTGCAACTTGAAAGGAAATTTAACTGCCAGAGTAAGTGTGTGGTATATATTGCAGTAGGCCAAATATGTGAAAAATGTTATATTGGCAAAACGATCAATAGGTTACACAAGTGTATATACCAGCACTTATATGATATAAGAAAGGGGAATACCAAAAATGCACTGGCGAAACACATTATGGAACAACCACAGCATTATTTCAAATTCTCAGTTTTAGAACAAATTCAGGTTGATGGTAATAGGGGTGGGCCAGTTGACCTGATATTAGAGTTTAAAGAATTGCTCTGACAATTGAGATGTAACGCCACAAATTATTTTGGGTTGAACGATACACTGTCAATTTCAAGTTACTTGAAACTAAAGTCCGAGTTTCACATTTTCTAGATTTACACATGGAGTGTCATTGTGTTCTATTTCATGGAGGTACGGATTGTTATTCAATCAGTAACAACAACTAGGTGGGGGGAGCCTTTGTAGCAAATGTTTTAATAAATTAAGTGTTTTAGATATTGTAGTAATTTTTAATAACTATATTTTTGGGGTAATATATTTTAATATTTTTAAATCTTTGTTCACATATACTTTTTTTTTATACACAACTGCTACTGTAACATACTGCAGCCCTAATTAAATACCTTGAATAGAGTGCATATATATTCTTTTGTGTTTAATTTAGTGAAAAGGTTCAACCAATGGGTGTTTGTAATTTTACCAGGTGACATAAGTGGAAGTATATTTAAATAGTTAATTTATATGGTTTTAATTGATTCTGAGGAAGTCTTGTGGCGAATGCCTGATGAAAGTGCTAAATCAAATAAAGTGTTGTTCAGTGGATTCTTAATGACTTTGTGTATTTTTAATAGTTTTGGAGTGTGGATTTGTGAGTTAAACAAAACATTTATGTTCAAGAGCCATTAAATTAGTTTTGTCTGTTTTTGTACAGGTAAAATGAATGATTCCTCTACTGTCTGTACTCCACGATTCGCTTGTTTGTGAATTACAAATAAGAGAGAATTCATTCATAACCATGTGGCATACATAAACATTTCCTGGTATGTTATACTATATGCTTAAACTATGTAGCAAAAGTTACTGGGACTGTGCACAGCTTTTATAACCATTCCATAACAAGGTTATTAATTCCAATAAGCATGTAATAGCAAGAAATAATAGCAGGGAAACACAAACAGAGGAAGTGATGTGTGTCCTGAGTACCATAATAACAGTTTGCAAGAATGGATGTTAATGTATAGTGATGTCAGTAGAGCAGAGTGGCGTTAGATTTTTTTTTTTGCATTCAGAAAAGCCTTTTACCAGTTATTTGTAGATACAGTATGTGGCAAAGTAATCAATACACTAAAGGTAGTCTTCTCAAGCCAAGATTTATGTGATATTCTAATATCAAATAATGGTCAACAGTTTAAAAATATTCACTACACAAGATCTAAACAAATGTGCTAGGCTAAGCATGTAGCTATGTAGTCAAGATACTCACAATAAAATGCTCAGGTGGAAAACAATGTTCAGACCACATATAAAAGTGATGAAGAAAAGTACTAACAGCAGCTATAGGCATCATCATATTGCATTCTTTTAAAAAAGAAAAATTCCGCTGTAGAATCTCAGTCACTCACTGTCACATTTTTAATAGGTAGATTATTAAAAAAGCTAATTTGTAATATTTACAACTTTACTAATGCTATAGAATTAAGCAAAGTAAAAAATATGCTATATATAAATCAATATAAAAATACTCAAGAAGAATATCAGAACTGCAGACAGGAGACTGGTTGAGAATCTGTCCTGAAGCTACAGTAATATGACAGGCAGATTCAATGTGATCTGATATGATTCAAGGAGAAGATGCTCCCACTGGTTAATTAATATAATAAGAATGAATGCCATGCTCATATTTTCTCTAGATATTTAATCATCTTCTATAAATAAAAACAGGCATGGCTACAATTTGTTTGTACAATATCTTTAAATATAATATCTGCTAATGATGGTTAATAATCTCTTCAAAGCAACATTTTTAGTAGAAAACTTGAGAGGCACTGTTTTGCTATACTTATTTATTTGAAACATTTCATCTTGCTTGTTGTTTTTAACATTTTTAGGAATTTTTGAAATTATTATTAATGTAAGGAGCAAGAATGCATTATTTTTTTTTTCAAATCACTTCTAAAAGCACTTCATTGATTAACAATCTGGATACTATCTCTCTAAAAATATAGTTTTCAAAAATTTAATTTCTTTTATAAACTTATCTTCAGAAATTATTCTTGATAATCTTAGGGAACATTTCCATAATCAAATTCCTTTTTATCTTATAGTAGTAATAATTTTTAAAACATAAATGCACATTACTAAAGGATGGATTTCTAAAATATTTAATTTAAAGGTATTTGATTGCATTCTTAGAATCTGTATTACCAAGAAAAATAATTATATAACTTGAACAACTATAAGTGAAGTTTAGAAAAGCAGTGGTAGTCTCTAAAAAGTAAAAAAAAATCTCAACTAATTTTTAAATATAACCCAAACATAAGATAAAAACATAAATATTATAAATACATATATATATTTAGAAGAGCTAAAAAGATAAATTTATGAAAATGGGTACAGCTGCCATTGCAACACCAGAACATTGTCTAAAGTACACACAATCAAATGTAAAAAGATTATTTGACAAAACTATTAATAAAATTGTACATTAAATCAATTTTTGTATTCTGAAAACTTTAGATTCAAGTGAAATATCACTGAATCAGTCCATACTAGTGTTCTGAAGGACTAGTATAAACAAATGTGTATGTTGGTAGATATAGACAATAAATCAACGAAGAAATCAAAACTTTGTAATACATAAAAAAATGAAAAATCTCTAAAGATGACAGATGTGAAATCCAAGTTATCCTTAGCTTTTCTGATCTACTTATTTAGCCTATGGCTCAATTTTATTACAACCCACTGAGGTTCTTTCTATTCCTATGTTTTTCTGAATACCAGATGTTTAAGGTATAAAAGAAAATGTAACTATTAAAGAAAATAAAGTACTTGAAATAAAATCATTTAAAAATATTCATGTACCATAATATCAATATTCAAAAAGTAATACTCATTTAGTTTTTTGAAATTAGGGTATAAAACGCATCATTATATAGTATTGCAAAAATCTTTCTAACATAATGATCAGTGTTCAGCAAGACAACCCTACCCTTTTTGGCTGTCATCATAAAACAAATAAATTCATCACAAGGCAATTCACTAAAAAAATCTCAGCCAGTGAAAAATTGCAATGTCTACATTTTGTTCATCCTGTAGCAAAACACAAATTACTTTTTTCATATAAAGTTTCATATGTTCATAGGTACTTACTAGGCTATTGAGCTATGAGAAACTTTGGAAGCCTAACCATAAATTACCCTGAGGATTTAAACTAAGATTGTATCTTAAGTACAAATAACCCATATATGAGCTTAAGATTTCCATGTTGTCCCTAAACTTATGGGACAAAGGTGCTAACCTAGGGATGGATTTGAGGTTTCCCATCCACTCATCTAGATTACATTGGAATATTGTAAGAGAAGTACTCTTAGTTATGTGGAAAGGAAGATGATTCTGAAGAAGTGTTATTCTCTGTGACACATATCTATCCCTCCAACATGTTCTATTTATGTTGCAAAAGAGATTTAGATTTGAGCAGTAGTTTATGCACCTATTTGACTTGAGAATGAGAAAGCATGGAGTGAAAAAGGAAAGAGATTTATAATACAATTATGGAAAGATTATAGTACTATGAGAACATTTTATAAAAACTGGTCTGGATGGTGGATGATATTTAAGGAAAATATAAAAATATTTTTCAGTGCCAATATGATGTAAGAAAAGTACAGAAAGAAACATAAAAAAATAATGTATTAGAAGATTTAGTACACAATGATAGAAAATATTTTTATAAAGAAAAAGAATTATATGAAAATATCAAGAAAAATACAAGAATTGTTATATAAGCAAAGATATTTTACAACAAAAGAAGAAAAGTACTGAGCTTCTTAAGCAGATTGGTAAAGGAAGATGGTGGTAGAATGAGAGAAATAAAAAGGTGTAAAATGAGAAATAGAAAAACTTAGTGAATGATTATGAATAGTGTCATATAATATGTACAAGAAATTATTATAGAAAAAATAGAAAGTAAAACGTTAACAGAAAAGAGAATAAAGAGTTGGAAAAGGAGATTTCTTTAAATGAGCTAGATAAAGTATTAGGACAACTGCATATAGATTCAACTGCAAGACCAGATGGAATAGGGTATAAAATGTATAAAAATGTAAGGAATTGGCAAAAAAAAAATAAGATTTTAAATGAATGATTAAATGAAGGCTTTATCTATAAAGAATTACAGTAATGTACTTAAATTCACATGAAAGAAGGAAGCTAGGAGATGATTAAAAAACTGGAGTCTGATTTAAATAATAATGATTATAAGATCTTTATGAAAATAATACAAAATAGATTTTAAGCTAAAATGGAAAATTTTATGAAAGATAGCATACATAGTATAAAGGGAAGGGTTGTCAAGAATTATTAATGATAGAGAAATTGTAGATGATATCATGAATTGAAAAGAAGAAGCAAAATCATGATAGGAGATCTTAATATGGCATTTTATACAATTGGACATAAAATCTTATGGAAAATAATCAAAGAATGTAATATAAGTGAAAATTTTAGGAAATTATGTATGTCAACATATAGTAATAATAAAGTAAAAATAATTGTAAATTGCTGGTTATGCCAGGAGGTGCATATGACCAGTAGTGTAAGACAGGGATGTCCAATGAGTTCTACACACTTTACATCAATTATGAATGTCATAGTTGATATATATAGTATTTAGAGAGTGTGGGGGTGCACCGGGAATTACCCCCCTGCGAAAATGTAGAAAAAAGTATATTTTTGTTGTTTTCCAAAGCTCGAGTTTAAAAAAAAAAGAAAAGAAAAATCTAGCCAAGCTATACTTTTCATTGTGTGATACCATGAAACCTCTTACATTAGCGGCAATATGGGATATATGCAAATTACCCCATAGGGACATCAGGGGTTTCAGCTATATGGCAATTCTGAATGCCCAAGAATTTTTCTTTTTAAGTCTATTATGAAGAAATTCAGGGAGTTTCTGGAAAATTGATCATATGGTCTCAACAATATGAATTTTAAGTTTCTGAAAACTCAAGCTGTTGATAGGGATCCCTGTTAACATATGCAGATGACATTATAATAATTGCAAAAAAAAACAAAATTTGGATAAAAAAGTAATAATTTGCACAGATGAGTGCCTAGAGTTGAGAAGGATGTCTTTAAATAATGAGAAAAGCAAGAGTTTAGGTGATGTAGTAAGATAGGGGGTATATATTTCACAATGAATGAAATTTCTGTTAGGTATAAATCTGGGAATAAAGATATAAATAGAATTCAATGGAAAAAATAATAGTAAAAAATAAAACAAACCTGTAATTTCTGGGGAACATATACATTATCATTCAGGAAAAATACATTTTTGTTAGATTCAGTACTGATGGGAAAATAGCATACTTTGCAAGTGCATTTATGTTATCAAGAGTTTTTCTAGATTAAACCCAGTAAAAAGAGAAATTGTTTTTGTAAATAAAAAGGAAAGAGTTTTAGGGTTAATTAACCTAGTGATATAAGCTGCTTCATTAAATTAGTACAAAGTGTTAAAGAGGATAAATGAAAAAGATGAGGATTAGTAGTACAACTTTATGTGTGTGTGTGTGTGTGTGTGTGCGTATATATATATATATATATATATATATATATATATATATATATATATATGTATAGATATATATATATAGATATATATATATAGGTTCACTTCAAAATCTTGAAAGCTCAAAATCCCGAATCTCAAAATACTGAAAACTCATAATACTGAATCTCATAATATAGAAAAACATAAAGAACACCGACTCTGATTATATTGCAGCAGAAATACATACAGAAACATATTACCCTTCTACAATTATAAGCAGGGGGGTAAGCCCCCCTGCATCCCCACCCCCTGCTACTTAAATATATCAACTCCGAGATCGCACTTCACTACATTAAGATGAGTTATGTTGTAGTACTGTACATTAAAAGGGAACATGACTAAGGTTACAACAGGCAGTCATGAAGCATGTAATTGTATGTTTGCCATTGTCTTCTGTGAAGTGCAATCTCAGAGTTGATATATTTAAGTAGCAGGGGGTGTGGGGGTGCAGCCCCCCACATGGGGGAGTACATGGGGGCTTGCCCTCTGCTTATAATTGTAGAAAGGTAATTTGTTTCTGTATGTATTTCTGCTGCAATATAATCAGTGTTGGTGTGCTTTATGTTTTTCTATATTATGAGATTCGGTATTACGAGTTTTCAGTATTTTGAGCTTTCAAGATTTTGAGTTCAGTATTTTGAGATTCAGGATTTTGAGCTTTCAAGATTTTGAAGTGAATCCATATATATATATATATATATATATATATATATATATCAGTGTTACCAAGAAAAGATGTCTTTGTCGACAATATAAATTGATGATATAGAAAAAGATAGAACCGTATGGGATAACAATGTAAAGATAAAGATAATATGTAAAACCAAGGGAAGATCCAATTGATGAAAAAATAAAAGCTATAAAAATAAGAAGCAAATGATGTAATCAGAAAGTAGAATGTTAATTATTTTTGTGAGAGTGGCAATAGATAAATTACCAGTAAAAGGAAATATACCATATAAAAAGAAAAGTGATAGAATATTGTGAAGAAGAAGAAACATCGGAACATGTTTTTTGCAATGTAAAAGAGTAAGAAAGTTATGGGAAAGCTATGTAATAAAGATGTTTTTACAAGATGCGAAAAAAATGAATAAAATAAAGCTGGATATGATTAAATGTGGATATTAAAAAATATACATAAAAAATATGTTAAAAGAATAGATCAATGTTATTTTATGTCATAAGGGTTATATGGAATGAAGAATAAATTAAATTACGCTTAATGGTAAATGGATTTTAGCAACAATATTAAGGAAAATCAGAAATGGCATTCCAGAGAAAACAAGTTTTACTTCCATAGTCCTCAGAACTCACACTAACACAATGTAAAAGACATGCTCTAAATATTTGTTCAGATTCTGATGAAACCTGATTCAGCTTGTATGCAGATGGAAATTAATCTTAATAAAATGTATTTTTTGTTGGATTATCCTGGTGCACCCCATCTTGTCAGTGTGGTTGTTCTATTTTTAGTTCCTAAAGACATATACTTCTATGTTCTCTTCTCCACCTCTGAAAATAATGAAAGATGTGCGTTGTCTTTTGAAAATTGTTATTTGAGTTGACTATGCTTTATGCACTGCATGAACAGACTATGCATAAGTTAAGCATAACCTGTTGTTGGTTCTGCCTGCATCTTTTTAAGTGCAGTGTATCTGCTTAATATTGCATTTTTTCCCTGAAGCTATATTCAGTTTGCTACCTCTTTGTTAGTACCAATGCATATGTTCCCACTTGCATCTGGAATAATCACCCCATGGTGCAGGCTCCTCTTCTTACTCCTCTTCTGACTCAGCGTCCGCTGGCTGTTGTACTGGGAACTGCTGTCTCTGTAAGTGCCCACTCTGCTGTTACTGCTTTCTAAATGTGATATCCAACACAGACACTGTTTTAGCACACTTGCAAAAGTTATACAGCAGGATGTCACCAGATGAATCCAGGAAGTGAAATTGCTCTATTGTGTTTCTCATTTGTCATTGTACATAGCTGCACTCATGATCTGTTTGACTTTGTGGATTTCTTATGTGTAACCACAAACTAAAGAACAAATGTGATCTGATGAAGTTTTCCACTCACAAAGACAAAAGCGCTTATCTGATTATCTGACTGAGAGTTTTAAAATATGTTATTATTGGTTTTCCGTACTTTCAAGGTTTGTTTTTAACTTTTATTAAAAAAGAAGCACAAGGTTTTAATGGAGACTTAAAGATGACTTTTAATGGAGACTTTAAGATGACCTTTGTATGTGGCTGTCCCAGGTGACATTTGTTCTTTAGTTTGTGATTTCTTATGTATGTCAGGAGCCAGGATTCTATGGCATATCCAGCATCACACAGAAGATACCCATATGGGAAGGTACACTTTACAAACCATCGGTACAGGTCACAGTTGTGCCATTCATAAAAAGCATGATGACTGCTTAGGTAGCATGCAAACAGATTGTAGATGATATCCTGTGTATCACAGACCACCTGGCAGTTTATGGAGTGATAGTCTTTGTGGTTCACAGACCTCTTTCCCAGTCCATGATTTAGAGCCTTTATTTCAATATGGGTAGAGTCTTTGGTCCCCAGTACTTCAGAGAAACAGACTATAGATTAAAAATCCCATATGGTTTTGGCTGTCTGCATTGTAGTACATAGGAAACATATATACTTCACCACATGCTGAAACATTGCATTGAGAATGACAGATGCCAGAGATAACCCAGTTGTGTCCCCTGTAGGTCACTGTGTACAACTCCATTAAAACTAATAACAGGTAATTAAGGCAAAAATCTCCCAGTGCAGCTATTCAGAATGAGTTTTAAAAATAAAAAGGGAATTTTTATAATTGCCTATAGGGTTGACCTTATGTGGACACCTTTATTATTTCTTTGAAAGGTGTGAAAGGGTAGATAGGAAAGCTGGAAAATAGGCAGGCATACTTATAATGGACACACAGAAGGAACACATCTACTGGGTTATATCTGAGGAGGTGGGAGAGGTAGGTTGCTATATTTTTGGCAGGGAATGGACCCCCCAAATGTATCATGTTTATTTTATATAAGAGGTAAGAGAGAAGTTTGGAAAGGAAGTAGGGTAGGGTAGGGCAGAGAGCAAGAGAGGATTATGGAAAAAGGGAGGTGAAAAAGAATTGGAATAAGGCCTTCTGTGGTCAAATTTTTGCACTGCCTGATAGTTCTGCATTAGAAAACCCAAGTGTTGAGGGGGTAGAGGCCTGCAATGCTTGTGTGTTCAAAGCCAAATGAGGTAGCAAGTCCTGCACCTGCTAAAGAAGGTTCTGTATGGGTCATAAGTTCCTCTCCACCATCTGGTCCACCACATTCTTTACCAAGTTCCAATGCTCATGTGCTTTGTGGCTTACCAGACTTCAGCTCTCCAGAGTATTTACAAGGCAGGATCCACTTTCCTGACCCTCTGAGGTCATACCTGGGAGGACAGAGGGTGAACATTACTTGATCTGGGAGGAAAGTGGTTGGGCTGCTTCTGGGATCTTTGGACCTGTGGATAACTGAACATAAATGAAAAAGAAAGATAAAAAAATCCAAAGTAGATGATAATTAAAATAAGGAAAGAAGAGAGGGAGGGTAGAGAGAAACAGAAAATGGAGAAAATGCAGTCACTTAAAATTTGTTGCTATATCAGTAAATACTTTATTGACTTAACATCTAACAAGCAGGTGTAAGATATGGCATTATTATATGTTTAGATGCAGAAAATATTCTTCAGAATGTTACAAATAACCAAGTAATTAGCAGGTATAAGATACGAAATGATAATACATTTTACAGTAAGAATATATTCTGCAATATGTTAGTGATAAGCACCAAATAAGTAGAAGTAAGATATACAATGGTAATACATTTTACAATAAAATGTATTCTGCAGTATGGTAGCAAAATGGATTGTGCTGCAATGGTTATTAGTGGCATAATACTTGTGCAAATATATTTCATTATTACTTATACATGAATTATTTAAAAAAGACTATTTTCAGTTCATAACCCACAGAAAGTTTTGCTTAACCATATGTATTCATTTCAGAAGCATTATTGATTGCAAGAAAGAAGAACAAAAGGAAGGCATGATCATTTAACTATCATATAGTTGTAGGCATATCTGTTTAATATACTTACATTTAATAAACAGTAGACTACTTCTTTTATACACTAGCTCTAAAGTCTTGAGGAATGAATTATGTTTATTCTGTAGCAGTTTTTTTTATTTCATATTACTATCTTTTTCTAATTTGTTTACTGCAAATAAAAGAAGTATGTCATGACTTTCTCTTCTTTGTTGCAGTTGTTCTGCCTTCATCTTGTCTAGTTGGGAGTGCATTTTACAACTTTTACACTGGAATGTATTTTAATTTAAATGTCTTGTTTGCAGTTAGCATTGCATAATTTCCATTTTTTCTGAATATCAACCAAACTGGCTTTATGGAAGTTACTTTTTGTTAATTTCTGAAAAAGAATTGAACACTGCAGCCTGTATTTATGAGTCATGCAGTTGTTACTTCCCCCCATTTCTATCTAGGGTGTGGTGGCTAACTTGGACAGTCATCTTGTATGTGCAGCAAGTATTTTGGAAATGACTGTCTTACAAAATTATTGCATTAAAAAACGATTTTCAGCCTTTTCAGAACAATGCATTTATTAAAGGCTTTATGCCTATAATATAAATAATCCTTTCAGTAACAATTAAAGTATATTTGTAAGAATAGATGTGTAAATGCAAATAGACATACAGTATATATACATATCTCTATATCTGTATGTGTTCATATACACATACAAGTTAACAGAATGGATATGGGAGCAGCTTTTGATAGTAATTTATGGATTATTTTGAGATCAAACAACTACATAATCAGTCTGCTAATTCACTTTTACATCATATTGATATGATGTGCTGTTACTTGGATGATTGTTGGTTGCTGTGTAACAGTCCCATTGATGGACTTTATTTATTTGTTAAATATCTTAATGATAATTAATTTGGTTTGACTTTTACACTTTGTTATGATTTGATTATTATGATTTTTTGGAAGTTTTAATAATGAATTCTAATGATACCCATTCTTCTATGTTATATAGGAACCCTTTTACTAGAAATGCTTTATTATTAGCCTCAAGTTGTCATCCAAGTCATGACAAAAACAACCCTTACTCACAGTTTTAATGTTATGAAGGATATGCAGTGATCCTTCCAGCTATGTGACTGAGAGTGCTGTATTGTATGACAGCATACAACAGAGGATTATTCATCAGAGTATATCTCAATGGCTGCTATTAAAAGCTGGAAGACAACAACAATGTGACCTCTTATGATCTGCTGGCATTCAGGTTTCTGCATCTGGTAGGAAAACTATTATGTTATTATTATGTTTCTTATTTACCTATCTGGAAGGCAGCAAGTCATTTAATGACAAAAACCTACTCATCCTTTCAACCAGTTACTTTAAGTGTCCTTCAGGGCTCTATCCGGGTCATCTCCTATTTAATATACTTATTAATTAATAACCTCCACATGTCCAGTCATCATGCTAGTTTAGTTTAGTATGCAGTTGCCTCAACATTGCTATGTACAGCCTCAACAATAAATAAGCTCCATCTACCCCAAAATCTTTCTCTGTAGAAACCTGGTTCAAAGAATCAAACCTCCTATTCAACCCCAAGAAAACTAAGTTAATGCTTTTTACCTCAAAAAGGTGCCAAAATCAAATGCAATCTTGTACCATAAAGTCAGCAAATGAACTGTAACTCACAGTAAACTTCTAAGTGCTATAATAGATGACAATCTTAAATATGACCAACTTATACTGCACACCATTAAATCTATACACCAAAAAGTAGGCACCCTCTATAGGATCAATGGATTCCTTACAGATACTGCAAGAAAAACTCTATCCACCAACTTCTTACTCTTATACACTGCTCCCATCCTAACAAACTCAAGCAATACTCAAAGAAAGAAACTCACCTCCTGTTACAATAAAATAGCTAAAGTTGCTACCAATATCCATCATAGGACCCATCATTGTCATAACTTAAAGCAATTAAACTGGCTTGAACTGCAAACTACCTAACATATTCACAAGTAACTACAACACACAAACTCATTCATCATCTAGAAAAATGCCCTCTACTAAAAAACATATCACTGCCCTACTGTCCATCAATGGACCTCCATTCTAGTAACAAATTCTTAGTGCTCACAAAAAAAGTCAAATAGTGTCACAAGAGATTTGCTCTACTCCAAATATGTTGCTTAACTCTGGGATAGTATCCCTACAAAATTACAAATCTCCAATGAACTCAATAGTTTTAAATCACTGCTTAAACAACATCTTAACTGATCCTGGTACTGCACATGCTCATCACCAGGTTAAGACTTTGTGCTCAATGTAAAACACTCTTCAAATACTCTCCTTAAAAAGAAGACACTGAACCTCTCACTGAACTGACAAAACAATTTGTATACACAACTGTTGCCTGTATAATCCATTAAGTTGCATGTGGGCTTTCTCTTTAGTAACTTCTACTTCTGTAAAATCTTAGACTGTATAAATGTAAATATTGTATTTGTAACTACTATATGTGTATAAATGTAAATAGAGGTGTAACTATTCTGTGTTTAACTGTAATTAAATATAGTGCAGTGTAAATAAATGGAACTCCTCTCCCTGGGCCTCCATTAAAAATGGATATTATCCAGTCTGTCTTTCCAGTTAAACAATGAAAAATAAATAAATAGATGTAAGTTGACTTATGGTACTAACACCTCTAAGATCAGGTCAGTGCTAGAGGTAAGAATATAGGACAGTTGTTATTAAATATAAAGACTATAACAGCATTTCATCAGGATGTTTGCTTTTGGAGTTCTTTTCCTTGTGGTGATTGTAATTTGTTTATATATGTTTGCAAGTGCCAACATTTTACTTTCTTAAATACAGGCAAGACCTTTGAAATATGCTGCTTAATTACTTGTAGGACATCCTGGGTAATCTATCTAGTGGTTTGTTCCTGTGGTGAATTTTATGTGTACAGACCAAGAATATCTGAAAACAATGTGTTACTTTATATCTTAATGATTTATGAGGCCACAGGGAAAGAAGTGCTTTATTTAAGCATTATTTGAAACTTTCAATTGCTCATTTTATTTTTACTGATATTGACATAGTTGATGTTAACTATATTAATATGTTTTATTGACAAAATATTTTTAGCTAGAAAAGACAGACAATGGATAATTAATTTGGCTGCTATATTTCAACCAAGTTTAATTTAATTTCTATATTGTGAGCATTTATTATTTTTTGGTTAGTGTAGTATTTGGCTTGACCATCTGATGGCACTGTAGCTAAAATGCTCTGTGTTTGAACATGGTTATGTAATTATTTATTTATTTATATTTCAGAAATAAATACATTCCCTTAGATATTTAAAGTTATCATTGACAATTTGCCTTCTTATCTTATGATATTCCAGCTATTTACATTATTTGCGAGTTTATGCCTTTATATATTAAATTTGTGTATACTTTATTAAACGACTGCTTAGATTTATATGTATATATATATATATATATATATATTTTTTTTTAACTCATTTTTATGACATTAATTTTTTTGTACATTGAATTAATCCAAATCTTTATTTGTAACTTAAGATTGTTTAAATTAACAGATTAGTTGCTTATGTGTTAATTCATATATAAATTAAAGTAGGTAGGAAGTTGATTTATATTAATTGATTTCAATTGGGTCACATGATTTCATTTATATGTATTTAAAGTTTTTGGTTGCTTAATTTTTTTTTTATTTGCATTGAAGATTCTGCTAAGGCAGTGAAACTGTATTCTGGTTGTGGTTCATTTCATCATTAAATCTCTGATAATTTCACTTTTAGCATGTTGTACTGGACTTTTTCTGTCTTGGTTGTTTCATATATTCCAGGAAGTTTGTTCCTGTGGGGCATTTTATGTAGGACATACCAAGAATATATGGAAACAACCAATTTGTTTTATATCTTAGCAAATTACAATGCTGCAGAGAGAAGTCCTTTATATAAACATTGTTTGAAACATTCTAGTGCTTGCTTTATTTTTACTGGAATTGACAGAGTTGATGTTAACTATATTAATTAGTCTTACTCACAAAAGATTTAGGACAGAAAGTGAATAGATAATTAATTTGATGCTATTTTTAATCTGGATTTAAATGAATTTTTATAGTGTGAGCATTCATTTTTTTATTTCTTTGTTTAGTGTAGTATTTGGCGTGACCATTTGGTGGTGTCGTTTTAAAAGACTGTGCTTGTAGATTGTGATGCAATTATTTATTTATTTAATTTTCAGAAATGTATTATCTTAAAATATTTAAACTTAAAATTTAAGATTTGACTTCTTACCTTATAATGTTGCAAGTACTTATATTATTTGAGAGTTTATGTTTTTCATATATAAGATTTATGTATAATTTATTAAGCACTTGATTATTTTTTAAAGAAAACACATATTTAGTTATTTCCATGGCATTAATTTTTGATACATTGAATTAATCCAAATGAATATTTGCTTAACATTGTTTAAATTAATAAATTGGCTGCTTAAGTATTAATTCATATATAAATTAAAGGAGGTAAACAGTTAGATTTGTTAAATTTATTTTTTTTTTATTTACACTAATTCATTTGATAATTAAATCTATGATGATTTTACTTTAAATGTGTGGAGATGGACTGCATAATCATATATATATATATATATATATATATATATATATATATATATATATATATATATATATATATATATAAATGTATGTGTGTGTGTGTGTGTGTGTATATATATATATATATATATATATATATATATATATATATATATATAGGTCTACTTCAGAATGATAACCGGTCAGAATGTCGGATTTCATATGACTGACACCATATGATCAACATTCCAAAAGAATGACATCCTGAAATAGCACCATCTACCTACCTGTAAACACA
This sequence comes from Protopterus annectens, assembly GCF_019279795.1. Taxonomy (NCBI): domain Eukaryota; kingdom Metazoa; phylum Chordata; order Ceratodontiformes; family Protopteridae; genus Protopterus; species Protopterus annectens. The sequence continues at coordinate 1,788,471,390 of NC_056733.1, read as the reverse complement.
TTAAAACTGTGTTATGCAGGGGGCAAGCCCCCCTGCACCCTCCACATACCATGCTACTTAAATATTCCCACTACAGTGCAGGAAATGGGAATCTCCCAGTCCCACACTGTAGCGGGATCTCCGCTATCATTTGTCAGCCTTTCAAACATTCGTTCATATGGTGTTGGCCATATGAGTTTCAAACATTTGAAAGTTCTAACAAATGAAGGGCTCCCATATGTGTCTTTGCTTAACCAGAGTAATATGTCCACCTGAATTCCAGAATGTCATTATGATCATGTGTTACTAAGCTATGAATTCATTCATTTTGAAGTAGTGCTTGAGGTACTCCTTTCAGAATAATTTTTTTGTAACTGAAATGCATTAATTGCTAACTTGAATTGATCTAAAATATACTTAAGCAATAATTCATGACTATGTGTGGGTATATCAGGATTTACCCATGGTTGGTGTGGTTTGATCATGAGGGAAAAGTCCAAATGATTCAATAAAGACTTCTGTGGGTGAATTCTGATATATCCACACATAGAAGTGGATTATTGCTATTAAACAATTACATTATTTAAGAAAGAAATTGCTTACCATTCTAAAATAATGTATTTATATAAGGGCACTTCAGTCTTCTTCTGCTTTGTCTTCCATATACTGATGTATTGCACATGCATGTAGGACTTAAGTTCCCTCGCCTGTGCAGTATATCAATGCATTGGAGGAGAAGTGATGGAGAAAACAGAGTCTCTGTTACATATTTTTTAAATGTGAACAATATAGAGATTTAATGAGGGACAGTGCAAAAATACAAAAAAAATCAGGTAGATTTCTGTTTCTTATTTTTGCAGGACATACCTGATTTTTTTTATATTTTGTTCTGTCTCTCTGCATATGGCATTAATAAGTCTGGCAGCTCAATGGTACTTCAATGGCTGGACTTTTTCTACTAGTATTTGCTCAATTTACAATTTGCATGATGCTTGGGCTGTCCAATCAGCATGCTTGTTTTTGAATAGTAATAAGCCTTTATTGTATAATTATGCTCATTGTGTAAAATGCATTAACTATTATTTTACTGTTAACTCATTTTATTGTGGAGTTTTTCTCCTGGGACTTCTGCTGAAAAGGAGCAACTTGTCTCCCCCGCCAGACCATCCTGATAAACAAATGCAATAAATAAATGATATATGCATTTGATGTGATTTGCTTTAGTCCAAGTAAATAAGAAATTGTTAGGAAGTAATAAGGTGTGGCATATTTTTCTGGCTGACTTTGGACTAGGCTTCACTAAACTTCAAGGTAAATGTTGACTTAGTCCACATTTCTTTTTAAATTCTGTGGTATAGTTGGGTTTAATGGAGCTATTGGAAAGAGTAAACTTTTTTAATGTCATCTAAAAAACAACTTTACACTTATAAACTATTGGAAAGATATGTAAATCAGTTCAATAGATAATATACTTTCAGAGAATCCTTTTTTTTACTCTGAAGGGAGTATTAAATGTAATTGATGTATATTGATGTCAATGACAGGAGTAGTAATGAAAGGAGTTGTGAATTTGAAGTGTCATTTATTAAAGCTATACATCCATGGCAGTGTAATATATATATATATATATATATATATATATATATATATGTATATATATGTATATATATATATATATATATATATATATATATATATATATATATATATAAATATATAGGGAATGTGTATGTTGTGGGGGGGGGTCACTGAACATTGTTTTATGTATAGATCTAATTTTGAATATATATGTACTGATGTGGGGAGTGATACCTGCTTAATTTTTTTTTTCATTTGTTGATGGTGCTGTACAGGTTACTGACAGAAAAGGTCAATAGGGCATTCAACAGTTGGATTAAAGTCTGCATTACTTTCTTTATATGAATGTAATCTGTTGTCATGATAATTCATTGAAATTATACTGTTTCAGAGTTCTGTTTTATGGTGCTCTAGGCATGATTTGGAAAGGGGCTTATGTTTAAGGAATGCCATGTTGCTATCAGTGCTTTCCTGCAGGAGCAAAGGTGTCTAGTTCATTACTATAAATCAAGCTTCACTATGGGTACTCCTGCATGTTGTTTCAGATGAATGCAGGGATTGAGACAAAGGAAAGACAATTTCAACCCTAAAGAGGAACACATCCTCGGGACATATGAAAAGTACCTTTTTGTAAAAAAGGGGTGAAAACAAGCTGAGAAAGCACAGGTGTGGAACAAAGCAGTTATGGATATAAATACTATATGAAGAGGAACCACACATTGACACATTACAAAATAGGGCCAATGATATAGTGGGATGTGCCTGAACAAAGGCAAGACAGAATGGAGTTGTCCAGAGCAGTGTTGGTTGGCACCTCCTACACTTGTCCCTTTCACACCTAATGAGGAATAACTTATCTCTATATAGGGATATGACTACAACACCAGTGAGGATGGCACTGGCAAAATCAAAGATTGTAAGGACACTAGCAATTACCCAACTAAACAGAATCCACAGACACCCAATCCAGAAGGATAATGCATTCAGTATGACATATTCACATAATGAAGATACCTGCAGAGGTTAACTGCTTTAAGTGACACATGACATTTCCTGTCAAAAGACAAACCCTCCCACTTCTGCCCATCATGAAAGTGAACTGACTATGAGTGGTAAGTGTCCGCCACAACAAATTATAAGACATTCATTGCTGTGCTCCAAGGTAAGATGTTAACAGCAGAATGGCTTCTCAATTTAGAGTTGAGAGAGGTTTATAATTCAAGGGATGGTACAGGCTGGCAGAATAGCTAGCTAATCCTCTTCTTCAATAACAGGTATGAGGTTGGGCCATCTGTGCCAGGGGAGAGTAGGGTGGTGCATGTGTAGCATATGCCAGCATAGCTAGCTGGAGATTTCTAAAGAATTTAATGTCATTTGACTATCACACACATTTCTTCATATTCTTGTGTTAAAAATGTATTTGCAAAGCTGCTTCTGTTAAAAATGCATCAACAGTGAGTTCTGCTGGGCAGAAAAGAAATATATATGTATGTCAGACAGTATTATTATAACTGATTAAATGTATATGTTTTAACAGGCAATTCTGGAAGAGAATAGGCTAATCTCAGTCCAGCTAATTTTAAAAAAAGGTTGAAAATTAAATGTGTTGGCTTATGCAATGAAGATTTTATCTTACAGATTTGATTGCAACAAGAGAATACAATGTCTGGGAAAACCAGGTATAGAAATCTTACTGTATTGTCCTTAGTGGTGAACTAATTGCTACACTGGAAGGGTGGAAGTTTTTGAAATTGTTTTGTAGCTTTGAGATAGTGCAACAGATCTTAGCAAAGCTCTGGGTGTGTATTGTGCCAGACTCAGGTGACCAGATATGATATCATTCTATAACCAGCACTGCGATGATTCTTTGGATATTAGTGAGAGATATGACAGAACTCTCATAGCAGCAGTTTTTCTTCCGAAACCTGATGGGAAAGATCTCTCACAGATATCTCCCACAACCTCACACCTCATCTTGCCTTGCTGTAGTAAGCGACTCAACACACTTCATCTTGCCTTGCTTTAATAAGTAACCAGGGAACAGTAATTCTTTAGCCAGTCAGGAAATTATAGTGAGATTAGTTAAATATTGTTTTTCTGCATCAGTGTGAATCTATCCAACTGTGTTATTTTTTTTATATCTCTTATGATTGAAACTATGGTGTTTATTGTAACTAGATATTCAGTATTCTGATGTTTTCTATTTGATTATTTATTATTAAATATTTCTGTACCTTTCATTGTGGCTGGTCTTTTAGAGAATGCTTTTAACATCTTAAGGGTACTTATGCTTATTTTACTGACACTGTGGCCACTCCTGAAAGCCTTGCTGCACTAGTCAAACTTTACCATTGTATTAGTATTAATTTTACTCAATATAATTGGGTATCCTCGTAAGAGGCTTAGAGTAGCTAACTGGTGGCAGCATAATTACCTTATAGTTTGGGCAGAGGGGGCACAGCTGGTAAGTCTGTGTCAGCCTTTCTCAGGTGTATGTGTGTGTGTGTGTGTGTGTGTGTGTGTGTGTGTGTGTGTGTGTGTGTGTGTGTGTGTGTGTAGATGAAATATCTAAGTGTGTGTGTGTGTGTCAGCTACTGGGAACAGGGGCACAGAGCTCCAAAGTGGTAAGTGTGGAGACTTATTTGGGACTTGGAGAGAGAGAGATAGAGAGAGAAAGCCCATCTCCAGGTCTGGAGTGTGGTCCCTGTGTGCTCTAAAGGGAAATTATGCTTGGTGCAGATAGCTGCATCTGAAAATACTGTGTATCCATTTTTGCTCCTCGTGGCCATCCCTCACCAATGTTAGTGGTGACGACTGAGGGTCCTTGCTTACTAGCCTGGAGTAGGGACTGTCACAACAGGTTTTGCATTAGAATACATTTTGTGAATGATATGAAATCTGAAGCTCAAACTTCTGTCAAGTTGGGACTGCAGTGTCATTGCTTTTCAGAAAACCGCATTTTATGACAGACAGGCTTAAATATAAAAAAAATCAGAACTTTTCTAAAAAAAAAACGAAGCTGTTGTGAGCTGTTTGTAAAACTGATTTTCACACAAACAGCTACAAGTATTCTTTTTTACTTTGCACAAATGTACACTAGTCCTGCAAAGCCAGAGCAAATGACAACACGGTAAGTTGCTTTCATCAATAAACAGCCCTCACCCCGGGTTCCTATCAGATGACCGAAGACGCATTTTGTCGAATGCGTCTTGGTTGAACTTGAAATGTCAAAAAGGCAAAATAATGAAGCGGCATATAAGCAAATTCTTTCCTTGGGAAAGAAGTCACTTGGCCGCTTCTGTCACTTTGCCATTTTTGGCACTGTAGTGCGATCTCGGAGTTGGTATATTTAAGTAGGGGGGTTATCGGGGTGAAGCCCCCACTTTATTGTTTTAATGTCTTTTTTTTTTTTTTTTTTTGTGAACAGAGATTTCCCTGGGGAAAAAAAACGCTGTACTTGCCGTTCGATGTTTTGTGAATTTGAACTTTAGAGTTCGATATAACAACATTCAATCATTTGATCGTTCATTGGTATAATATAGACCCTCATCCCCACCTGTCATCTTCTTAGCCCAAGACTCAGAGCTAATGCCTAATTTCAAGAATAACAGGGTATGTATTAGCATATATTTTCTGCAGAAACTGTAATGTCTGTCATTAGCAACTAATCCACATTTTATGAGGATAAGTTACTGACCAGAAATAAAGCAAAAGATGGAGTCATTCTTTGAAATCAGGAAGAGTAATCAGAATAAAAATAGTGGGAAACAGTGAGCAAAAATACAAATAAAAATAAATGGGCTATATTCACTGAATTTGAAGGAAAAACAACAATTCAGTACTTCTGTAAACTTTACTTTTTTGACAAAGTTTAAAAGCCAAAAGCACTCACTTTTTCTAAATTAAAGACTTTTTGATTTTAGAAGATGCTCTGAGATTTTCTATACTCTTACTCTTTACCCTCCTCTCATCATGAAGTCATTCTGCCATTCATTATACAGCTGAAATCTATTTATTTGTCTGCGGGCTGCAGTTTGAATGTAATATTCTGATTCTGATGTCTCTAATCTCCTGCCTCCACCAATCAAACCTCCCAACAACCATTACTGCTCTTTCTGCTTCCAGCATCTCAGCATCACAAGAGTGTATTCACAGTTATGTATTGCATGTGCAGAAACAGATTCAGCCACACAAAAATAAACAAAAACTCACTGTGGACTCACTGCGGCTTTTGAAGACTTTATTCAAAAAATATATATATAAAGTTTCAACTGTTACATTACGCATACAAGCTAATTGAAATAAGTTAACTTACATGTTGAAATTAAGAAAATTATTTTAAGTACCAGAAGATTTTTTTACTGCTGTAGTAACCCCCCCACCCGAAAGTCATGGGCTCCGGGTAGCCACCAAAATCATTGCTGTTATTATCTGCCATTAATAAAAGATACAACCAGTAAATGTTCTTTCTAAGAACTTACCATAAAGATTACAAATATTTATCTGTCTCACAAATTTTTTATTCTTCCAAAATACATTTAGCATTTTTACTGTGGAAATCATTTCTAATATTTTCTTGTGACTGTGCTTTACATGACATGCCCAATTTATAAGCCTACTTTTTTCACAGCAGTAGCATTAAGCCACTTTATAAATGCAACCTTAGAAAGCATGATTGTTTTTGAGTTCAGCACCCATCTGTAACTTGTGCATCCTCATCTGTTATATATCTTTATCGGTTTACTATGGTAAAGTCAAAGTGGGTCGAACCCACTTCACTCGAAGTCCGGAGGCCGATTGGTGACAATGTCGAACCCAGTGAAACAAAGCCGGGAGGTTAGCAGCCAGTAGTATCACCAATAGTATCATCAAATCCAGTCAGGAATAAATTCCAACAAAACGAAGATCTTGCACGGGGCCGCATAACTAGTTAGCATGGCGGAGTCTCGTTCGTTATCGGAATTAACCAGACAAATCGCTCCACCAACTAAGAACGGCCATGCACCACTATTATGTCGAACCCAACATTGTCGAAGTATGAATCTCGCCCCTATCTCGACTCATGTTAAAGCCCATTTTGAGGTAAAAAACGAGTTGTATTTCGACAATGTCAGAATTTGGCAGTCATTTTTGCATACGTGGGTTGACAATAGATGGGGTCTGGTTTGACCATACCATAGTAAACCTCTTTATCAATAGCTCTGTGCTTAATGGGATTGCACTTGCAAAACTTGTTTACTTTAGAAAGTAAACTTTTCAGGTAAGACTTATTGCAAATTCTACTAATAAATCTATTTCTAAATGTTTTTCTAAATCTAAATCAGATTCAAAGCTGAAAACACACTGTTTCAGCTCACCAATATATTTAATGCAACACCTGCTCATTCTGCCTCTGGTTGCTGTTATTAAAATAATGTTTTGTTCTTACTGGTGATTTTTGGTCAAAATGCACAGTCAACATTTTAATGTTCTGGTCATAGTATTTACCATTATTTTTTGTGGCTGAATGAGGTTCAGTAGATCTGCACAGACAGGCAGCCATAATATTTTCATTTTGTTTATTTAGCTTTTTTTTATCAGTGAATTCCATCTGGGATGACAACCATATCTCATTTCAGTGGATGCCCAGGGAGAAAAGCTCCAACAGTTTACAGAATTTCAGAAATAGTTATACAAAGTGTATGCAAACAGTGCAAAACAAACAAAAAGGCAATAGGGAAAGCATAATATGATAAAAGTAATACTGCTTTTTTATGAGAAAAACATGTTACATTAAGGATACTGTAGCTTGTATAAAATTATTTTGAGAAACTTAAAGGAACTGGAAAATTAATTATGAAAAATGAAGTAGAATGAAGTGAAATACAGGGGAGAAAAGAAACAGCGGAAACAAAAGCAATGTGTTAAAAGTCTGAAGTTTACATATAGGTCAGATTATGTAAGAGATGGAATAAGATTAGTCAGAGGTATGGTAGGAGCAGATCCAGGTATGGAAGAGATGTTCTTTAAGGAAGAAATGTATAGTGTATTAGTTTAGCGGTAGTCCTTATGAGGAACAGGAGGGAATAGAGTTCCATCGCTGAGTAACATAGGTAGGTTAAAGTGAATCACCAGCAGAGTTTTTTGATTTGGCTGTGGTGAGGAGTGATTGGGAACTAGATCTTAACTGTCTGAATAGATAGATGGTATGTTTTGGAGAGCAGGGCAATTTTCAGGGTGATATAGTAGGGCATGGGCTCTACTTGTGAATATGTAAGCTGATTTGATAGTTCTAGTCTTTTCAGTTTTTTAGTGGCAGACAGTGATGGGAATAGGATGGAAGGTTAGCAGCCAATTGTCAGATTTTATTAGTTTGGGCAGTATGTTGGCTTTGATGCACCAAGTACTTTTTCAAAGGAAGGTATGGTCACTACAAAAAGTCACATAATACTTTCTATAGATATAGGCCATAATGTCATGATGGATGAATTTGGTTTCTTAGGTCATTCCCAGCTGGTCTTCAGACCTCTAATCTTCTGAACTTGGGGAAAAAACAAGCTATTCATTGCTTGCTTTTAAACTGCAGAAAACTGCCTTCTGTGTTTGTAACAAGAAGCTGCTAAAGTTTATCATGCACATGGAGCACTAAGTGCTTCATTTCTGTCTCATGTCATATGAATGCCAGTGATGCATGTGCTGCCTACTTTTGTAGATACATGTCTATATATCTGTGTTGCATGGAGCTACACTACTAGCAGTTCAAAATACTTGTGCTATTATATACCTTTGTCCACCATCTTGCTGTGTGGTTCATGGATTGAGTCTTGCTCATTGACAAAAGTAATTCAAACATGGATCAATCAAGAAGATGGACTTCCACATGGTATAGAAAGCAGACAGATATATTGTCATTTTCTGTGGAAGGATTATAGTGACAGGCTTCTGAGTATATATGACGTCTCACTGGGAAATGTGGGTCCCCACTATGAACTGAGACAGCCATTAACAATGACCATAGTCACCCAGAGTCTACACAGAAGTGCAGTTGCCCATGTGATGGCCTTCTTTGGCAGTAGAAATAAGTTCTATAACAGTACACAGAGCTGCACTACAGGCAGTCCTTTAAACATATTTTAATTTTGACCTTCATATCTATCAGTTAAGTAGATATACTGTTTGTAGAGCTAACGTAAACTTGATAGATGTGTCAAGTGTTATCTGTGCATGTCACGGGTATAATCTGCAACATGTTATTACACAATATGTAGCATTTAAATACATTTGCAATGTGTATATCAGCAAACCTAGGCAACACAGGGACCCACTGAGGCTGCTTTATCAGATACAGAGTGAGAGCATAGCTATATGCCTGTTATGAACCTGTGGCATGTACTGTTTGAAACAGGGTAGGCACATACAGCACATGACAGAAAACTGTTTATCATACGTTGTTACTTCTCAAGGACAGTATTTGCAGTCATTTCACATGACTTGCCAGCAGTAGTGTCACTGATTCTTATCATTTAGAATTGTGACAATCATAATTTGTTCTGAATGCTTTATCCTTTACCTGTCCTGTTGTGCTGTGATGTTTCTGAATAAATCTGCCACTATTTTCTGAGTCATAGTAAAACAGAACTGTGAGTTGTACTTAAGCCTTATAAAACCTGAAGCAGGTATAATGTGTGACTGAATCTGCAACGTGTCTTTTCAGTGACATGAAAAGTTATGAAATATTGAGAACTTTTTTCTGTACAATGTATAAAAAAGTAAATTAAGTTTGTAACTGAGGTTTGTGACTGCCTTCTCTTTGAAAATATAACAATTATACGTAAGACAGAAATGTATAGCACCCATGAAACAGAAACTGTAGTTATTTGGAATTTTGATCACAAAGTCTATAAATATTATTACAAAAGGAAGCCAAAAAGTTGTAAAAATTACAATTAAAACATTCTTTAAGGTGATAGCAAGCCAAGAGCAGAAAATCAAAAACATTTGACATTGAAATGTAAAACTCTGCTTCTGTTCTTTCTCTATGGTAGGTGCCTATACCAATCAGCTGAATGAAGAAGAGGGTACCCTAGACCTTGTAATGAAAATCACAGACATAAACCCAATAGAATCATGCTCCAATGCCAATGAGAAGAATGCCAAGCCAAGTCCAACCAATCAAAAACTTAGCATTATTTACACTGGTGTTAGAGTGAGATTCTATTGGGTTTTCTTTTGTGATTTTCAGTAATTGGATCTAGTTTTAGGATCCCTTACCCTACACTTTGACTTGTACAATTCTGTGAGTTTGTTTCTACAGTTATAGCTCTGTCTGTGGTGTCTTTTAAAAATTCAGCTAGTATAATTAATGGATAAGTTGCACTTTTTGTTGAGAAGTAGCTAGGAAATGCTTTGGCTATAAACAGATATGTTTCTTTCCTGAAAGCTATTCATTCAAAGAGTTTTTTTTATTTTCTTTGCACATGTAGCTATTAGCTGTATTACTTAACTCATGCTTTATAATGTAACTAAGGTTTTTGACTGATCATCTATTTATTTACTTATGTATTGTTAAGAGAATATTTACGGCTATAAGGTGACAAGCTGTTGACATCCACCTCTAACTGGCCAGGATGCTTTGGTATGCACTACCATTTGTTTTTATAATTATTTGGTTTATTATCAAGGGTTGAACAGCAACAGGGAGTTCCCTGGTCAAGTAATCTGAAGTGGTAGTAGTTTACTACCTTGAACCATTAAGGCTGTAGTGTTGGAGAATATAATTAGCCTTCTGAAGGAATTAATTAATTGTCTGTGTGTGTGTGTGTGTGTGTGTGTGTGTGTGTGTGTGTGTGTGTGTGTGTGTGTGTGTGTGTGTGTCTGTGTCTGTGTAAAAGTGTGTGCGTGTGTGCGTGCGTGCATGTGTGCACGCATGTGTGTGTGTGTGTGTGTGTGTGTGTGTGCGTGTGTGTGTGTACATGTCAAATCCAATTTTTTTGGCACCCTACTGACTTGTGATCATCAGCTCCCTGTGATTGATTGACCCATTCATTTCTCAGTGGGTAAGAGCTGTTCCCAACTCACTAATTTCCCATGAGCTGAGAGGTGATCACAGAGCTGCCATCCTTGCAGACATCATGGATTTTATAGATTTGGCATAACCCTAACACCTAGTGATGATTTGGGCTCCACATCACCAAAAAGGAACTGCCTATGTCCCTAATATGGAAACAAAACCACTCCTTCAAAAATATCCACTGTCTTGGGGAGGCTCAGCCATGTCCCTTCCCCATGGGGCCTGTTTTCAGGGGAGTAGCCTACACCATTCTCCTTGAGTGCCAGGTTACCACAGAGAAGGATCCACCACAAACCTCCTGCTCCAACATAATTTATCCATCTCTTGCCTACCACTCCCCAGCTCTTCTAGATTCTTGAGCCAAAAATCGATCTTGGTTCATCTGGGTCAAAGCTGGGGATTTATTATCTTGCACCAGGGAGCTAGGGCTAGTATCTACCCCTTTACTTCAGTTTTGTAGAGTCACTGTTCTAAGGAATGCAGTTACAATCATTTGGACATCAGTATACATTTAAAGTTTTCTTGTCTGTATATGCTATAGCCAAGACTCATTCATATAGTAGTATATGTGTTATTGGCTATGAATCACAGAACACTATTTTTGCATTGGCTACTTTTCTGATTGTTGATCTACAATCGATATAGCACAACAGACATCTTGCTTGACTAAAGCTTAGAATTATCTTACCAGGAAGAAAGGAGAAATGCACCTAGAATGTTTTATATCATTTTTTGGAAAACATCAGGCAACTTATAATGTTAAACATGCCTGCTGCTCTGCCATTTCCCTGTATGGTGGAAATTATACTGCATCCATAGTCTTACCATACAATTTTATATTTTGTGATCACATTCTGTGAACAGGGTGTAATGCAATGTAATCAACTTCTTCTTCTTCTTTCAGCTTTTCCCATTTAGGGGTCGCCACAGCGGATCATCTGTTTCTATCTCTTCCTGTCCTCTGCATCTTGCTCTGTCAAACCAACCACCTGCATGTCCTCTCTAACCACATCCATAAACCTTGTTCTAGGCCTTCCTCTTTTCCTCTTACCTGGCAGCTTCATCCTTAGCATCCTGTTCCCAATATACCCAGCATCCCTCCTCAGCACATGTCCAAACCAACGCAATCTCGCCTCTCTGGCTTTGTCCCAAAACTGTCCAACCTGGGCTGACCCTCTAATATACTTATTCCTAATCCTGACTACCCTCTTCAGACCCAGTGCAAATCTTAACATCTTTAATATCCAGCTCTGACTCCTGCCTTTTTGTCAATGCCAATGTCTCCAACCTATATAACATAGCTGGTCTCACTACCCTTTTGTAGACCTTCCCTTTCACTCTTACAGGTACTCGTCTGTCACAAATCACTCCTGGCACTCTTCTCCGCCCACTCCACCCTGCCTGTACTCTCTTCTTCACCTCTCTTCCACACTCACCATTACTCTGAATTATTGATCCCAAGTATTTAAACTCATCCACCTTTGCTAACTCTACTCCCAGCATCCTCACCATTCCTCTATCCTTCCTTTCATTCACACACATATATTCTGTCTTTGTCCAGCTGACCTTCATTCCTCTCCTCTCTAGAGCATATCTCCACCTCTCCAGAGTCTCCTCAACCTATTCCCCACTCTCACTACATATCACAATGTCATCTGCAAACATCATAGTCCACGGGGACTCCTATCTGATCTCGTCTGTCAACCTGTCCATCACCAGTGCAAATAAGAAAGGGCTCAGAGATGTAATCCCACCTCCACCTTTAACGCATCTGTCATTCCCACTGCAGATCTCACTGCTGTCACACTACCCTTGTACATATCCTGTACCACTCTTACATACTTCTCTGCCACTCCCAACTTCCTCATACAATACCGCAACTCCTCTCTAGGCGCCCTGTCATATGCTTTCTCTAAGTCCATAAAGACACAATGCAACTCCTTCTGACTTTCTCTGTACTTCTCCATCGACACTCTCAGAGCAAACATCACATCTGTGGTGCTCTTTCCTGGCATGAAACAATGTGATGTGATCAAGTGATGTGCATAAAGCAACAACCATTGTAATGAACCATTTACGTCATTCAAGTTAGGTTAAGATTATATCAGTTCATAGAGGAGGTTTTAAATTAATACATCCCTTATTTAATGCAGAAGTACACTACATTTTAGCAGGCTACCTTTATTGTATTAATATATTGTTTATACAGTGTTATAAATACCTATTATTATATGCATTGTCTTGCAATGTTCTGTATGTTCCCACAAATCCAACAATGTCTAACTGTGTTGCAGTATCTAACAAAGTCAAAGTATAGTAATACTTTATTTATACAAGGTTATAATACCCATTACTATATGTATTGCTTTGCAATTTTCTTTATGTCACTACAAATCCAGCTATGTCTAAATGTGTTGTAGTACCTAATAAAAGTCCAAGTATATTACCTATCTTATCCATTAAACTTAGTATAAATGCTCAGAAACATAACTGCAAACAATGTTAATATTATCATGAATAATACACATTATGAAATAGTAGTTTTTATAAAATATCATTACTGCTTTATTGGAAAAATGTGGTTCAGGGGCATAAAATGGGGAAAGTGAAGATGACACTAACTTAAAAACTCAACTGCTCCCTTTTTGCCCAGGTCCATTGTTTAGAGTGATAAAATTATGACTGGTGTAAGACGACCCAAGCTTGAATAATACTTGCATTGGAGATCTCACGAAAGGGAGTTTGGAGATGAGAGGCCAATGAAAACTCACCCATCTTGAGGAGCGAGAGGATAGTCTCTGTTGTCGATCAATCACCAGCTAAAGCAAATTTAAAGGCAATGTGCATACATGCATAGTGTTGGCATGGTAACATGAAGCTGGTGATTGTATTTCTTATTCCCATGTGCAGAGAAGCCGACACACTTGTATGGGAAGAGCATAGTAGACCATTACAATGACACAAGTACCCACGCCTACCACTCAGGGGTATGGTTAGGTACATTACAAAGGCCTTCACTATATGCTTCATTAGATGCAAGTAAGGACACAGACAGACTCTATTTCTGCTTATACACTGACTCCTCCAGATGGTTGTTGCCTCTGTGTTGGGGATAACCCATATGGAGGAACAAATACATTCAAGACCAATGGGATGGGACCTGAAATTTGACAGGCATGACAGAAAACAACAAATAGAAAAACAAAAATTAATCACTCCTGTTTTAGACCAGATATTGGAGATTTATTTGTGTATGTGTATATGAGTGAGCATGTGTTTGTGTGTTTATATGTGTGTCAATGCCTGAGTGTTTCTGTAAATGTGTGCCTGTATATGTGCTTGCTTGTTTCTGTGTAAAAAACAATAACTTATTTTTTTCCATGAGTGAGATCAAAAGAAGACAATTTTCCTTAACATTTCTTTGATGTTTACTGAAACCACTATGCACTAATCTTAAGGAACAGTTAAATAAACAGATGAATGGAGAATAAGTTATTATGAGGTATTAAATTTGTAAACTATGAAATCCAGAGAGTTAATGTACAAAAATAAATGTTTCTGAAATATAATGATTCTGGGAAATGCACTATTTTACATATGGAACAGTGATGGTTCTCCAAGATAAGGGCAAGTTCATTAAAAAATTGAAAGCAATGAAATAATCTTTCTTTGGTACTAAAAAGAACTTACAACTGACTTTCTCCTTTGACCAAGGCAGCCATGATTATGCAAGATATATAGGTCATCACATTAATTGCCCTTTAGTGTCCTATAATCCTGATGTGGAGCCTTTAAAAACTAACCATTTGTAAATGAAGGCTTATTTCAGGTCTGTACTCAATCAGGCAATCAATGAAAAAACTATTACATGGACTTTAATGAGCTCTGGAATCGTTAGATATTTTCTTACCTCATCAGAGCCTGAATCAGTCTATCAAAACTTCCAGAAGAAATAATGCAGACAGTGTGCTATTCAGATACTATTAAAATGACTCAGTGTCATACTACATGCAGCCATAAATGTTATAACTAAGTGCAACATAGAATTAATAAACTGGACATAGTCAAAGCATTACCATGTAGCAGTGGAGCACTTCACCGTAAACCAGAAGCCAAAATAAAAACCTGCATAAAAGTGTAAAAAGAAATGGCTAGTAAAACTATGGTTACATACAGCAGTAGAACCGAGTTAAATATGCAGCACAATGGAATGGAAAGGCAAGAAAACGTACAAGGATAACAGAGTCTACAAACTTGCTGTCAAATGTGGCAAGAACTGTCACTAGAAGGAAGTATTGACTGACAGGCAGTAAAACACCAGACCTTACAACTAATGGAAATCTGCATAAAATAATACCGAAAACAGGCCCACATATAAAAAACATATACAAAACAAGCATTATACCTGTGCCATAAATAAAATCACAAATATTCATAGCGAGTAGTTCATACCTTGCTTATGCATATGGGGCATTCATAAGAGTTATGAAAAATATGTATAAATGCAATAGTAAATGCATGACAAAGCATACACAGCTATGGTAGGCCACCATAAATTATTTACATTTTTGTGAAGACATGTAGTCAGACTGCAAATGACTAGACATACCATTGTATGCAGCAATTAACATCACAGATGCTACTACAGTGCTCACTGTAAAGAGTCTGTGAATGTAGAGTACAGACTGAGGGGACATGGTGTCACATACCCAAAACAAGTGATACATCCCCAGCAGGTCATCAGCAACACTGTATGTATGTAGTGCAATGACATTATCAACTGTTTCTGAAAGCCTCCAACAAAAGCATGGCAAAGACAGTCACAGCCTGAATGGACACACACACACACACACACACACACACACACACACACACACACACACACACACACACACACATATGAGTTTTCACAGAGGCCCCCATGTATACTCATTATCAGTAAGTACAAATAAACCAAGAGCCCTAGCTAACCATGCACATCTTTATATTTTTCACAGTAGAGCTTGTATGTTGGTATTGGAAAAAGCACAGTATTGTGACTAAACACCAAAACAACCAATGTGCAATATGATATTCTGACAAAGCTCACACTATTTGAGCCTGTATGATCTGCAAACATGCAAAGTGGCAGCACTAACACTGTACATGGTGATCAATAACACAAAGTCAGTGATATATTAGCATACTTAGTAATGATGAAGAAAATCACCTATAGGATATCTATATAGCACCTGTACATATGCATAACATAGGTAGGCTACACATACCAGTGCATGTTTCTTTTAGGTGCATCAGGAAGAAATCTGTAGCAGCAGAGGTACGTGTGTCTGTAGTGTGATTGAATTTGCATTATCACTATT
Organism: Protopterus annectens; assembly: GCF_019279795.1. NCBI lineage: Eukaryota > Metazoa > Chordata > Ceratodontiformes > Protopteridae > Protopterus > Protopterus annectens. The sequence goes on along the minus strand of NC_056733.1, from coordinate 1,788,455,424 downwards.
CACCTGCACTCAACATGACCTCACATGTGGAAGTGATACACATATTCACTCTGTTAGTCTTGTATTAAGCATCAACAGGCAATACCATTGTTATAAAAACACTTGTAAAAGTTGAGTCAGGATGACAGATGTCTGTCAGTACCTGTGTAGAGTCCGACCAAGATTCAAGGATAAATATTAAATCACAGTCAGATGACACAGTGGCGTGGACTGGTTCCATGATGAGTGGCACTCCCCCATCATGTCAGGTTTTGGCACAGCCTCACTTATGGGTGAGGCTCTGCCATCTATCAGCATAACGATGCAGCCTCACTTATGGATGAAGCTGCACCATTATGCAGGGTGATGATGCAGTCTGACCCATAAGTGAACTAGAGGCTGTACAGCATGAGCATTTATCAGTCCCATGTAGGGGAGGGGTTGTGTGTGACAGCTGAATAGGGCACTGTTTCTGACCTGGGTGCACCCACCATATGACACCCTAGCAATGGTTCCCAGTTCCATCACAAGTCACAGCCAGTCCATGATATGTGGGTAACACTAAGACTCAGTCAGTAATCTGTAGGTTATCATCTCTGCACAGTCTGCAGCTACCCAAGCAGACATAGAGTTGAAAGATGTATTGTATGAGGATGTCAGCACTGCCAATGCCTCTGTGAGTCAACTGATAATGCCACGATGGGGCTCATTAGGTCTATGGTGGTACATACTTCTATCATAGACACCACTATGTGGAGGATTGCCAGTGCTGCCATCACTGTCTAGTTCAACAATACTATCCAGGATCAGGAGTGAATACATACACATACATGGTGACCATGTTGGGATATCACTGCGGGGTTCACAGTCTGCACCTATGACATTAAGAGCATGCCACAGTGCCACCCCATGTACCAGGTGGCAACGAATATGGGCCTCCAGTGTTGGGACAACTCAACAGTGGACTCACATTTCTGCAGAACTGCAACACTCCTGTCATGGGGGCTTTTTATCCAGTCTCATCAAGCCAACACAGTGGCTCCTGCCCATGATTATGTTGTTGTACATCCTCCCAGTCAGGGAGGGGGAATTGGTTTTGATAAATAGCACTCACTCCTTTATGAAACCTCTCCAATGACATGATGCCCCCAACTCAAGTTATGTTGACAGGCAAATGTGTCCTTTGCATACCTTGGCATATGGGAACATAATGATGACTGCTACCCACTCCACTTTCCTCCTATATGGAGTATGTGAAGATGTCTGATGCACAGTCTGACTTGATGTGATGATGTACTGCTAAGTATAACCTTTATATGCCACTGCATGCACTATTTGTTCTGTGTGATACTGCACTACGTGTATGATTTTCAGGGCCCATTAACTGGTCTAGACACAGCTTCATCTTTGATGCTGTTATATTTAAATGTCACTCTTCTGATGGGATATGTTTTGCAGGTGTTGCTCACTGCCCTTCAGCCTCACTGTCATCACTGAAAGATGTTGATGTAGTAGCTGGGACAGGGTTGCTCTACTGCATCCAGAGGCTTCTGAGATGGAGGGCTGGCCTGCATGCCTCCTTGGCATCATGTTATGTAACATGCAACTTGCTATGAATATCTTGCAGACTGTGGCTGTGATACAGTGCAGAGTACCCCCTGGAGATATCTAGGCAGTGGAACAGGACTCTCAGCAGACTAAACACATGCTGATGATGTGTCTGGTTGTATATGAATGGTAGACTACTACTGTTGACAGTGCCGTGCAGATTCCATATGGACATCATTGACCAGGTCTCTAGTGTGTATCCTGCATCACCTGAAACAAAGTAGGAACATAGCAGGTTACCAGGCATGGGTACACCTATGCACATCTACATATGTGTCAAATTACCACAGTGCCTGCGTTTACAATCCAGATGCTTTTGCTCGCATCAACTGCTGAAATAAAAAATTAACATATCCTTATGTAACGTTTTCCTTGACCTGTACTAGGTCCAGTGTGTTTATGAATAGGAGCACATATCTCTACAGCTGTGGTTTTACAATTTGTGCTTACAGCAGAATTTGGAGGTACAGTTCTGTTCTAGTGATGGTAGCCAGCTCCACTGGCATAGAAAGAGACAGAGAGTGAGAGAGAGGTATCGTTGACTATGGTCCTGGTGACCTGGTTTGATTGGCATTCCAGGCACATGCAGGAGCTAGCAGGGAAAAAATAGGAATGCTGTGGTATTACTTATCAGTGAGCATGAGCACTGTCTACAGGAAGTATAACTGGGGGAGGTGCAGGCTGTTTTTGTAAGCCCCCAGTGGAAACCAGAACAATGAACTACAACCAGACTACGTGAATGGGAAGGACCTGGGGATTGTTTCTGCCTTTAAGAGGACCAGGGACATATGTAAGTCAACCATGTCACATGGCTCACATAATCTAACAATGATATGCCAAGCACATATATGGTAGTGTCTCCCTGTTATCCATGAAACCATATTGTACAATCAGCAGTGGGAGATCTTGGGCTTAGTCTCCTTTCAAATCCTTCCATCACCAGCCTGACCAGGGTGTAGCTCCATTATAGCCAGTCTAAAATTCCCAGTAATTTTGCATAACTATTGGATGAAGGAGAGTACAAATGTAAAAGGGTAGGCATGTTGTTAGGAAATGTCAACCCAACTAGTAAAGCATGGGTTTGTGGACTGGGTTTAACTAATTGGCTCATAGGTACATATATGATCAGTTGTTAGTACAGCAGGAAAAACCTTAAGATATATATTATAACAAGCTATGTGGGGCATGAGTGCATTATTGGCTAAGGGTATTGATAAATTAGTTAAACCAACTTTGACATATTAGAAGGGAGATGAAATAATTAAATGCAGATAGAGAATCAAGTAAGCCATTAACTTTGAATGTAGTCAACATTTGGAGGATGGTAGCAGATATATCTGAAGACGTTAGTAATAAAATTAAGAAATTTATTCAGGAACTTTCAAAACTACAAATTTGTTGAGCACTATAGTAGAGTGAAGCCACAGTTCTTCAATCTGTTTGAAAGAGGACAGCTGTGACTGTGAACTTGAAATTCCAAGAAAAACTGTTAAGCGACAGCATGTTAATAAAATATTGCTCCCAGATTTCTTTCAGTCATGACCAGATACAGAGTTGAAGTGGGAATTTGTAAGGTAAAAGTGAATGCATCTGTACCAACAAAAGAAATGAAGGTAACAGAGCAGGCCTTTTCTGCAAACTATAATTTTAAGGGAGAAGCTAAATGTTTGCTATCTGAATTTGTAAGGAAGAAAGCTCTAGTCTTTAGTTTTTAAGGGGACAAGGTAATTGTTTAGGCAGCCATTGTCAGCCATATTAATGACATACATGGAGCTACTTAATGGCTAAAGAGGATGAAGGCATGATTAAATTGTCATCTTCTCTTGTGACTCATTATAGTTTGTGTGTGTACCAGAAGTATGGAACTCAATACCAGCTGACCTTAAATATGAAGCCAACCATAACTGCTTTCTAAACAGATACAAAATTGCATCTACCTGATCTTGTCCATATTCCTGACATTTCCCTCAGTATAGAGACTTTTTCACTTATTAACCTTATACATTATTCTTCTACTAACCAATCTCCTCAAACTCCCCTATAACTTTTTTTCTACTAACCTATTACTCTTTCACTCTCAGCTTCCACAATATCCTACCCTTTATTCCTAATCCCTGTAATTTATACTAACTTAGCTCTAAAATCAACTACCTTCTTTTCTGGACACAGAAAATATATCATTTCCATTCATCAGCAGCTGGGGTAGCACACTGAGAAAGGTCCCATGCTCACACAACTTGAGTATCAATTACCCCTGGTTGCCACCTCCTCTAAAAACATTTCAACAAACCTTGTCTAATAAAACATGCCACTTCATCAGCAGTTCCCTCACCGTGAACATTATTGCCTTACTTTATTCAAGGTAAACTGGCTCCAGTTAATGTCAGATCCAAACTACTTCTGTGATCTGGTTATTCATTTTACTCCACTAAGATTACCATGCTCCACTTGCAATGAGACCAATCACTACCACCCTGTCCTACAACTTCAGAAGCCAGTTTACAGTAGGCTGCACTCTACAAACTTCTGCTAAACTACACAGCTCAGACTCTAGTTTCTCTATATGTGCTCCATAACTGTGGCAATCCCTTCCCTGCTGTCAGGCCTGAACTAAAACAAACAATACAAATGCAAATGCTAAAAGGCATAACATATCACTTAATGAACACTGCTCTACACTAAGTTACTTTCCCTGCATGCTACTCCATTAACTTTGCTACTCTAGTGGTTACCACTATTTTTCTGCATCCTCTATAAATATATACATAGCTTCTTTCTCTACTTGTTGATTATCATCTTACAATTTTTACCTTTCTCACTCCCTCTGTCTCCTTACCACTACTTGTCTCTTGCTTTGTCATCATGTGACCCCCTATAATTTCCAAAGCTACACTTGATATTCCTCTGATTCTGCTTTTGTACATCGCATCACTTTGTTTGTCATGGGTTTGTAGTACCTTTGTGTTGGTTATGATTGTTACATTTTTATTGGTACTATTTTGAATGTAGCCAAGGATGACCCTGCAGTTGGTCATGCTGTGGTCAGTGTTCTATCTCAGTAACCAAAATGTTAATAAATAAATAAAATATACTATATTCCACACCTCTTAAACACTGTCAAAGATTTCGCCCACTCTCACATCACCTCTAATCACCTTTCTCCCTTTTGTGATATTTATGAAATTCATAAACTATTCCAAAACATCACAATCTAGCTTGCATTCACACTAAAATAAGTGTAAATTGTTAAGTGAAATCAGTACTGTGTTATATCCCTATGCTTGTTAATAAATATATGGATTATCATTAATCTTCAACTGTTATATTTACAATTGTATTTTTAATCTTCATTATAACTTTGCTTAATTAAAACAGTCATGGGGCTTTTCTTCCTGTGCTTCTGCTGAAAAATGGTATATGCTCAGCTGAACTATTCTGATTAACAAATGGAAATAAATAAAATATAAATACATTAACAAAGGTGAGTGTTAACAGTCTTAGCTAAAGGATAAGATTCTCCAAGCTCTACCAATTGTATAGCTTGATTTCTGGTCAGAACGTTGGCAGGACAAATACCTAGGCAACTTAAACAGAATTTGTAAACTAGTTGGTAGGTCAGTTACAAGGGAAGCATGATGCCCATGCAGATAAAAATGTCCCTTTGGCTTAGAGGCTATTTGGCTTTTCTCAAGAGCATATGATGATAATATCAACAGGTGACAAATGTATTCTGACACTAAGGATTTGTATAACCTGGTATGGGAAACAGAGGGGTAGACTTAGTTCTCTGGGAAGGGGTGAATGGAGGCAAGAATTTTCTTCAAACACAAATATGTTTGAAGGAAGTTGTTGTTGTTGTTGTCTTTCGGCTTTTCCCGGTTAGGGGTCACTACAGCGGAACTCTGGTCCGCTAATGATTGGCAGTAGATTTTCACGAATGCCGAGGTACCAGCTCGACGTTCAACCTTCAATGAAGGCACGCCCATTTACGCATGTCTTTTGAGGAAGTATGGTTAGAAAATGATGATTGCTTCTTGTCACAAGCCCCATACTGTCCCCCTAGTCTTTGATAGATTTGCATATGTCTGTGGTAGTTTGGAGCTGTTAATGTTTTTTTAATTTGAAATGACCTATAATACAGATACACATATGCCCATGTCAATAATCAGGCTGTGAGGTTTCTTTTAGTAATAATGTGTTGTTGTATAGCTCATAGTTCTTCGCAAGTGATTATGTCATTTATACGTAGGAAAACAAACACCTATGATTGCAAGACTTAACTTTACAAACAAGACCGTAGCTGAAGAGTTTCATCATATATGTTGGATATTCTCATACATGTTCGTTATGCCCATAAATGTTTGGTACGCCCATACATTTTCAATATCCCTATATATGTTCAGTATGCTCATATACGTTAGTATGCTCATACATGTGTGGTATGCTCATATACGTTTGGTATGCTCATACCTGTTTGGTATGCTCATAACTGCTCAGTGTGCTTCAGATCTGTATGAAGCATATACATTATGCTGCAATAATTGATACTCCACAGCTGAATATGACATACCAAATGCTAACTCTGATATATTGAAAGAGTTAGGTGAATGGTACAATTCAGACTGAGCAAATGCCTGCCACACTGTTCAAATACTTGAGTCTGAGAACATGAAAACGGAGGTTGCCCATTAAAAGATATCAAGACAGTCTAAGGAATTATGTGGGACTGGAACAACTTTTCATTGGTTGCCAGGCTGTATTTCAGGTTGATCAGAGTGACGTCTATGATATACAGCAGGAAATAAACAAGTTTATTGATACAGTCTCAACAAAGATAGGCCTTAGCACATATAAAATTGTTAAAAAGTGGAACTTTGCTACAATTTGGCTTGGCATTTATTTTCGAAATTGTCTTTGTTAAAACAAGACAGATAAGACATCAGAAATAACAACAAAGTGGACTGACCATTGCATTTATGGCACTAAAATAGCCTTAATGAGTAAATAGACATATGTGTGAATCCCTTAAAAAGCCTAAAATATGATATCAATAGACAGCAGAGAATCTTAGCCTGAGAATATAACATGGGCAATAACTATGCTCAGCTTCACTAAAATACTTAGAAAAGAAATGAAAAATAAATAAATACCAAAAAAAAGTATTAGACTGACTTCCAACTATGTCATTTTCTACCTATAGTCTTCAGGCAATGAAGAAAGAAAGGAAAGGGAGATTGCTCCATTCTTGTTGCAGAAACTACCTGGAGATCCCTCCAATCCCAGCAAACTTGAACTATAGGATTTGACAACGAATGTTCACATGCCAGAAGAAGGGACAATGAGCCTGCACAGCTGGACAATAGAAAAGTATAGTCGGCTTTTTCAGGGATTACAAAGAAATACAAGGAGCTCCTGGGGACCAAAATAAGCACAGTCCTGAAAAGTGCTGCAAGGTTCTGACAAATCACTTGTAGACGATATTGCTAATAGCATCGGAAAAGGGAACATCATTATTATACTTCTTTATATTCTGAGGATGTTAAGATAGTTTGTTTTTATGAAGAAAACGAGAGTCAGTATATGAAATAAGAAGAGTTTCAGATTATGCTGAGAAAAATAAATCATCCAAGGCCACCGGACATTACAATAAAATAAGAGGCATGTACATCCATTTTGTTTTGGCTTGCCTATTCTTACATAATACAAGACTGCTTATATCGCAGTTCTTTGAGATACACACCTCACACCTGTGATGCCTTATGGGTTACTATTTACTCCATATAGGGCAAATTTGTTCTTGCTGAAGCGTATACTATTTCTTTATGTTGTCATGACTGCAACTTCTTGTAAAAGGACTATGATAACTTTTCACTGCTTGTAAGTAAGGGGACATGGGGGTAATGCCCACACACCTGGGATTTCACAGGGTTTTTCCCTGAAAAAAAAGTACTTTTTTGTTGTTTCACTTTTGTGTACACTCTGGGTATTAGGCTGCATTGGTCAGGGAGTTATTATCCGGAGTATGTAGCTTTAAGAATTCATAGTGGGGCCTTGAACCACTGTCTGATATCATTCTTAGTGAATTATTTGATAATGTGAAAGTAGTAGTGCTTCCTGCTTCGGATGTATGACTATAATGTATCTTATGTGAGGTGTTCCATCATGGAAGAGTCTGTAGCCTGGTTATGAGCTTTTGTTCACCTTTATTTGGCAAATAAAACTTAAAGGCAAACTTAATTAGAAATGGGATTTTTTTCAGCTCTTCAGACTGATATCTCTCCTGTATAAAGAAATATGTTTGCAGATAAGGTTTAATGATTTAGGATATTATACATTCAGGCACAGATAGTTTCATAATAAGAAAACTTCCTTTTGATGACTGCTTTATTCAGTGACTTCTTGGAAGAACTGAGGAAGCCTAACAGGCATTACAAATAGTAGAGAACAATAACGTGGTGCAATAAATTATGCAGGCTATTTGGCCTTATAGGATCAAAGGATCATAGGAGGTTACTAGGCTAATGCCCCTGGGGCCCTTACAAGCCTAGCCAAGAGTTTATCCCCCAAAAAGAAACCTCAGTCAGTACCTGTCACTCTTGTCAATGAGGGACATGGGTGGAACCCCTGGGACAAATTTTTGGTTTCCCATCCACTCATCAAGGTTGCGCTTGAAGAGGTTCAGAAAGGTACTCTGTTTGATGTGTAAGGGAAGTTTATTCCAGAGATGGGGCAACCTCTGGGAGACAAACCTGTCTCTCCAGCAGGTTTTGTTGATGTCACATATTAGATTTTGGCCATTCGACCTGGTAATGTACAATGAGTTAGACTTACAGATATAGAGCATCTCTAGTAGGGAAGAATCTAAGATTGCCTTGTAGGCGAGATGCAAATCACCTCTCAGCAACCTGTATGATAACAAGTAGAGTGATAGTGATTTGAGCCTGTCCGCATAGGACAGGTGTTGGAGGCCATGGATTCTCTTTGTGAGGTATTTGTCCTTTCCTGTTGGTGCAGATGTTTGGAGAGGCATTATGGGGCATTATACTCAATTACTGGTCTAATGAGGGAGGAGTATAGAGAGGTAATAAACTCCTTTATTCTGGATGCAATCCCTTTAATTATGAGATGAAATAAATAAAAGGCTTTTCTGGCCACTGGTTGAATATGAGATTGTTATCAACCTGACTACCCAGGTCTCTCACCACAGGTTGTGTGTTTAGTGGGTTGCCGTTGATGTGGTAATCAGTAGGGGCAATGTTTTTGCCGAATGGTATGATGATACCTTTTTTGCATTTAGCTTGAGGCCATGACTTTGGCACCAGTCATTAGTTGCTGCAAGACCCTCTTGCAGTTTGTTAACATCATTTGGGGAGTCGATGTCAGCACCTAACTTATAGTCATCTGCAAACTTGGTCAGCCACAGGGCTTTTGTCATTGCCTGGACCTCAGAGAAGTAGATGCCAAGCAGTAGGGGGTCCCAGAACAGATCCCTGGGGAACTCTACTAGTGACAGGTCTGCTATCGGAGGTGGAGGCACCTATTTTGATCTTGAGGGTCAAAATAGGTGCTGAGACAGGGATTTATGCCAAGTTGTGTTAGCTTTTTTGATGTCAGAGTGGGGGATCATGTCAAAGGCCTTGGCCAAGTCAAGGTAAGCTGTATGTACTGACTTTCCTTCATCCCGGGTCTTGGTGACAGTCTCAAAAAAGTCAACCTGGTTCAACAGGCAAGATCTGCCCTTGAATCCGAACTGGGTGGGGTCAAGTGCTTGGTGATTGCCTATGTCCTTGTTTATGAGATCCATAATAATACGCTCTATGGCTTTACAGATCAGACTTGTCAAGCTAATGGGGCAACATTTTGCAGGGTCAGTAGTGGCACCACCTTTGTGCAAGGGGCTAACAATGGCAGTTCCCCACTCTGCTGGGATGAAGCCTATACTTAGGCTGTGGTTGAATAGGGTGCTCAATGGCGAAGCCAGTTCATGCTGCTCTTATACTAAAAGCACTAAGGTACAAGTTGATTAATCAGAGAAATTGATCAGTAAAAAAGATACAGGGGGATTCAATAAAGTCTACATGGAGTGATTGTCCATGTAGACATAGTGGCACAGCCCCAATACTGAAACTGGCGGCCGAGCGATCCAGCAAACAGACCAGAGGGATGTGCATGAGTGTGTGGACACAGAAGTGTCCATAGAATGGAAATCACCTCATAAGTAGGTGAAATCCATGCAAATGATGGTGATTTGTGATCCAATAAGCAGAAAGGTACCAGTGTAGGAGCTGTATTGGTGTCATAAATGTACATGGAAAATATAACCATGTACAGAGATGTAAAAATTAAACAGGGGCTATAAAAGCCCAAAAATAAGGTTGGATATTGCAATGTGGTCATGGAAATGCCCCAAACTATGCCCAGTGAGCCCAAAAAGCAATGCAAATCATTATAAAATATATATATTTTTTAATACACATATTACATTTGCCTGGCATGCAGCAATGTGCAAACATGGCGTTATGTAAAAAAAAAAAAGAATTAATTAATTAAAATGTTGAAAAACTGAAAATAAGACATTTGCAAAAATAATGCATTATAATGCCCTGCATGCAGAGTGTACAATGGCAGGTTTCAATGTTTGCAAAAGAGGCAGGCCCTGGAGTAGTGAAGTAACCAGGGTATATGTAAGAATCTGTATGCAAATGAGCTGGGGTTAATGAATAGCAAATATGGACCACTGTGTCCGCAGATAAAACCTGTGTAGGACCAGAATCATGTTGGTGTTAGTAGAACTGGCAGCTGACATCAAAAGGGGGTGGGTCAATCCTATGTTGAAGTGGATTGGAGCTCAGCGGCACCTTTTTGCGCTCAGTTAAAGACAACTAAGTGAGGGTGTGTATCCAATGCTGCTAAGCTATGTTTAGCACCGCAGTGCATGTTTTATCTGGTTTAAGGTAAGCTGAGCATACCCAGGCACAGGGGTCTGTCTAAACTGCTGAGCACTGTTTATGCTAGCTCCACGGGTTTGTGCACCATCCTGCAGTACTTAGTAAGGAAAGGAATTAAAAAAAAGGAAATAGCCTGGGAAAGCCAATCAAGTATAAATGACTGATAAGCCCTGTTCCACTGACACTTCAATGGTAAACCTGGCAGATGGAATACATCATAGTCAGCCAATCACACAGGCTGCATCTGCTCCACACCACTATAAAGTAAGCATACACCCATCAATATTATTTTCCCACATACTCTGCATCATTGGAGTACACACTTGGGAATTTTAACTGGCAAAATGATAGGGGCTGCTGCTGCGCTGCTACATCTGTATGTGCTAGAGGCTGAGGTCAGTGATGGTGCTGATGCTGATAATAGAACCAGACTGAGAAGGAGAAGAATGTTCAGGCCTAGGCTAACCTTCCAGGGGCTACAAGAGCTAGAGATAGTAGAGCACTACAGGGTGGACGGGGACATACTACAAGAACTCACAGAGCTTTGCCACCCTCAACTCAGACCCATAGCCAAAAGAGGGGAACTCATCCCAGTGGAAACAAAGGTATGTGTAGACCTTAGAATTCTAACTGCAGGTACATTTTAAAGACCTACTGTGGACATGGTGGGGGTCTCACAGGTATCTGCATCCAGGGTACCACCAGTTCCTGGCTGCCATGCAAACACATGCCAGTGAGCACATATATTTACCTAGCACCCTTGAGGAGAGGGTCAGCAATATGTGTCTCTTCCACCATGTAGCACACTACCCTGGGATACTGGGTGCCATAGACTGCACTCATGTGCACATCAAAGCACCACCTGGTGAGGAGGGTAAAGTCTACATCACCCACAAGGGGTATCACTCCATCAACTGCCAGGTCATGTGCAATGCCCGGGGCATTGTCATGAATGTGTGTGCTGGCAGCCATGGCAGTTATCATGACTCTGACACTTGGTATGCATTACAGCTGTACCAGACATTTGCCAGGGGTGACATCCCAAATGGCCATCTACTGGGGGATGCCAGCTATGCACTGGAACCGTGGATGATGACATACATCAGAAATGCACACACAGCTACAGAAGAATGCCATAATGAGGCACACCCACAAACTAGGAACATCATAGAGTGTGTGTTTGGGCTGCTCAAGTCACGGTTCCACTGCCTAGATATATCTGGTGGAGCCTTGCAGTACTTTCCAGCCGCACGTGCACGCATGTTCACATTATGTGCCATACTGCACAACATGATCCTGTGAAACAGCTGCAGGAGGAACATCACAGGGAAGGGACACACAGCCCCTCACCAGTGCCAAGGTCCCCACAGCCACAGGGTGACTTGGTGGAGGAAACCCCTGAGCCTGTCCCTGTAGGCAGATGTAGGCATGCCCAGTATGCTTGGGCCTTGGCAAAGAGGCAATGCATAGCACATGCACTGACATCCTAGGGACCTAGGGACTGACACCTCACTCTGACTCACATACATAGTAAAAAGGATGCCAGCCACACCACGCAATCTGTACCTTTCCATGTACTGGCTGTATACTGCGTGCATCTGACAGAGTCAGTCCTGAAGCACTGTTAACTCAACTGCTGCAGGAAAAAGGTAAGTCACTCTTCTTTACAAGAAATGTATGGGGTACTAGACTATGGTAGCATATGTATGGACCTGCTGCATGTATGCAAGGGAATAGAGTGGGCTACTGAGATACCTGCAGACAAGTGACAGCTATGTGGGACAACAGGAACTCTCTACCCAATCCTCGCTAGCTCATAACATGCAGTAGGCCCCAAAGCAGCAAAACTCACTGCACTATGCAAGGGAAATGACAAACAGCAGGGTCATAGGACAGATGCATGACTGTCAATGCTAGAGTCCCCTATCCCCAACACACCCATTTTCCCATACAACTGCAGTAACATTATGTTTACTGGGTAATAGCAGCAGACCACACAATCCCACAGCTGTCCCAATCAACTTGGTGACATGATCAATTTCCACAATATGCAGGGGTCAATCTACTATGTATGTCTGTGGTTGATAGTGTTAGGAATTAAACTGCAGTGTCTGTTGGCTTAGTGGGCTAAGTGCATTACTATGGTTGATGGTGTTCATGGTTCGAGACTAGCTGCGGCTACTATTTTGCATGTGAGGTACTCCTATAGTAGGAGTTCTACAGACTGCCCATATGTCATTATTTGTTACTGCAAGAAAGCTGAACAAAGCCAGAGACAATGGAGGGACAGGGGGCCACAGATATGGATAGTACACAGCTCTGAGTAACCTAGATGATGGCTAGTAGAACACCAGGTTGTAACAAGTCAGAGTAGCAGCAGCATGTATAGGCCATTATGTAACTGTGTCAGTACTTACAACAAGTCATTAAGTGCCATCATACCTCTCAAACGTACAGAGTTTTGCAGAATGTCCACATTTTTGCTTCATATATCTGGTCCATTTTTCATAATATTGCAGTTTTCTGGCAAATAAGTGGCAAATCAGTGAAGGTTGATGTTAGAAAATAATGACAGACATTTTGAGGTACAGACTTCATACCCTTCAGAAAATTCATGCTAATATAAAACCTATTATTCTACCAAGTGTCTAAGTTTGTAAGAGCAATATTAAAAAATTGTCCCTATTTTTGGGCCTCTGTCCCACTTTTATATATGGCTTTGTCCAGATTTCTTGCTCTAAGAGGTTGAGAGGTATGGGTACCATCTAGCATTGTAATACCAATAAAACACAAACTGTCTGAGGACCAGAGCAGACATATGGGGCACAATGCTCGACATCCTGTAAAACAGGTACAGTCAGAGGTGTGAAGTCTGTAACCCTGTGTGTGTTGCTACATCTTGCACCTCAGTCACAGCATACCTGCAACTACATAGAGCAGCAACTTTGGACAAAGCCAGGAACAGGAGTGGGATAAAGGCCCACATATAAGGAGAATAGTGAACTACTGGCCAGACAAATGTAGAAATTGCAAAGTAGATCAGTTCACGCCGTAGCATGGGTTCCCTGCTGTGTATGGAGCCCTTACTCAAATGTCTGTCAGCAGTTCCTCAAGTCAATCTATAATGATCTGCCACTGATGTACCAGGAAATCACATTGCTATGTAAAACATACCAGACATACGATGAAAAACCCTGTTCAGTCTAATATGGTCTATACACACCCTAGGTATGAGTCAGATATTATGGCCAGCACATAGCTGGGGAATCCCTTGGACATTACATCAGGGAGGTGCTAGATTGTTTAATCAGGTGCAGCAGCCAATTGGCTGTAGCACACAAAATCCCAGACTGGAGTATCCTTGGACGTTCAATGATTAAACAGATGACTTGTGTTTTGTTGTGTTAACTTAGAGTTATAAAGACATGAATGACTTAAAACGGCTGAAACTTTATACACTTAAAATAACACTAAGCAAAACAACTGGTAAGCACTTTCATGCCATGCTTATGGCTTCATCAGACCAACTTGCTCCAGTTCAAAACACAATTAAATCATCTACTAAATTCACATGACTACTGCCTTAATGAGCTAACCTTTCCTTTTAAGTACTATTTTAAAATTTCCCCTATAATTAATTAATTAATTAATTAATTAATTAATTAATGTAAGATTAGATACCGAAGATGAGCTCAACTGGAAAGAGTATTGTTGGCAAGTAAGGTTAAATGCTTGCAATTCTCCTGGAAGTTTAGAGTCTACCACCTTAAGAAGTAAAAAGTTGTTTTAAGACAGAGTTAGTGCAGTGGCCAACAGTCTGGAGGCAGTACAGAGTGAATCTGCATGGGCTGTTTGATGTTTGAATGAAAAGATTTGGAGTTGTAACCATTGAGGATGCTAAACATCCGTGTGATCAGGAGCTGATGGTGGAGCTGGTTAGGCTGCAAATGACAGAGAGTCAGGCTTAAACAACCGAGAGATATAAATAACTTAAGCACCTCACTGGATTAGAAGACAAGTTACAGAGACAAAATTTAAAATAATTTGGTATCTTGGAGCATGGAAAAATAATTTGCTGAATTATGCAAAAGTTAATCATGGCATAATCAAGCGGATTTATTAGAAACTCTGTGAGTGCCACGTCTGTGAACATTTGTTTCAATGCTTAAAATGAAATTCAGATATGGAAAATCTAGGCCAATACTGATTGTGTTTTTGACTAAGCAGCTGTTGTGGAAGCAGTTGCAATGAGGAAGAAAACTACCTGTGTCAAAAAGAATAGGAGAACAGTGACTGGAGATCCAAAAATGAATGCAATAATGCCACTATTTTCTTTAAGGAGCTCAGGTCTGTCTAGAAAGAGTGTCATTATTTACTTGAATGACTATTATTTCAAAGAGCTTTTTCCCCTAAATCTAATTGTATGATCAACAAATGTTTCCTTGTAAGTCTCTGTGTTCTAAATGTTTGTGTATTAGTGCGACATAATGTACATTGTCTAGAATCACAGATCTTCCACAATTATCAGCAGATGCAAAGCTTTCAGTTATTGTTTAATATGGCTAAGAAACAAAAAACATGGGCAACAGATACCATTCACTTCATTGTAAAAAATAATATTTACACTGCCCTCACAAAATGTGCACTTAAGCCTCTGAAAAGACTTCCCATCTAAGTCAATCCCCTAGAAATGAAATTCATGAAATACATATATCTCCTAAGAACAATACTGTTCATCTGAAACAACCCTTAGAAATGAAATTCATTAATATTTGAAAAAACCTGGAAACATTATCTAAAAGGAAAATAAATTCACTGCAACTAATCCTCAAATCATGGCATTGCAGGCAAAAATGGGCAGATGTCTTAAGTATGTAAACTAAATGCTGATAAACTAACTAAAGATATAACTAAATCATTCAATTATTGCACAACCCTTACTACATTAATGAAATGTATTAAAAATAAATACAAAAATAGAATAAAAATTACTTCAAAAATGGAATAACAGTTATGTGTGTGTGTGTGTGTGTGTGTGTGTGTGTGTGTGTGTGTGTGTGTGTGTGTGTGTGTGTGTGTGTGTGTGTGTGTGTGGGCAGATACACATAAATATATATGGCATTGTAAATATCAGTAATTATTTTTATTTAGATTTTTTTGTGTTTTTTAACTGAATGTTGAAATCCCTTCACTGTATTTTATTAAAGTTCCTTTACCTAAAAATTATTAGATCAGAGATTTTGAAATGACTGC
>NC_056733.1:1788384636-1788434636 GCF_019279795.1 Protopterus annectens | reverse complement strand
ATAGGTTCATATGTGTATACTAGGCTAATGGCCCTGAAGCCTTTACAAGGCTAGCCCATAGAAATGCCCTGGAATCATGCCACCCAATGTTAGTTCCCAGTGCCTCTATCAAGTAGAACTACCGGAGTGATCCCCAGGGTGAACTTTCTATTACTCATCCACTCATCAAGATTTCTCTTGAAGAGGGTCAGCGAGGTGCTGTGCTTGATATGTATGGGAAGTCTATTCCAGACCACGGGCATTCTCTGGGTGAGGAACCTGTCCCATCAGCATGTTTTGTTGATTGTGGTAATGAGGTTGAGGTCTCTGGAGCATATGGTGCAGAGGGATTGGGATTTCTTTAGATGTAGCATTTCTAACAGAGCTGGGTCAGACATGGCTTTGTAAGTCAAGCAGAGATTGCCTCTAAGTAGGCGATATGAGACAGAGAATAGTTGGAGTCTTTTGAGTCTGTCTATGTAGGACATGTGTTTAATGCCTAGGATCCTCTTCGTGAGGTACTTCTGTGGCCTCTCCAGCTGTTGCAGGTGTCTGGTGAGGTAGATGCCAAATGGGGCATAATACTCAATGATTGGCCTAAGGAGGGAATAGCAGAGGGAGATGATGACCTCTTTCCTCCTGGATGCAAAACCCTTGGTGATGAGATGTGCCACATAGAAGGACTTTCTGACCACAGTGGCAATGTGGTGGTCGAAGCAGAGGTTGCTGTCAACCTGTATCCCCAGATGTCTTATAACACCTTCAGTGGGCTCCCATCGATGTGATAATTAGTGGGAACTAAGTTTTTAGCAAAGGGGACGATGGCGCATTTTTTTTCCGTTAAGCTTAAGGCCATGGTTTTGATACCAGTCATTAGTCTCAGTGAGGCCTTTTTGTAGGATGTCTGCATCACTTGGGCTGTTAATACTGGCTCTCAGCTTGCAGTCATCTGTGAACTTGGTCAGCCAAAGTCCCTTTGTGTTGTCCTGGACTTCTGAAAAGTAGATGCTGAACAGGAGAGGACCGAGGACCAATTCCTGTGGGACTCCATTCATGAGTGGTCAGCAGTCTGACTTGGAGTCTGCTACTTTCACACTTTGTGTTCTGTCTGGGAGCCAATTTGCTATAGGGGTAGATGCCTAGTTTGGTGAGTTTATCAATAATTCCTGAGTGAGGAATGGTATCAAAGGCCTTGGCCAGATCGAGGTAGGTTGTATTCACTGCCTTATCTTCATCCACAGCCCTGGTGACTAACTCAAAGAAGTCAACCAAGTTGAGCAGGCATGATCTCCCTTTCGTAAAGCCAAATTTTGTGGGGTCTACAATTTGGAGATTTCCTATATCTTTGTTAATCAGGCCCATAAAAATGTGCTCCATAGCTTTACCTATCAAACTCGTCAGGCTAATGGGGCAATACTTCTCAGGGTCTGTAGTCGCTCCCCCTTTATGGAGAGGGATGACTGTAGTAGTATGCTATTCAGTAGGGAGAAAGCCTGAGATAAGGCTGTGAGTGAACAGGACACACAGATGTGGTGCCAGTTCACTTTGTAGTTCATGTAGAACACAGCCAGGGATATTATAAGGTCCCATGGAAGCTGTATTCCTGGCCTTGGACAATGCAGCTTTAACCTGTGCTGCAGTAATGCTGGGTGCCCGGCATTCTTCTGGTATTGTGATTGGTCTTTTGGGGGGCAGAAAGGGGTAAAGTTGGCACTGAATCTGTCAGCCAGTATGCTGGCAATATCTGTTGGTTTAGTATAGGAGGTACCATTGTGCAAAATCTCAGAACAAATGTGGGTATTACCGTGGAGGTTCTTGATATAGCTATAGAAGGCTTTGTGATCGTTTTTAGTGTCTGCCGCAATTCTGCCTTCATGGCTGGGTTTAGAGGATTTGATGAGGGATCTCAACTTTTTGTTGAGGCTAATAAGGGAGTTTTTCCAGTCTTGGGACTTTATCTCCTTCTGCAACAGTTTCTTCCTTCCATTGTAGAGTTTATTAATTGTAGGGGACCACCAGATTTGCTTCCTTTTTTTGGAGGAGAGCATCTTGGTTCTGTTGGGTATGGCTAGTTCCATGCATTTGTGTACATGTTCGTACAGTGCATTGGTGTGTGATTCAGCAGTTATGCAGCTATTTTCCATTGGCATGGGTGCCGTGAAGTTAGTCACCTTTGTTTTAGGGGTCCAAAGTCAGCTTTGGAGAAGTTTTTCAAGGTGGTTATCTTTGCGGGGGGTGTGGGTGAGATATGGATTTCCATGGTGATTAGTTTATTGTCAGATGTGACCAGGGAGGGATTGACTGTTGGTGTAGAGCAATGGTTGCCCATGTTAGTAATAACCAGGTCAAGGATGTTGCTTGCTCTAGTGGGAGTCAGAATGATCTGGTCCAGAACATTGGAAATGATGAATTCCTGGAAGCATTGAGCCAGTGTATTGGTGCTTGAGTAGTTTTCCCAGTTGATGGAGGGGTAGTTGAAATCTCCTAGTGTTGGGCTGGACCTTGATAGATTCCAGGTTGGTTAGGAATGTGGAGTGAGAGTCTAGAGACATGGTTGGGGACCTGTAGCAGGCTATGACCTGGATAACCATCTTACCCAATATTAGTTGCACCTGAAGTATCTCAGATGCATTATGCTGGGCTACTAGTCTGGAGGTGTGCATATCCTTTATGAATATGGAGACATCACCGCCTTTGGAGCTTTGCGAAAGGTGTGGAATGAGTTCTAGCCTGGTAGCACAGGGGTGCTTTCTGCTACTTTAAACCAGGTCTCCTTTACAGCACAAATGTCAATGCTCTCCATTTTGAGGAGTGCTTCCAGTGAGTGCATCTTGAGATTTAGACTTCTAGCATTGAGGAGCATGACCCTCAGATTGCATTTATTTATATCTGTTACGGTGGTAATTTGGTCTTTGGAACACCACATAAAAAAGGCACTATAGGGGTGGGAAGAGCTTTAGCCAATACTCGGAAACCTAAGGGTGACAGGTGACAGGTGGAAAAGCACCGAGGTCTGTCAATCATGTCATCCCAAGCAGACAGATACTGAATACCCTTAGAATGATACCAGAAACTTAGCCAATTGTTGAAGTCAATCATTTTTTGTTTGTACTGCGGTATCATTCTGGGTGACGGCATCTCTCTTCTAGACCCTCACCCCAAAACTGCTTTTCTGTCACCCTATTCCTTAGGTGTTTGCATTATTTGTGTTCCTCACATGTGTTCCCCACCCACTATTAGTTACTGTTAGCCATGCAATGTTGCCAGAATTGTACATATATGTCTATCTGAATATTATGACAATATCCACGTTTGCAGATATTTTTCTTATCTCAGACATAGCTGATGAACATGTCTTTATGTAGTACTTTCCACATATTACTGAAAGCTCCACTGTGCTTGTATAACTTATGTAAATGTAAATTGATAATACACATGGATATATTACTTCATGGCTGAGTTTTCCTTGAATACATGTTTGACCTGATTTTTGTTGTTGCACTGACATCACTGGTTATGTCTGCCTTGTACTGAGGTATTCTCCATAAATTGGGGTATATTAACATATTACTTGGTTAGCAGCAAATCATGCATGGAACTTGTCAGATTGCACCCAGTTAGGTGAAGTTTATGGACTCCAGTTAACACTTCATAGACTTCCACAAAATAATGAGAAGGACCATTGTATTTGCAATGTAATATTATGAGAATATGAAGGATGAAATAAGCTTAGTTGTTATGCTACAGCAACATCCATAGCCTTAAATACTTACCTCTTTAATAGTTTCATAGGGGCTTGGGTAAGTACAAGGCTAGCTATCTTTGCGAGTGAGTTTAAACCTAACCTTTCCCCCTTTCTGCTGTAAATAACCTAAACCATTTGGTAATATATTGGCCTTACCCATCCTATGGTCAATAATTATATATTACCCCTAGTGAGAATAACTGGGACCCATGCAGGGGAGAAAGTATTTTGGAGAGCCTCTGTCCATTGGTAGTAAAGGCGGGAGACCTCAGGCAAATTTTCTGTTTCCCATCCATAGATCTAAGTTGCACTTGAATATATACAGGGATGAACTTTGTTTTATGTGGATGGGAGTCTGGTCCACAGCAACAGTAGCCTCTGTGAGATATACCTGTCCCTCCAAAGCAGTTTAGATCTCTAGACTTAGTATTTCTGATGACACTTGACTTGCTGATGTGTAGTCAATACATAAGTAATGGGTCAGAGGATGCCTTTTATGCCAGACACAGGCTAACTTATAGCAGTCTGTATAATACTTAGTATAATGATAGGGCTCCATGTAGGCATACCTCTTGATTGTCCAGATTTTCATGTAATTTCAGGATTTTTACCTTGTATTTTTGGTCTTTTCCGCATAAAATTTGTGATTTTCTGGCAAATCACTGAGAATTCCAGTAACTAAATAATGACATACATTTGTGTTTCAGACTTTATATCCTTCAGAAAATGTATGCTAACAGAAATCCTGCTTTTCTAAGTTTATAAGAGTAGTATTTAAAATATGTCCCTATTTTTGGCCATTGTACCCACCATTATTTTAGGCTTTGTCCAGATTTCATGCACTAAGAGGTTGAGAAGTATGCATATAGGACATTTTGTTTAGGTCTTGTATCCTTTTAGTAAGGTATCTGTGTGGTTGCATGTGTCTGGGCAGATGCATGCCAACGGGGGAATTATATTCAATGACTGGCCTAATGAGGGCTGAGTAAAGGGGGACAATGGCATCCTTAGATCAATATATAATCCCTTTGGCTCTATACTCTGCAGTATATAAAAACTTTCTTACAAAGATAGACACATGTTGGTCAAAAGTTATGTCACTGTCAACATAAGTTCCCAAATCCCAGTTAATTTGATAAATTCTTAGGAGTGTATTGTCCATGTCATAGCGCCCTGTGGTCGATGACTGACCAAAGAATACAGTAATGCATTTTCTGGCATTTAGTTTGAGTCCAGAATTTTGGCACTGGTTATTTATTTGGGAAAAGCTTTCCTGCAGGCTGGCAGGGATTCAGTGATTGCTTACAGTTGGCAGTCATCTGCAAATTTTGACAATACTTTGGTATTGGCTTATACTTCAAAAAAGCAGATGCCAAACAGGATAAAGATAAGGGTATCTTTAGTATGATAAAGGTGCCAGTATAATTAATGAATTACTATTTTGGTACAATAAGATAGTCATATAATATTAATTTCCTATGCCATTATAAATTGGGCAGCAATGACATTATAGATATGACAGCCAAATACATATGAGTGATATATTTGACTCTATCTTACTTTATATATCATTGTAATAATGTCATTTTTAACATGAGGACACCCAGACCTTTTAGACTGATTAATATTACATATAACAATAGCATCAACTAATACATATTATATGGGATCCCTATCACATAGCTGAAATTTCAAAACTCCGAAGACAATATGGCCAGGACCATATCTCTGAAGTTTTGAAATTCCGAAAATGGAAAAAAAATAAGCAACTTACCTGTACGTTTTTGCAGGGGGCAAGCCCTCCTGCACCGCCCACATGGGGGACTGCCCCCGCCCACACCCCCCTGCTACTTAAATATACCAACTCCGAGATCGCACTACAGTGGGGAAAATAGCAAATCCTGGGTTCCATACTATATGGCAATCCCAATGGATAGTTGTCAGAGTTTT
Organism: Protopterus annectens; assembly: GCF_019279795.1. Lineage (NCBI taxonomy): Eukaryota > Metazoa > Chordata > Ceratodontiformes > Protopteridae > Protopterus > Protopterus annectens. Next base: position 1,788,428,962 of record NC_056733.1, on the reverse strand, counting down.
AAAACGTTGGCGATATGGTCTCAGTCATATCGTCTTCGGAGTTTTGAAACTTCGGCAATGTGATAGGGACCCATTATATGATATAGATTTATAAGCAACAAAATACCACACTACATATTCCTAACCATATCCATTAGTTAAGATGCTAAGGTTTTTGCTGTCTTCTAGTTTGTCCCTAAATTGTCATAATATTATTTACTGGAATTCATTATATTTATAAATTAAAATTAGCAAGCATGTATGATATTCATCAACCCTTACCCATTATATTGATCTAATCATTTAAGTATTAGAACATAAAAATATTGCTTTTTCTATGAGAATGAAAAACAAATTGACATATCTAGTAAATTATGTGAATATGCTTTCAGCATGTAACAGAGAAATGAGCAATTTCATGTTATACCCCACAAGTCGCAGAAATATTGTGAATTGTATTATCAAATGTCTGACTTCCTATAGGATGCATATACTTAAACATAGATACAAGCATGCATACTTTCATAAATGCACACATATACATACATGTATGCACACATCTTTCCAATAGTATATTTTTGTATGGACTGAAAATAATATGCACTAATTCATTTGCAGGAAACTAACTTCATAATATAGTCCCCGGGATTCATGAAGCTAGGCGCAAGGACGGCATTAGCCTTGCGCCGACTGAGTGGCGTAGAGATGGCGCAGCAGCACCACATGCATATTAATAAAGGCGCGCTGCCATAATGGCCACGTGCATAGGAAACGTGCGCGAGTGCAGGGGGCGTGTCCAAGCACTGCACAGAGGCGTGAACATGTCGGCTGCATACGTGCAACCTAAAATGCTGACTAGTACAGCCTGATTCTACTAGTAATCACTCCTGTCAGTGTCCATAAATACTGAAATGTATGCAAAGCATACAAGACAGCTTTGCGAACACCAAAATAAAAAGTAAACACAAAGGCACATAGCTGAATATTGAGTCCCCGTCCCTCGAACAAATGACATTTAAAACGCTGTGCCCGTATTCCATTGTAGTGTCGATAGTTATACCAAGTGGAAGCGAAATGCATTGTGTTAGCACGAGTGAGTGTGCCTGCGCAGGTGTAAGCAGTTCCCAGCATAGGAAATGTATGTTTGTATGTACAGATGTAATATATATACACACACACACACACACACACACACACACACATATATATATATATATATATATATATATATATATATATATTATATATATAGACACACACACACACACACACACACATATATGTGTGTATAGATATATATCTACATACATGAAATATATATATATATATATATATATATATATATATATATATATATATGAAGAATCAGAACATCGACAATAAAGGTATGGGGTCGTTTGTGTACCGTCGGTTATTTCGTTGTCGGTTATGTGTGGTTTCGTGTTTATGGACTGTCGAATATGTGGTGTCGGTGATGTGGTTGTCGGTGTTGTGTGGTTTCGATTATGTCAGGTAGAACCATATATATATATATATATATGAAGAATGAACATCGTAACAATAAAGCATACACAAGGGATGTGAAGGGAATCAAGAGCAATTTTGCTATTATGTAGTGCTTTCAGCGTATGTCATAAAAAGCTGCCCAGGAGTGAGCAGAGCTACTCACACCACAGTCAGGGTTTTACCAGTGGGAGTGACATTGTTGAATTGCTCAGTCTACTTTACACACAGATGGAATGTAGTCCTATGTTGGGACCTCCAAAAATTGGAAAGCGCAAATGGCCGTATTCCATAACCCCAGTAAATGCAAGTATGTGCAAATATACATGGCGGGAGACCCTGTGAATACACGAGGTGGGACAAAATGTGTGTAGGGCCCCAAACGCTCTGAAGAGGGCAATGTGTAAAGGTGTGTCATGGCTGCGATAACAAGTGGATAATGGATGTTACGTGTGTAAATTCAACACGGGTAAGGTGCAGGAACTATGGGTATGCAATTATGGATTATGGATCCAGGCATGCCAAGGTTGGATGGCCCAGTTCTAATGGACTGCCCCGTGGAGGTCAGCTAGTTTGTAATAGGTAATATATATATATATATATATATATATATATATATATATATATATATATATATACAGCAAGATATGAATATACATGTTTGCATACATATGCAGATATATCTGTATATATTAATGTAAATAGATATATATATATGTTACAGTAAATATACACATGTATATACCTAGGTTATGTTACAGCAGTTATGGGTAACATATGTTCAGACCGGGCATATGTTGGTAGGAGGTCCAATCAACAAATGTATACCTCCCACCCCCCAAGCTAGGCCGGTGAGACATACAGACATGCAGTAAAGGTAAATACAACACTGCTTCCCAGACCACCAGCAGGAAACTACCAGTGGGAGAGATCTACAAGGTCTACACTTTAAACATGGACAGTGACGTCCCTTGTGGGACACCAAAAATTTTGTTCCTCCAGGCAATGCCAGTAAAGACTACTGCAACCAGGATGTAGCTGTACATGGAACAGTAGGTTGTGCAAGCCTGATAACACATGGGTTGACACAACGTACGACATGTGTCCCGACATGGGGAGAGTGGGCAGTGTGTAGGGGTGTGTTAATACCCCAACTGCGCCCACCTGCGCCTACAGTAAGGATGAGTGCTGTAGAATAGTGGCAGGTAGGGGAACTATGGGCATGCGATTATGGGCCTAAGCGTGCAGGTGTTGGTTGGCAGACACATATTAGGACCGCCCTGTAGATATAAGTAATATTCCGATGTGGGTAAAGCAGATGCCCATACCTCCCAAACCTTAAGAGCACATCTACTGAATAGTCCGTAAACCATGGGGGAACACATAGGGATCATATCATTGAACTGTCCCTGATTACCAGGGACGTCCGTGATTATGAATCAGCATCTAACACAGTCCCAACTAAACCCTCCTAGAACTAGTGATATTAGGAGGAAAGGTGGCTGAATACACATAATAAATAATGACAACATGTAAGAGTCCTAAACAGCATGTACCTCAGACAATGTGTATGAATACATATGTGCTCTGGGTCCATCGATGTGTCAGGTTAATAGCACCAACCTTCTAAATGTGTCCCTGAGGTTGTTATGCAGTGTCCCTGATTCAGTGTTCATTCTTCCCCATTCGTATGAGAGGTCTGCTAGTGAGAGAAAGCGCATGTTCCGCCGACTACCTTAGAACAATTATAGAATAATAGGGTTAGGGTTACAACCTGTCCACCTTTGCGAGGGACACTCCCCTTTGGGCAGTTGTGTCCTGCAAAATAAAGGTAATTATGGCAAATGTCCTGTGATTTAGGGCAAAGATTTCCTATATTGTCGGTAGTAGTTGCATAAAACAATTATTTTGTACCTGAAACACCTAAATGTTATAAGAAACAGTATAAACAACTATAATGCTACAAGAATAACTTTTTATTTAGGCAAAACAGTGAAGTACTCTCCTTTCTACTGGCTGTGGGTATGTGTTGCCCTGCAAAGTCTTACGTCTCTACATACAGGTCCTATAGGTTTGCCACCTTTCCAAATGGCCAAAGTGGGGCATGTTCTGTAGAAATGTCAGACTTTCCAGGACAAAACATACCTACAGCCATGCATAGTACAGAATTATACTTATTTGTACAAATAAAAGCTTAATCTAGTAACATTTGAATTGCTTATGCTACTTCACATAACATATAGAATTTTCATATATAAAATAACTGTTTTATGCAACTATTAATGAAACGTAGAATATAATATTGTCCTGTAATCAGGACATTTGCTATGTCTTGATTATTTTCACAGGACACATCTGCCTAAAGAGGGACTGTCCCTCGTAAAGTGGGACAGGTGGTAACCCTAAAGTCCCACCTTGGCCAATTGAAAAAGTGGCAAACCTATAATAGATCTGCAGTAGCATGACTCGGCAGACGGATATGGCTCCCACAACCCAACTACTTGTCTGTATTGAAGAGTCTCTGTTCCATTGTATCAGCCAGACGGGAGCAGATTGTATGAGAAACACACAAATAATATGATTAATTCACTGTACAGGTCGCTGATTCCATACAGTAGAATGCCATGCCGTCGCCTAATGGGCAGTCATTCCCGATACTGTAGTCATGTAGTCCGATGTAATAGGCATCACAAGGTGGGAGCAGATTGTATGAGGAACACACAAATAATATGATTGATTCACCGGACAGGCCGCTGATTCTGTACAGTCGAACGCCATGACGTCGCCTAATGGGCAGCCATTCCCGATACTGTAGTCATGTAGTCCGATGTAATAGGCATCACAAGGTAATATTGTAGTTCTCACTCCCATGCAGGGTGTGAGTGACAGATGCAAGCACCAATGTTGGTGCATTTGCAAGTGCGGAAGCGAGTGGGTGTAAGCGTGTTTGGCTACCAGTATTCGAGTATTGCACTGGTAAAGCAATGTAGAGGTTAACCGAGTGTAAGAGGCTGTAACCAGAGGTCAGCAGTGCTTAACACTGTGCAAACCCATGCACACCTGCTCCCAACTGCTTTAATGTGCCTTACTCCCTCCATATCCAATGGGCTTGTTCTGCCCTGCAACCAAATAAACATCCTTTGCAAGGATCGGAACCAGGACCCTGCGCACACAGCTAATGTGTATTACCAATACGCCATGGCAGATATACAGACAACGGACAGTACCACAAACATATCATACAGTGCAGTCATTCAACAGTATAGGAATGTATCCCATCATGTAGATGTGTATGTGAGTGTTTATCTCCATCGTATAGGTACATACATATATAGAGATTAATCAGGAACATGCCATGTGACAATAAAGCATTACAAATGAATGAAATGGGAAACATCAGCGATGCCTGTATTATGTAGTGGTGTTGCTCTATGTGATCTCAAGACTCCCTCAAACAGACATGTGTCAGTCATACATGCAAATAGTTGTACATTGGCCATATACATCACTCTGTGCATGTAATGTACATTAACACAACAGTACCTGTCCAATCATTATGTGTGAAGAGTACTCTTACAAGGTGCTGTGTGCAACATCATCATAATGATAAAGGTAAATGGGTTAACCATAGTGGGACCGGTAGTGTTGTGTGTACAATAGGGTCATCCTCATCACGTGTACCTGGACCATGTAGGAGTGATGTCCATACCAGGATTGTGTGCCTGAGGGACAGGGGTGAGGATAACAGTAGTATGTTGTGATGTATATTACAAGGGTTTCATGTGTCCAGTTGAAATGTGTGTGTAATGGACAGTTATGTATAGGGCAAATGTTGTCCTAGGAGCCGATTTGCCTTATGTTTCCGTAGGTGAAGGTCAGATGTTGGGGAAGGAGTGTAGGTATGGCCGTGGAAAAGAGGTAGGATCACAGAAAAGACAGCATACAGGGTTGGTATATGACACATGTGGGGGGATACACCCCAGATGGGGATGGGTGTTCGGCATTCACAAGCCGATGGGAACAGTGGGATGGAGGTCCCAGGCCATGGGCAACTGCCACTGCACCTACACAGCTGCAAAGGAGGCAGTGCTGGGGGCTGTCCAGGAGGGGCAGCATCACCCTGTAAATGTGACACTCTGCCCTTGAGCTGGCATATCTGGCTTTGGAACCCTTTAGTGAGCCACCAATGGAACACATCTGGGACCGCACGACAGCAGATATGTATCTGTCTGGTCCCACTCTGAGGGGGGACATGCTCCATCCTCAGTGGTGGTACCACCAGAAGGTGGTGCAGAGCCAACAGAGGTTGATGTCTATGGCTGGGCCCCAGATGTGCTAGTGCCCGGTGCCATGGTCAGCTGAAGTGGGACAGGAGCTTCTGCCAGGACCTCCCAACCCATTCAGCCTATGGTGTTGTGTTTTAAACCCACATATGGCTTAGTGATAGACAACAGCATACAGGATTACCTACGACAGTGTGCATAGATATCACCAGCAACCCAACACAACAGATAGTATACATTTGCAGAGGGAGCATAACACATGCATATATACTGCATACCATCTGTACAATGTGTAGTAGATGTGTGACCGCAGCTATGAACAGTTGCCCATTATTGGCTTATCACTGGGAACCCCAGACAGTGTCTGTCATACCACTGTCTCATGTGACACATGTCCAGTCAGAGATGCAATGGCAGTAACACATCCCTATCATCATGTACTGTCTGCAATCCTCACACCATGCTTCTGCTGTGCACAGAAATGTGTTCAGAGTGTAACACAGGAAACAAATGGTTGCACACACTGACCTGTTCACAGATGGCCCTACAGATGGGGGTCCCTCATGAACAGAGTACTGTCATGTCTGTATTATAACATGCAGAATAGCCATTGCCACACACATGTTAAACAGGCAGTAGTCTCAATGCAGCATAGCAACACTTACATGCTGTAGTCATGTGAGGCACATCACCCTCCTTTCTTTAGGCTATTTCCCACTGTGGAAAATGATTGAGGTACATCCATATATCATATGTGATGCAGTGTCAGAACACCACATCCAGGTACCACTCACAGCGACTGTCATGGCCAAATAACAACATGTTTCCCTAGATAGTGTACTGTGTTTATCATGCGGATGGCTATGGGAACACCATCACAGCTGTACCACATGCAATCAGCTAGAGGAGGACTGCAGTAGGTGCAGAGGCTATCACCTGACCATGTCCATCACTTACAATACACATGTTGCTGCTGTGCAGGTATACTCCTTCACATCCACAAGAGAGTGTGTGGGTGGGACAGGCAAAGTACACCAGGGAAGGGCTTGGAGACTTAACCATAAGCATCATCTGCCACATGCCAAAAGGTACAGGGGTCAAACCCCTGACTGACTACTCATTACTATTACATGTGCATGACGTTACTACATGTGCCACAAAGGTGACATGTTGCTGTTCTGTAAGAACATATATGTGTGTAGGTGAGTGACATTTGCAACAGAGATATAGTAGACATACATTAGGTGTGGCACACATGGATGTCCATGTGAATGGATGCCATTGTCACCACAACCACACTCTTTAATGGACATGCATTGACACCTTTGCCAGGGCCACAAATACACAATGTAACTACTTAGTTTGCCACACTGCAGTAATGCACAGGACCACATGCACCACAGGGGATATCTGGAGGATCTATGGGCTAGGGCATGTGAAAGTGCTTGACATCTGTTGGTATGCCAACGAGGGTTATATTGGGAGTGACTGTGGTTGGGAGCATCACAACCCACACGCAGACACAGGGTGCCAGTACTGGCATGCAGGTATGCATTGCTTCATGGGTGTGTAGTGGTTGGCTGTGCAAGATGGCTGTACAAGGCTGGGTGAGGGGTAATCCTTGGCATTGCATCACCCAACAATGATGTGCAGTGCAGGGATGTAGAGTCTGCAATGTCCCACACAGATGGGTACTACATTATCTGGCCTGACATCCTGGTTACCAATGTGTATGGCCATAGCTTTGCAATGCATGCCATGTCTGTGTTTGATAGTCCTTCACATGGACATTGCCTGGGATGTGCATGTCCCACAATACTGTACAGTGACATGTGCAGGTGTACCTGGTTTGGCAGACACATGTTGTGTACATAGCCTGTTATCCCCCGATATGCCAATACTGTCCTGGTGTGGTGAAACCTGCTTATAGTGAGCAGATCGACCCTGCACCTGCATGGATAGTATGATACAGGTATTCCATGGTGTTAGTGGCATGGGTCCATACAGGGCACATGTGTACAGCATTGTCTGGCCTCTGTGGATCACATTTGATGGCACCACATATGTTGCAGGCATTCAGTGTGGAACATAGTGAAGGCACAATGTCCGCATATATGTGTCTATTGCACTGCTGTACAGGGTGCCATGTCCTCTGCAGGCACTGCATTCACACCGTGCCTACTATCTGTCATCAATGTGCATGGTACTAGCAACATAGTGAGATATCCTAGGCAAGTTTGTTTGTGCATGGCACATGGGTGCGGGACATATACTGGGTACTAGTAGGGCTGCATACTTTGTTCACCAGGCCTTTTGCCAGATGTATGGGTATGGCTTGCCAACACAGTCCCGTGGCTGACTGACAGCTGTACTCGTGAGGTGGACAATGTGTCATAAGACGGATACCATATAGGAAAACTACTAAATCCACTCCCAAACATGTCCAATGGTAAGACAATCATGGCCACCTCTACACAGGCTCTGACAGAAAAACACATATTTGCCATGTCCTGTATACAACCCCCTACCGTATCACACTGCAGCAATATGCATTTAGGGCATGCGCTCTGGTGAATACTGGGTTGCAGCATGCCTACAGGTGTATACCTAGGTGGGTGACAACAGCAGGAATGACAAAGGTGGTCATGCAATTTGTACAGAGAGTGCATACTGTATAAAGCACTGAACTTGTCTCATGCAGGCAGACACACACACATACACACACACACACACACACACACACACACACACACACACTTGGCATGTCTGGAATTAGAACACCGACCTAACTACATTACTATTCTACAGCATTATGCAATTACAGAATGCGCTACAGAGATTACTGGGCCACAGCACTCCCAGAGGTGTATTTGTAGGTGGGTGACATCATCAACCTTGCCAAAGGTGGGTATAAGAAATGTAAGGAGTGTGAGCAGTCTAAAAGAATTACTCAGTCCTCAGGCAGACGGGGACAAACACATACACGGCAAGTCTGGGATTAGAACACCGACTTAACTACTTTATTACACTACAGCATTGCACAGTTACAGAACACGCTACTGAGATTACTGGGACACAGCACTCCGAGAGGTGTATTTGTAGGTGGGTGACATCATCAGCCTAGGTGGGTGATATCATCAGCCTTGCCAAAGGTGGGTATAAGAAATGTAAGGAGTGTGAGCAGTCTAAAAGCATTACTCAGTCCTCAGGCAGATGGGGACACACACACATGGCAAGTCTGGGATTAGAACACCAATCTAACTACTTTATTACACTACAGCATTGTGCAGTTACAGAACATGTTATCGAGATTACTGGGACACAGCACTCCCAGAGGTGTATTTGTAGATGGGTGACATCATCAGCCTTGCCAAAGGTGGGTATAAGAAATGTATGGAGTATGAGCAGTCTAAAAGCATTACTCAGTCCTCAGGCAGATGGACACACACACACACACACACACACACACACACACACACACACACACACACACACACACACACACACACACACACACACACACACACACACACACACACACAAACAAACACACACACAGAGCAAGTCTGGGATTAGCACACTGACCTAACTATTTTATTACACTACAGCATTATGCAGTTACAGAACGCTACCGAGATTAGTAGGACACAGCATTCCCAGAGGTGTATTTGTAGGTGGGTGACATCATCAGCCTTGCCAAAGGTGGGTATAAGAAATGTAAGGAGTGTGAGCAGTCTAAAAGGATTACTCAGGCAGACAGGGACACACACACACGGCAAGTCTGGGATTAGAACGCTGACCTAACTACTTTATTACACTACAGCATTATGCAGTTACAGAACACGCTACCGAGATTACTAGGACACAGCACACCCAGAGGTGTATTTGTAGGTGGATGACATCATCAGCCTTGCCAAAGGTGGGTATAAGAAATGTAAGGAGTGTGAGCAGTCTAAAAGCATTACTCAGTCCTCAGGCAGACAGGGACACACTCACACACACACACACACACACACACACACACACACACACACACACACACACACACACACACATGGCAAGTCTGGGATTAGAACACCAGCTTAACTACTTTATTACACTACAGCATTACGCAGTTACAGAACTCACTACCGAGATTACTGGGACACAGAACTCCCAGAATTGTATTTGTAGGTGGGTGTCATCATCAGCCTTGCCAAAGGTGGGTATACAAATTGTATAGAGTGTGAGCAAGTCTATAAGCAATTTACAGTCCTCTGGCAAATGGGGACAGACATACACACACATGCACACACACAAACACACACACACACACACACACACACACACACACACACACACACACACACACACACACACACACACACACACACACACACACATTAGTGGTGGAAATGGAACACCTGCCTATTTACAGATCACTATTACAATACTATATACTTACGAGTCGCGCCACACAGACTACACATTTCAAGGCTGTCATTATGACCTTCTAGGAATGTGGACATCAACAGGGATGCTGGCAGTTAAGATGTACTTACCTATGAACCTGTGTGTTTAAAGTAGGAATCCATCCTGACCTGGAGTATGCCCATCTGTGGAATTTACGACTATTACCACTATACAGGGTTACAATGGCCATGCCCATACACAGAGGCACATAACCAACACAAGGTGTCACTGGGCATGCTCACACTCTTAGTAGCACAGGGCTGTTCGCAATGCACTATGTGTCCATCTACACAAGGTTTTACTGGCCATGCTGATTCACTTAGTAGCACAGGGCTGACTGGGATGCACTCTGATTCTAAACACAGAAGGCCACAGTGGCCATGCTATTACAGGTAGATGTAAAGAACACATTATAAAGGGCTCTGGTGTTAGTAGTTGTCTTTGTTAGAAGGAACACTGCTCTACTTATATTTGATACCAGTCATTTACACAACGTCTGCTGCTGTCCATCACCTTAGATGTACCATCCTATACCAAGCACAATATCACCACTCGCAGTGATGTCTTGCTAGGAGTGGAAACTGTTTGACAAACACAATGAGCCTTGTTAGAGGTAGCAACTGCTTGAACAACACAATGAGCCAATGTCCTTCTGTAAGTATGAGGTTGTCCAGTGTTTGTCATTCTGGGATGATATGGCTGACAGTAGACAGGTCTTTGACACATATCACATGCATCCATGATTCAAGGGAGTGGGGATAATACCCAAGTCGCATCTGCCCATACAGTGAATTCCAAGGCAAATGTCCTAAACACAGGATAACACCATGACACCTACAGGACAACTGCATTGTTTTCTTATGCTAACCAGTGCTAGATGTGTAGCGTCCATAATCACAGATGGTCACTGTAGATCCAAAAATGGGGAGTACTAACATCTGTGCAATGAGGAACACCTGCCTGATGGCTCTGAAGTGCACAATAGCACTACCACCATATATATCAGAACCAGACATTTGGGCCATAACACAGGTATGGACCGCTCTAGGTGGTGGTGTCCCCAGATACATAGAGGCCACTCACATGTACTGACTGGTACCCCCAAAAAAGGCATCACAGATGAGTCATGTGCAGGACACAGTGTCACATGCTGCATTCTAGGATGTAAACCTCAGACACCACCATGCCCTCGGACCACCAACTCGCATCCATACATGTTGTAGGACATATAAGAGTACACCACCATGTGACCCTTAACAAGTGGACTGTACCAAGCTCTACATCAACTGTAGAGAGTACCCATGTACTGACACAGTTGCATCATGTGTTATGCAATGCAATGATACCACTGTCTGTAACCAGGTCAGCTGTACACATACCAGGGGCCCTCGGTACTTTCCAGCATTAGCAGATGACTGTTGCTGTACACCAGTACACACCCTCATGTATGGATATGACATACATGTACCTGCCCTGGGTATGTGCATGCCACACACACACACACACACACACACACACACACACACACACACACACACACACACACACACACACACACACACACACACACAATATACATGTAAATAGCATAGCTGTTGTTGTCCTTTGTGCAAACAGGTGGCTACAGCCATTACACACTTGCACATGGAATGTAGGTCCATGGCTGCTGAATGCTAACAGTACATAAGGTGTGATATCAATGTTGACAGAGGTAACATTCCCTCTGTACCAGTCACCCATTACACCTATCATATCATACAACAGTCCATGTGTCATGTATGTCATTATACATGTCCACCAATTGCAATGCCTACAAACATGCCCAAATGACAGGATTGCAGGACCTACACACATGTACATGTAGTGTTGTGTGTTCAGATAAAATGCTTGTGTAGTTGCCGATGTATGCAGGTGACGTGTATCCTAGTACATCATGCAGTTGCAATGCAGCCTCAACATTGCCAACTGTATATGGTGATATGCTGAATGTATGGAAATATGTACCTCATGTATGGACAGATGTGTGGAAATAACTAACTTTGCAGATGGATGTTTGCTGAGGACAGCTCACAGGTGTGTCACAAGCGGTCCTACAATAACCTGTGTAATCGGTAAGCAATGGTTTCATTAATTGAAGGACATAACGCACAACTTAGACAGCGGTCAGGGTGACAGCGAAGGTAAATCACTTGAGTTAAGACACCCCATGTGCATATATCAGCACTGTTGCCAAATGAAGTGTCAGTACAGTTTGTAATGCATGTAATACTGCTCTAAGTCTGTCATACATATCATGAGCTAGGCAGGTCTCTCATTCACAGTACTGGCATGTGTGGCTGCGTGTGTGTCCATATATGTCACGTATGGTGGGGAATACATCTTAATTGTTACTCACTCTCCTGTACACTAGTGTACACATCTGTACAGACTGCAATGTAGAAAGCAGGACATAGGCAGGGGCATGTATCTCACACATGTGAGGTATTTGTATGTGCATGACATATGTGTATTCAATACTGAATGCCACAGTGTGTGCATGTGTGTGTGTGTATGTATGGCTGTCTGGTCCCTAGAGTGGGGATGTATGTTACCATACTGAACTGATAAGACCTCTCCCCCCATCCAGGCAATGCATTCTACTATCCGTGTTGATGTCCCCGATCTTAGGCCATACTGACTACCTATACATGTGTATTCTCTGTGGCGAGTCATGTAGGTGCACAGTACTGTAATGATGATTTGCACATAGGCAGGGGTCCTCACCTCACCAGTAGCAACTGTGTGCGAGTATGTGTTACTGTGTTTGTGAATCCATGAGTGTGTGGGTGTGTTACTGTGTCACTGAATACATGTGTGTCAATACCTGAGTGTGTGGGTGCAGTTGTGTGTTGGCATCCTGTCATGGGAACGTGTATTACTGATTACCAATGAGGCATCACACTTCCCACTGGCCTCTACCTTTGTAATCAGCTAGACCACTCTCTTACCTCACCACTCCATGTAACTGTACCTGTGATGTCACCATTTATGCATGTCATGTCTGTAGCCACAGTAGCTTAATACACAGCTATAATGCTCTTGGATCAGTAGACGTGTTTGGAACGTGGGACATTCTCACTGTTATGTGGCAGCTACACGGTGCATGCTGGTATATTCATACATACCTGTGAGTAGTCCACATTGACATATGGGACACTAACTGCAAACACTGACATCCACCGGCACGTGCAATTAGACCTGAAGGAGGACAGCAGAACATCATGACCAACATGCAGTTACTGTTGTTACACAAGACACATACTGTTAACAGTACAAAATGCATTGTACACCTGTAGTACATGGTAAGTCTGCTGCCTGTCAACAGTACTCAACAATTGTAAACTACACTTATCTTCCTAGTCTGTTCACCCTATGCATCAGACCATATGAGCATGTCCCTGCACCGATGGTGTGGATGTCAGGGATGTGGCACAGGCATCATCATATGCACTGGCTGATAATGTTTGCCAAGAGGCCTAGTCTGCACCATTGGATGACATCATGTGTGTGAGTTTGGGCCTTTGATCTGATTGTGCATGTGTGGATGTTATACATGTGTGTGTTGTAGTGCCCTACATATGTTTCCAGTGTGTGCATGTATGTATGCACATAGTACTGCCATGTGTCTGGCCTACACAGGGGTATTATTGACAGCTGCAGACTGTACAGGCCAGGTTTTACAGTTCACGGTGTCCCACCACGGACATGTGACCTGTGCCTGCCAGGGGTTGCACGGGCACTACCAGGCAGAGGTGCAGATTGGGACTGTCTGATGTCACTCGTCCACTGGAACCATGTCCCTGTTGGGACCATCCCAGGCCACGTGCATGTGGCCTGCTCTGTCATGGTGTGGACAGCATAGCACCAGAAGCACTGCTGCTGCTACCTCCACTATGGGAGCAGACATGTGGGGTAGCTCATACACGTAGACCTGAAACAGGTGATGTAGCAGGCCTACGTCCATGTGCCCAACACCTCAGTCCTACTAGATGTTCCAACACAGAAAGCTCACACTCATGGATTGTCATGCCATGGTCAAGGACTCCAACCATGTCACCCAACCCTCTATCCAAAGCTTCAGCAATCTGCTGTTGAGCATTTACCATTGCCTGGATGTTGTTGTTTAAAGAATGGACAGTAGCCCTCTGAAGCCTTTGATCTTCTCTGTTGTGCCATTCAGCATGTGCCTGTGCCTCCATTACAGCCTGAAACATGCGTCTGGTGACACCAGCTGCTGCGCTCTGTCTTGCAGGAGCATGTTGGCCAGAGGTCCGCCTATGAGCAGCACTGGCCACATGCCTGTGTGGGGCACCACCAGTCAGTTGGCTGACACCATGGTGTGCAGGCACACCTACCATAGCCCCCACACTTCCCTGTTCCAAGCTACCACGCGCCAACTGTCCTTCCTCTATGGCCACTGGTGATGGGGTATGTGCAGGCATGGGATCTGTGTGCGGGGATGAGGGGAATATAGCTGGAATGGCAACCAATGGCACAGTTTCAGCCCCTGACAATTCTGCCTGTGCCTCAATCATATGTTCATCATCACTGCTAGAGTCTGTGGGGACACTAACATCAGATGTACCGCAGGAGGGCAACGCACCTACATCACCTGTGAGGGCAGACAAGAACTATACATTACAATCTATACAATAGACATGCACACAGACACACACACACACACACACACACACACACACACACACATGTGATGTGACAGAAGGCATGCAACATGCATGTGATACGGCAGACGGCATGCAGAGCAGACAATAATAGTGGTAATCATACATCCTTGGGTTGCACACAACAGCATGCATGTGTCATAGCAGACGGCATTCAAATTACACAATCATAGCAGTAGTTAGCATACATCCCTGTGTTACACCATTTATACCAGCACAGGTTAACAGTACACCTACCTGATGTGTGGCATATGACCTTGACAATCACATGTAGTATGACATGTGATCTGCTGACATGTGCAATGACATGCATACATGTTTAACACAATGATGTCCTGTCAAATATACAGTAGGGTAATGGTGTCCCAATGCAGTGTTGTATGTCCACCCTACAGATATACTGCACATTTAGCTGATTTGCATGGCCATTGCAGGGAATCTTGAGGCATCTCCATTGCTATATAGTGTGAGTTACAGACACAGTTCATAGCCATGACTGTGTTCAGATACAATACATATATACTATGGAATGTGACCCACGTCACTGAGGTGTATACACACTAAACCATGATGTGGAAGTTGTGACACAGGTCACTGAAGTGTATACAGATGACACCCCTGCACATCTGAAACCATATTGCTGCTGCCTGGCAACTATGGCCAGACATGGTGAACACATCGGTACACCAAGTCCCACATGACATCTAGGTACCACACACACACACACACACACACACACACACACACACACAAACACACGAGGAGCAAGTATAACATTGATGTCTGACACCAGCAAGGGGAAAGTACTGTATCTGTGGGATGATGTGGATACTGTACAGGTGACTGCTGTCATGTTGTGACACCCTCAAGATGTTCAACACATCTTATGTGGTGGATTGATGTCACGCTTACACAAGACATGCACAGGCCTGTAGGAAGTCTAGTGTTCCACATCTACAATATAACCATTTCACAAAGGCCATAGTTGGACCATGTGTAGCCATTGTATGACAGGGTGTACAAACAAGCACATCACATCTACTGTGTGTGTTGATTTATGTCTCTGGCCATCCTCCATGGCCATGTGTGTACAAGTGTTGGCCAAATTATTGTGACTGGCATCTATTTCACATGTCTGTGTTTTCCCATATGACATACACCCATAGATGTCATATGCTCCACTGACGACAGGGTTATGCAGACAAAGGGTGGTATGTGGGATATGTTTTCATGTTAGTTAGGCAGTGTTGCAGCCAGGCCACTAGATGTCATGGACATGTCAAGATAGCACATCACATTGTGTGACATTCATAGCAGGGCTATGATCCACACCAGTGAATCCTGTGGGCTGGCCATACTCCAGCCCACTGTGTAGTACTGTTTGTATTCCCCACATGTGCAGTTCTGATCTGTACTACATGTCCCTACAGTGAACAGCACCTCCACCATTGTATGCACAGCTCTGCACACATCTGGCAATGACAGTTTGTGAGGATTCATGTTGGTGAGGCGATTCACATAGTTTGCAAGTGTTGAACATGGGTAGGCATTATAATGCATTGCAGGTCTGACCTGTATATTGTGACAGGACCATACATTATGTGTACATGTTGTAAATGACCACATGGCAGATAGATCTGTGCATTACGATGCCTGATAAATTATAACAATCTCACCTGCAATGGGCTGCTGTCGCAGTGGAACACCATGCCTGTATGATGGCTACAGGGTGCAATGTGCATGTTAACACATACACCAGTACATTAGACTATACTATGGTGTATGCACATGTGTGCATACAAAGAGTAGCATACTACAGTATGTGGCATGTGTGTACACATGCCTTCCATATGATGTTACATTATATATTGTACAGTGACACATGCAACTATATGGAATATAGTTGTTACAGGTGCAGTACTGACATACCAGGCAACTCCAGGCTGAGTATCTGAGAGACACCCACCTCCACAATATCAGCTAAGGCTTATGGATGTGGTTCTGCAGGTGTCCCCAGGTTGGCCAGTAGCTCCTCGGTACATGTGAGTGGGGGCTGGGTTGGTGGTCCACCACCTGTTATACCTTGTTCCATGGTGATTGCATTCGCATGCTGTTTTGCCCATCTAATGAGGTCTATACAGTGTCTGCGCACCTGCTGGTATGTGCGGTTGTGGCCACCCACATCATTAACCCTCCTGCGAAGTTCCATCCACAGGGCATCCCGCTGCTGTGCATCCTGTGGCACATGGCTGAACAGGATATCATGATTGTCAAGTAGGTATGGGATGAGGGCCTCATCCTCCAAGCGGGTAAAAGGGGGTAGCCTTGCACGTGGCATACCTGGAAGACATAATGATGGAGACAGGTCACAGTAACTTACAAAGACATACAGAGCTACAGCTGAACATACATGTGTATCACAATTATTACGTTTAAATAGTTGTAGTTGCAAATCTACATGACACTGACGTGTTTGTGTCACACACATGTGACACTCAATGGTGAGTAGATATTATCACCATATATGTGTGTGTTTCACCTGATTACATTGCTCATACTCCATGTGGATGCTGTCTTGATGTGGGCATGTCTGTTTGCCTGTACTGGTGTTCCTATCTATCAGCACATGGCTGGATGTGTCCACATTAATGCAGTCGACCTTGATGCTGTGTATATATCACATATAAAGACTTACACTGCCTTAACAGACATGACCTGTGACCCTGCAGACATGCTCACATAAGGTTTTACATGTATGTGTTCTGCCATATACATCTACATGGCACTGTACAGCAATTCAACATCCTGCCATGTATCACCTGTGTTGCACATGTGATACACATGGGACACTGGCTAGCCAGATGGTATTTGCAGGGATGGATATCAACTATAGCATGTACAGTCAAAGTCAACTAGTAGGCTATATGCCATGGGCCATGTATGAATCTATGATGAAAGGTTACCTGGCAGTAGCCGACAGTCAGGTCTCTGGGGCCAGGTGGAGCAGTGCCACATTACTGATCTACAGGGTTAATGATACATTTACCATGCGGTCATCACACCATGTCTGAGAGGGGAGCGATGTCCAGCTTTGACGGACAGGAATGCATAGTATGGCAGGACTATGTAAAGTGTATGGGACAAGGATCTGTCCAGCATGTGGAAGGTGGATGTCCATGAAGTATGTGTTTGAGATCAGGATGTGTACGTGTAGCATGTCCAACATCACTGGGTTGAACATGGATTTATTCAGGGTATGCATCTTGCTACATAGTGGAGATGGGGAATCGGAAGACTGGTGTAGGCTATCTGCACATGGCCAATACCCCTTAAAGGAAATATGTGAACTGATATGGGTCACTTGAGTGTTGTGTATGGCTAGACAATGATCTCTATATTCATGGATGGCACCCTGTCATTATTAGGGTTGCCACATATAACTACCTGACTGGTGTGGTGATGTAGCTATCACAGGAAAGACAACTGCCCAATTGCATCCCTTACACACAGTGTCCATTATGTTGACCGCTGCCTAGGTGGTAGTTCATGGGTACAGGGTTATTAACATAGGGGTGACAATGCAATATGTAGCTGTCAGATTGTGGCCATATGTCACACACACCTCACCCACAAAGCCCCTTCTATATGTTGTCCACAACACTCTTGAGTCGGCTATTACTCCTAGGTCATAGTCATTCACATACTTCAATAGGCAAATGCCTTCTGTTTGTCTGTGAGGTATGGACTACAATGAGGGGGAATACAATTAATTAACCCTGTCTTACTGTAGCTGCTACTGGTGTGATGAGCATGTATTATTCAGACACCTTCTGTAGTGTTGGTGCTGCCGGCAGTCCCATGGCAAAACACTCCTGTGACATAGGAATGTACATTTAGTATACCAAGTGTAGATGGAACACAGTATGGGTGATGATGTCCTATGACCTGGCAAGGTTATGATATGCAGTGTGAAATCAACCTTACTGTCATCTACATCTGTACTTCTGACATCAATTATTTGATCAAGGTTCTTGGCCTTTCAGACTAGACTCAGCAGGGTAGTAGTACAGTACTTCCCATTGTCAGTGGTGTCTCCCCCTTTGTGGGTTGTGATACGTGTTGGTGTGCAGCATTCAGTGTGTACACAGCCTGACATGGAGCTATGTTTTACATGATGTGTACGTGGAGAGCATCTTGTTTTGCCACATGTGTATGATACAACCTGTGATGTAGACAGGTTCCATGCAGCCTGAGTGCAGCTTGTACCTGCATAGTTGTGGGTACAGGGACCCTGTGGTGTACATGGATATATGATTGTGTACCTGTTGGTGGGGCAGTGTGTTTATGTTATCCAAGACCCTATCTGGATTGCTTATTCATGCTCAGCACTTGTTCAGAACTTGTAAGCACTACATAAGCTACTAATTACTATAGCACTCAATCTTCCTCATTACCTAGAGGTAAACAGGTTTTGTACATACTTTTCTCACATGCTTAGAGTAAAATAGCTCTTGTACTCACTTTCCTCACTTATCTAGGGGAAATTAGTTTTATATTCAGGCAGGTCCAAGGGTCAGCTGCCAGTGTTCACGCCTGTCTATCTGATTAATCTGAACATCTTGAGGCAATGTACACATTGCCTCATGTACACAGACAGCCCTCTCTGCCTACCACCCAACACTACAACCTGTGAGAGATGCACTTATCTAGCCAAACTGGAGGTAAAGCTCTCTCCAACCAAGCCTGACCCTGACAGTCATGTGGTGAAAGTAAACATTCACACTACACCACACTCATCACATAGTCTCACTGAATCTACCCCACCATTAACTGAGAAAACTACTCGTGTACCAGCTCAACGCTTTCTGGAATTCATAAATACCAATGCCCTGGATCAACATATCCACACACCCACTAGGGGCAACAATATCCTAGACCAAGGTATTACCAACATGAGTGACTGATGTTCCACACCTGAAGTCAACTCCTCGTTGGTCCGATCAGACCATGAGCTGAACACCATTGATATCCGCATCCTGCCCCCACCCCCTATTAAGGGAACCACAGTATAATATGTCTACAAAGCCAACTTCATGCTTCTTAAGACAGACATGGTGAACGTCATGACACCCATGCAGATGGGCAATACTGTTACAATTGCTGAATCCTACACAAATGCACTCTATAAGCACTTACACGAGTGCATGGATTGTGCTATCCCAAATAGAACCAAGATGCTATACTCCTAATTAAGGAAAACAATCTGGTGGTCCCCTGCCATAAACAAACTGTACTACAGGAGGAAGACACTGCTGCAAAAGAGAGTACAATCCCATGCATGGAGGAGCTCCCTGGTCAGACTCAGTAAGAAAGTGAGATCCCTTATAAGATCCTCCAAAGCTAGCTACGAAAACAAAATCGCCACTAATTCCAACAACAACCACAAAGCATTCTATAGCTATGTCAAATATCTCGATGTCAACACCCAGATCTGTTCTGAGTTATAGCACAAAGGCACGAACATTACAGAACCAACTGATATTGCCAACATCATGGCAGATAGGTTTAGTGCTACCTTTTCCCCCCTCCCTCTCAAAGCTGCACACTCTAAAGCCAATATCACAGCATCCATGGGACCGGACAACATTCCAGGCTGCGTTTTACATGAACTTCAGAATGTACTGGCTCCCCATCTACGCACCATGTTCAATAATAGCCTCACATTGGGCTTAGTGCCTCCTTAATGGCACACAGCAACAGTTATCCCACTCCACAAAGGTGGCGCCTCAATGGACCATGGAACCTATTGCCCTATAGGCCTGGCTAGCCTGGTCTGCAAGGCTATGGAGCACATCATGGATCTTAGTCACAAAGACATTGGGTACCTCCAAACCTTTGACCCCTCCAAATTTGGCTTTGTTATGGGCAGACCATGCCTCCTAAACCTGGTGGACTTCTTAGAGATAGTTACCAAAGCATTAGATGAGGGTAAGGCGGTCCACACAGCCTACCTAGAGCTCTCAAAGGCTTTCAACACCATTCCTCATTCTGGTATTATCAACATACCCATCTGCCTGAATATTAACCCCTACGTCATGTGATGATTTGCAAAGTGGCTCATGAACAGAACCCACACAGTGGGAGTTGCATACCCTAGGTCTGACTGTATACCAGTTACAAGTGGCGTCCCCCAGGGCTCAGTCCTAGGACCCCTTATATTCGGTATATAATTCTCTGATGTACAGGCAAGCACAGGAGGGCTTTGTCTGAAAAGGTTTGCAGACAACTGCAAACTAGGGGACATAATTGTTTCCCCAGCTGTTACAGACACCCTCTGGAAGGGTCGCACTGAGACGGATACCTGGTGTCAATATCATGGCCTCAAGCTGAATGCCAAAAATTGCATAGTTATCCCCTTTGGATATAACTAATTACCCATGGACTACTACATAGGTGCTAGTCCCCTACATACAGAAAAGGTAATAAGGGATCTGGGAACACCAGTAGATAGCAATCTCTCCTTCGAAACCTTGACGTGTGGATGGGAGACAGACATGTACCCCAGGGATCACTGCAGTGGCTCTGCTGAACAAAGGCACAGGGAACTAATGGCTCTGCCATTCAGATGCACAGGGAACTAACCTATAGGGTGGCGAAAGCCAGCACACTCTAGCTAGGCTTATAAATACCCTTGGTAAGACAGCCTAGTACCTACCTTTGCACTTATTACATGTCTTATGTGCATGGATAGTTAACTAGCTCATCCATTTTACTTTGCTATCATGCTGATAAACTGTCGAGTGACTATATGTCATATGTATCCTGTTATTGTGTATTGTAAATGCCAATAGACATAACTAATGTTTGCCTAACATAACAGTAATGCTATGTAACTTGTAATACATATCTGCCTACAATACTGTACATTACACAGTTATTGGCACAATATCCCACAATGCAAATCATAATTGCACAGTGGGCCAACCTTCGACATGTTATTCTCAGTAATACACCCATACATATGGCTACTGTTACAATATATCAACATATACTATCCCCTGTTATAGCACATACCTGTTGGACCAGCTCTGCCACTGACAGCGGCTGGTGAGGAATATTTGTGTTCAAAGTCCTTATATAGCATCCCTTGTGGTGTATGCAGTGTTTGCCTTGTGACCTACAGCAGTACACACATAAATACTACAAACATTACTATGCTCAACAATACATCACTACAAGATAACTGTTTCTGCTAAATGGATTGCGTGCACTTTAAATATTACAGAACAGGTACTAAATACACAGACATACTGACTGTTCTACATACCTTATTAGTAACCCGAGGTGTCATTGACTGTTGATTCAATCCTTTTCAGTTTGTATTTCAATCTTCTTTGTAACGTTCTGCTGGTATATACGGATGGTTTGAATGTGTGATAAGCCATCCTTTTCTAGTTTAATATCGGTAACATGTGGTATCCTGACCACCAATTGGTGTTCGAAAGTAGTTAATTAGATGCACATCAGCTGTGCAGCTACTCCATTTGCCGATACCATGGCAACAGTGGTGTATAACTGAGTACTCCTTTTGGGCATTGTCCGTTTGCCTTACGTTCGAGGAAGACGGCCTGGATGTGTTGTTAGTGATGTATTTCAACAGCTATCTGGAGACAGACAGAGATATATTAGCTTCATGACTTCCGTGGATTGTGTGTAATGGCTAGACGATTTTGTTCTACATGTGAGTACAGCTGTTATATTTCAGAACATTGCTACTTATGCAGGGTTTGTTTGTACCTGATACTTCTGCAGATGTTTAAGTCTGGCAAGGATGTTTGGGCATCTCAAGGCTGTATGGCTATGCATGAACTGTTATGTGATTTACAGTGTGCTCACCAGACAGCCTTGATTTGGTGTACATGTGTATCATACTGTGCTGTTACTCAGTAATTGTTAACACATCCCGGTGTACACACAACCCTCTGAAACGGGATTAGTGCAAACAAACCCTGCAATATCAGCAGCTGTTCCATTGTATAACAGCAACTATTTCACATAGGGCCATGTTAGTGTTTCTCTGAAAAGGTATGTTAAGGCTTCTGCAGATGTCGTACAGTGAGTGAATGATGCGTGATGTTATTATAGGTTGTATTATAATTTGTTTGGGTATGGGGGTGATGTTGGTGGGTGTGCATAGCAGATGCAGGTGTGTAGGAACTGCTTTTATACATAATCAATATGTGCGTGAGGGTTCCTTCCCTATTTGAACACCTATCCTTTAGTGGACTAATACTATGGTAATTGCAGGCTGATTCATTAAGGCACTGTTAAGTGGTTCCTGTATAGCATGCAGGTGATGTTAGTCCTTGAATCCTTTTGGCAATACATCAGAATGTAATAAAGTGTTGCTACATGAAAGCTGTGTATTTCTGTCATAGGTATTTGCAGTCATTGTAGTTGTGTTGGTAACTGACTCTTTCTAGGGTTGCCACCTTTTCATATGGCCATAGTGGGACCTTTTCAGGACACACATCTGATTTTACAGGCCGACACAAACCCACGGTCAGTACAAGGGATAGAACTTTCCTTTCTTGCCTAAATATAAGCTTATTCTTGTAGCAGTTTAGTTGCTTATCTTGTTTCTTGTAACATGTAGGTATTTTAGATACAGAAAGAACTATTGTATGCAACTATTACATTACATATGGGATATAATTATGTCCTACAATCTCATGACATTTGCCATGTTTAATATATTTGGTCAGGACACAACCGCCCAAAAGAGGGACTGTCCCTCGCAAAGTGGGACAGGTGGTAACCCTATCATTGGCTCATGTCCATAGCACATATTTGTAATAGTGTATAGGCATATACTCTCCATATCCTTTGTTCATAAAGGTTGGTCGTGGCAGAATGTGTGATTGCTATGGTCCATGTTATACTCAGATATGAACACTTCAACCGCTGTATACGGGATACCTACGGAATCCGGAAATCACACCGTTCTGACGTCCACAGTACCGGGCCCAGACTCCCATACCCCACATTACTGACAGCGACAGTAACTCGCGAAAGTAACATGAACATGGAACACACACACGCAGACACAGACACACTGCTACCCACCACATCCATACAAACCATCCTACACTATATATGAGCAGGTTGGAAAGCCCCCCTACATCCCCCATGTAGGTGTCTGTGCCCCCCACACCCCCCACTTTAATATTCTATCTCCTAGATCGTGCAAACAGATGCACAAAGCTAACCCACACCCACTCATTACAGTCCCCTAGGAACACACACCACACTCAGAACACACACTTACACACACTACAGCCCTCAGAAACACACTTACACACAGTAACCTACCTGAACCTCAGCACCAGAAGCACTGACTAACTGTCCCTTAACATAATGATTTTAAACCTCGCTTATCTGGTGTTTTGGTACTGTGTTCTTTTTGACCTTAAGCCTCAGGATTATGTGCGTCGGTATGTCAAGCAGTCGGTATGTGGTAGGTATCCCATTTATATGTACCTCCATGGTTATGTAGATGTTGTTAACCTATCTATATATCTACATATATATGTATATCCCCATATATCGATATATATCTCTCTTTCTCTTTCTCTCTCTCTATATATATATATATATATATATAGGATGATGTATGTATATCTATATATATATATATATATATATATATATATATATATATATATATATATATATATATATATATATATATATATATATATATATTAAACATACACCTTTCATTGTGTACATGCTGGTTTGTCCTATTTCCACACGTTCCTACCTTTTGTGTTTTATCCTGTCAGTATACACAACTGCCATTGGTACATTTCAGGTAGCTTAGTGGTATGTTATTGGGAAGATTGTGTACATGGTTGCGTGTTCTAATCCTGGCAGTGGTATTTTACCTCTCAGAGCAGGCACTGGTAGTGCAAGGGTGATTAACACACATTTCAGTGGTTGTGTGTTCCACATGTTTATTATTCTGTGGAATACTACCTATATATGCAAGCTGTGTTTAAGGTATACTATGTAACATGTAAACATCTGACAAGATTACTGTCAGGGATACTCCCCATTATTTGGAACTACATCCCTGATTACATTATACAAAACCCCTCAATAACACTCCAGGGAATCCTTGCAGAGTGGGTGGGGAACAGTGGATACACCCCAGGGATCCTGCAACTGGCTCTGTTCCACAGAGGGACAGTTAGTTAATCAATGGGGTGGCAACAGCAGACACTTCTTGCCTATGCTTATGAGTGGCCTCGGGCAGTTAGGCATGTACCTACCTATGTATCTATGAACCTCTACATACAGTATGGACACATGCTGATAGCTTAATTTACTGTTCAGGTATTAACTTACCTTGTGCCAATGGCGGTTGTGTGTACAATAGTTGAGGGCTACCTATGTAGGATGCACACAGTAGACCAACTATACATGACAATTTACAGGTGGTTGGGTGTGTGCCATCCATGCTTGCTGTGTGTGCAGGTGGAGCAGGGTGTCAGTCCATGAGTGCCTACACTGTCAGTGCATGTGCTATACGTTCCCTCTTTGCCAAGGCATGGGCATACTGGGCATGCCTCTGCCTGCCTACTGGGGTGTTTGTGGTCTGAGTCCCTCTGTGCCTGTGGGTCCCTTGGCAATGGTGGTGGGCTGTGAGGGCTTTCACCTTTCTGTCCCTGCTGCAGCTGTTTCCACAGGATCATATTGTGTAGCATGGCACATACTATGAAGATGTGGGCACACATTCCTGGAGAGTACTGCAAGGCTCCACCAGATATGTCCAAGCAATGAAACCATGATTTTAGCATCCCAAACACGCACTCTATGATGATTCTGGTTTCTGCGTGTGCCTCATTATGGCGTTCTTGCATGGCTGTGTGTGCATGTCTGATGGGAGTCATCATCCACGGTTCCAGTGCATAGCCAGCATCCCCGACCAGGTGGCCATATGGGATGGGCCCCCCGGCAAATACCTGATACAGCTGTGAGGCATGCCAGATGTGGGAGTCGTGACAGCTTCCAGGGCTGCCAGCACACACATCCATGATAATGCCCTGGGCATTGCACACAACCTGGCAGTTGATGGAGGGGTATTCACTGTGGTTTATGTAGTGCCTACCCTGCTCACCAGGTGATGACTTGATGTGTATGTGCATGCAGTCTATTGCACCCAGTACCTCCGGGCAGTCTGCCACATGGTGGAAGAGACGCATATTGCTGGCCAACTCCTCCTGCATTTGTGGGAAGTATATGTGCTCATTGGCATGTGGTAACATGGCATCCAGGAACTGGTGGAGTACCCTGGATGCTGATGCCTGTGAGATCCCCATGATATCCCCAGTTGGCCTTTGGAAAGTACCTGTGGCTAGTATTCTCAAGCTTACACATACCTTTGTGTCCACTGGGATGGGTTCCCCTCTGTTACTTCTGGCTATGAGGCATGGCTGGCACAGCTCAACAAGTTGCTGTATGATGTCCCTGTCCACCCTGTAACGCTCTACTATCTGCAGATCATATAGCCCCTGGTAGGTTACCCTGGGTCTGAACACTCTTCTCCTTCTCCGGTGCCTGAGATGGTTGTCAGCATCATCCTCCACACCACTGTCAGTCTCCAACAAATGCTGGTGAATTAAAGCTATGGCAGCCCCTAACATGGACATATTAAAAGTTCCCTGTCTATATACACCAATGGTGCAGAGTGTCTGGGAATACACAAGTGTATGTGTGGGGCTTTCACACCTTATACTATTGTGCAATGGATGATGTTGGTGTAATTGGGTGTGTTTGTGCAATTCCACCTGCAGGGTATCTTAATTATTGGTTTTACAGCAGGTATGGCTATTGTGGGGCCTTTGGTGTTGACTTATCCTTGCCTGCCATGATTCATCTATTGCCCTTTACTTCACTTTTCAACCCGATTCCCCTCACATTGTCAGGCATGCATCTAGCTGCCGGCTTTCTTGTTTTGTACTTTCACAACCCAGGATTGTGTTGCGAAATGTGTTATGTAGCTTATCTACTGCAAGTTTGCTTTGCTCTGCTGTGACAGTTCTCTTTCTTTGCTGTATGGCACCTCCCCTTTCCTGTTCTGCAGGTAGCTGCTAGCAGCCTTGTTAGCTGTTGTCAATGGCCCACTGTGAGTTCCTAGGTGTTAATTACTCATTTGTACTCCAATTACCATGCTGCAGCATTTCCTTATTGTCTTCCCATATCCTTCCTGTTTCAGCTGTGGTGCGTGCCGCGCACAGCCGTTTACCGGGTTTCGAGCGCGTTTTCATCCATGTTCACATGCACTTTTGGTTACCTTCTGTGCTCTCAGCAAAGCAAAG
This sequence comes from Protopterus annectens, assembly GCF_019279795.1. Classification (NCBI taxonomy): domain Eukaryota; kingdom Metazoa; phylum Chordata; order Ceratodontiformes; family Protopteridae; genus Protopterus; species Protopterus annectens. Next base: position 1,788,401,641 of record NC_056733.1, on the reverse strand, counting down.
CTATGGCTACTTCCATACCCCTATCCTGCGTCTTTGCTTAGCAACAGGCAACCTGGATTAGCAATGATCCAATGTGCTTACAGCTACAGTAGCGCACCTCTCTTTATGTCATGTTTACCTCCAGGCCAGTCCTCAGTGTTGTACCAATATGCCGTGTGGTACATCCTTACGCTGGTGGGCCATTTGTGATTCAGTATTACTTGACTCATTTGCATGGCATTGACTACTAATTCCTAGTTACCATGCAGAACACTGTCACAGACCCTTAGCAACCCTTGCGCCATGGTTGTAGTGTAGCATGCGTGCCATTAACTATTATGGGGAATTCATGAATTGTGTTACATTGCAGTTTTATGACATCTAAATATATTTTCCTTGTGATCCCGTTTGCGCACAGATGCACTGCGGTTTTATTTTGCGTTAGTGTGGCCATGACATTAAATGTTATTTTTTATGTGCTGTAGATGTTTTTTATGCCATTGGCTATATATTTAGCCATTGGCATATATTAACATTATAATACATAAGTTTGGTCTGCTTTCATGGCTCCGATTTTATGTTTGAAAAAATGTAAACCGTTTTTTTTTTGGTTTACATTTCTACATGCTTATGCTACGTCTGCACCACTTCATGAATCACTATATACCTTCATTTGCATGCCACACTGCTCCGCATGGGGTAATTAGCATACATGTGCCGGGAGCTGCGCAGCTCTGGTGTATGCTGGTAGTGCACATGGAAACAGCTCATACCTGAATAGCTCGGTGACCATATTTGGTACTAGATTGCCGACGCTACTCTGGCACCTGGCGCAAGCTTCATGAATCCCGGGGAGTGTTTTTTCTGTTCCTAAAAAGGGATAAATTACAATGTTGTAAACAAGACTAGAAAGTCCAAAAAGTATGCCTTAATTATTCATTACTATGGTGAAGTCTTTGAATCATTACTACAATGTCTACATCTCTGCCTCTGGCTTAATAATCTTAGTCCAGCCTGTTAACTTTATAGCATGTCTACAAGAAGAAGATTATCTTTTATATGCAGGCTGAGCAGGACAAAGGCAGACCCTCACGAACGGAAGCTTGATCAGGGGATCTTCCAAGATTTGATACATCTGTGGGAAGTTACACAAGTTGACCTCTTTGTGTTCTCTCTGAACAATCAGCTGGAAAAATCATCTATAAATGCATTTATTTAACTATACATTTATAAATTTTGTATTTATTTTCTCAAATTCTTAACAGACTTCCTAGAAAATACATCACAGAAACTTGAGTCCCTAACACTGCTGAGTTACCAATGGTGTGAATGACAAGTCTGTGGTGTCTTCTGGTGATATGATGTTAATTTTATTTACAGATGAAATTGCCTCTTTCAGTGTTTTGGACATTCTTTTTTCTGTATATAAAATAACATTTACCCTTGTTGGGAAATGTAACTGAGCATTTATGTCATTTTTAAGAGATTTAACTAAAGGTAAACAAACTTTTCTTTTTGCTACTTTTTTCTTTCAAATTCATTTTCAAATTTAGCAGTTTTAGTTTTAATCTTTATTGGGCAGTTAGTCCAAGCTACCTATTAACTAGTTCTTTTTCCATGTGTAACATGAACTCTGTAATTATATGTTTTAATGATCCAACTGGTTTCGCTATCAGTAACTGCACTGCCCTGTACACTCTTTCAGAGGCATATGACATACTTTATTACATGTTTCATACTTTAGGTGTTGATGAAGTTGATAAAAATAACATATTATGTCCTTGCAGTCATTCAGAAACTCAATAAATTCCGATATTGTTTTTTCTGCTACACCAGTTTTCATGATCCTCAATTTTTATTTGTCAGCCACGTATTTGTTTAAGGAGAAATTCTGTATGATTTTGCTTCTCTTTGAATCTTTGGTTAACATCAGCCATAGTATTTTCAATGTCTTTTATTTTGTATTCCTGTTTTAGAACAATGAACTATAGCACTATTATATTGTATGAAGTAATTCTTCATTGAAATTGTTCAGTTTTTTTAGTGAGATCCTGGACAGTGGAACTTAAATGCTACTAATCTTTGTTTCACAGATGATTCAGCTGGACAAAATCTCATGTTTCTTCCTGTTTTACAAATTATCATGCTTAGTTTAATTTCAGTGTGATATACACTTTTTGACATGTTTAGGGAAATCACATTGTTTATACAATTATTCCTTCTAAAACTCTTCTTCAGATCAGAGAAATGTACTTCTTCTCCAAGAATGAATCTTAGAAGATCTAAAAATCAAGAACCTTCATGTTCGATTTAGTAATTTTTAGCGGTGCAACTAACTAGTACTGTTAAATGGAGCTATCTCATATATCTGGCCTGTTATCCACAGATAACTCTAGTATTGTCTATCCTCCTGTGACCCATTCACCTTATACTATTGTATCCTCTAGCATTGGATATTGAAAACACCATAGAAAAGAGAGTATAAAGATGTGCTAATGTCATATAACTAATAACTTGCTCTAATAGGCAAAGAATCTATCAGCACATTCAACAAGCAAACTTGTCCTTGATGTGGCCTCATACCACCTGGCACAGAAGCACTGCATCACTTAGTATACAGCCAAGATCACAGATTATGACAAGTCTGTTAGTGTTATACACCATACCCACAAATTGTCGCAAACATACTGAAGCAAATAGCATTGCTATATTTTTTCCTTCAAGACTCATAAATACTAGGTTCATAGGTTCATAGGTAGGTACTAGGCTATTGGCCCTAGGGCCTATACAAGCCCAGTCAAAAAGGAACGCTGGATTTTGCCACCCAAGAAAATTATTTTCCTGTGCCAGTGTCGAGAGGAGCCACAGAAGTGATCCCCGGGGTGAATTTCCTATTTCCCATCCAATCATCAAAATTTTTCTTGAAGAGTGCTAATGAGGAGCTTTATTTGATATAGATAGGTAGTTTATTCCAGAGTATGGGAAGTCTCTGGCACAGGAATCTATCCCTCTGGCATGTTCTGTTTATTGTGGTGACAAGGTTTAGGTCCCTAGAGCATGTAGCATAAAGGGATTGGGATTTCTTTAAGTGGAGCATGTCCAACAGCTCTGGGTTTGACATAGCTTTGCATGCTAGGCAGAGATCACCTCTGAGTAGGCAATATGCGACAGAGTAAAGCTGGAGCTTTTTGAGACGGTCTGCATAGGGCATCTGTTTGAGTCTGGTAATCCTCTTTGTGAGGTATTTCTGCGGCCTTTCCAGTTGTTGTAGATGTCTTGTGAGGTACATACCAAAAGGGGTGTTGTACTCTATAATGGGTCTAATGAGTGATGAGTTGAGGGGAACAATGACCTCTTTTTTTCTGGATGAGAAACCTTTTGTGGTGAGGTGTGCCACATAGAAGCATTTCCTGACTACTGTGGCAATGTGATTATCAAAGGAGAGACTACTGTCCACCTGTGCCCCAAGGTCTCTTATCACACTTATGGTGTTAAATATACTACTGCCTATGTTGTAGTTCATGGGTACAGAGTTTTAATGAAAGGGGATGACAATGCACTTTTTGGCATTGAGCTTGAGGCCATGGCTTTGACACCAGGCATCTGTCTCAGTGAGGCCCTTTTGTAGGATGTCACATCATTAGGAGTTTCGATTATGGCTCCTAGTTTGCAGTCATCTGCAAACTTCATTAGCCAAAGACCTTCTGTGTTGGCCTGTACTTCAGAGAAGTAGATACCAAACAGGAGAGGACCCAGGACTGAACCCTGTGGTACTCCACTTGTCACTGGTCTGAAGTCAGATTTGGAGTCTGCTACTTTCACAGTGTGGGTTCTGTCAGTGAGCCAGTTGGCAACCCATCCTGTGACATAGGGATTTATACCTAGTTTAGTGAGTTTATCTATAATTCCAGAGTGGGGGATGGTGTCAAAAGCCTTGGCAAGATCTAGATAGGCTGTGTGAACCACCTTACCCTCGTCTACGGCTTTGGTGACAACTTCAAAGAAGTAGGAAACATGATCTGCCTTTTACAAACCTGAACTGGGTGGGGTCCAGAGTTTGGAAATTACCAATGTCTTTGTTTATAAGTTCCATGATGATACGTTCCATGGCCTTGTAGACCAGGCTTGTCAGGCTAATGAGGCAGTAGTTCCCAGGGTCCGTGGTGGCTCCCCTCTTGTGGAGTGGGATAACCGTCACTGTGCACCATTCAGTGGGCACAAAGCCAGAGGTGAGGCTATGATTGAACATGGTACTTAGGTGGGGTGCCAGTTCGTTCTGTAGTGCATGAAGAACGCAGCCTGGGATGTTGTCTGGTCCCATGGATGCTGTGTTCTTGGCTTTGGAGAGTGTAGCAGCCATGATTACAGAAACTTTGCATTTTTCCAGTATAGAGATGGTCCCTTTAGGGGGTGAGAGGGGCGTAAAGTTAGCACTGAACCTATCTGCCAGGATGTTGGCAATATCAGTTGGGCCTGTATATTCAGAGCCATTGTGTTGTAACTCAGAGCAGATCTGAGTGTTGCCATTGAGATTCTTGACATAGCTATAGAATGCTTTGTGGTTGTCTTTAGAATCAATGGCGATCTTGTTTCCATAACTAGCTTTGGAGGATTTTATCAGGGATCACAGCTTCTTACTGAGGCTGACCAAGGAGCTCTTCCACTCCTGGGATTTTACTTTCTTTTGCAACAGTTTCTTCCTTCCTTTATACAGTTTTTTTATGGAAGGAGACCACCAGATTGGCTTCATTTTTTGGAGGATAGCGTCTTAGTTCTGTTTGGGATAGCACAATCCATGCACTTGTGTAAGTGCTTATAAAGTGCAATTGTGTAGGATTCAGTAGTCGTAACTGTATTGTCCATCTGCATGGGTGTCATGAAGTTCACCACTTCTGTCTTAAGAAGCATAAATTTGGCTTTGGAGAATTTTTTTTACTGTGGTTTCCTTAATGGGGGGTGGGGGTGGGGCAGGATGTGGATATCTAGGGTGATTAACCACTGATTTCAGCTCATTCTGATAATGACTAGATCTAGGATATTGTTTCCACTGGTTGGGGTGTGGATAAGTTGATCCAGGGCATTGGAGTTTATGAATTCCAGAAAGTGTTGAGTGAAGGAGTTGGTACATGAGTAGTTTTCCCAGTTAATGGTGGGGTAGTTGAAATCGCCCATTATTAGGGTGCTGGTTGAACCCTAATATTTTCCAGTACATCAAGAAAAGAGGAGTGGGAATCCTGGGGCATGGTGGGGGATCTGTAGCAAGCTACAATTTGGATTGCAGTTTTGCTCAGAGTTAGTTGCAGTTGGATAACCTCGGATGCATTATGCTGAGCAACTAGCCTGGAGGTGTGGATATCCTTAATGAATATGGACACACCTCCGCCTTTGGTGTTCCGGTCCAGGTTACATTGCCGAAAAGTGTGGTATGAGTTATAGCCTGGTAGTGCAGGGGTGCACTCTGGAGCCTTGAAACAGGTCTCAGTCACTGCACAGATATTGATGTTCTCCATTTTAAGGAGTTCCTCAAGTGAGTGCATTTTGAGATTTAGACTTCTAGCATTGAGTAGCATCACCCTTAGTTTTTGCTTGCCTGTTCCTGTTACGGTGGTGAATTTGTCATTTGAACTTTGCCTAAAAAAGGCACTATAGGGGCGGCAAGAACTTTAGCCAATATCCAGAATCCCAGGGGTGAAAGGTGCAGGCCATCTGTGGCAAAGCATTGTGGTCTGCGACCATGTTATCCCAGGCAGACAGATACCGGATCCCTTTAGAATAACACCAGATGCTTAGCCAATTGTTGAAGTCAGTCATTTTGTCCTTGTACTGCAGTATCATTCTGGATGATGGCAGAATGCTACTCAGGGCTAGGGTCATACCTGCCTGGGCTACAAGATCGGAGAGCTCTTCCATGTCTCTTTTCATGTAGTCCAGGGAAGTACGTCTCAGGTCGTTCACACCAACATAGACAATGACAGAGTCATATTTGTACTTGTTGTGGAGTGACCTTAGTGCGTGGGTTATGTGGCAGATCCTGACACCCGACAGGCAGCTGACAGTAACCTTCTCCTTGTTTAGTCTGGTGAGTGGGACATCAGTGTGCCTGACTATAGAGTCTCCTATGACTAGTGTGTTGGGTACGTTGTTTTGCCTTATAGGCTGTGGTTGAGTGGCACACTGAGTCTGCAGGCTATGTGTCATTTGGGTTGTGTTGGGGGGGGTGGAGATTCTTGCATTTCTGCTTTGGAGGTCTCTGTTGCTTGAGCAGATTATTATTGAGTGCCTCCGCAAATGTTTTTGTGTTTCTATGTGTGGAATTTGGTGGTGTAGATTTAGTGAGACTATGTGATGAGTGTGGTGTGGTGCAAGTGTTTACCTTCTCCTCTTGACTGTCAAGTTCAGTCTTGATTGGAGAGAGCTTTACCTCCAGTTTGGCTAGATAAATGCACCTCTCACAGGTTGTAGTGTTGGGTGGTAGGAGGAGAGGGTTGTCTGTGTACATGAGGCAATTTATACATTGCCTCAAGATGCCCAAATTCATCAGATAGACAGGAGAGAACACTGGGAGCTGACCCTTGGACATGCCTGAATAAAAAAATATTTTTTTCTAGATGAGTGAGGAAAGTGAATACAACAGCTGTTTTTCTCTAAGCAAGCGAGGAAAGAAGTACCAAAACTGTTGTCCTCTAGGTAATGAGAAAGGTTGAGCACTGTAGTAATTAGTAAGTTATTTAGTGCTTACAACAAGTTCTGAACTAGTGCTGATCACAAATAAGCAAATTCAAGTGCTAAAACTAAGAATCTGTATTTGGACTAAACTAGTTACAGGAAAGGGGGGAAACAAGTGCAAATGCGGGCTTTTAAATCAGAAAGTTGAGAGAGAGATGGAAAAACTGCCCAAACGGCCAATAACTACAATTTCTGGGCCAGAACCACTCCTTATGTGATAGGTTACCTAGTGCTTACCACTCCCACTGATAAGCTAGAAGGCTTCCCTCCAACACAGAAAGCTTGGGGGGCTCAGAAGCTTACATACAGTCCTGGATACAGCAAATCTAAATCTGGACTACACTAGTTACAGGAAAGATTTTTTTTTTTTTTTTTTTTTTTTTAGAAAATTATTTTCCCTGAATATTCTAACATGGTCAACATGCCTAAAATTGTTTCAAAATCACCTAAAGTGTGATACCTTTCAGTTCTCCTAAACTAAATCAGCAGAATACCCCTCACTTTAATATACAGCTATTTTATGTTTGTATACTCCATATATATAACGACCCCCTATTAATATTCAAAAACGTGCACGCTGATTGGTCAGAGTGCATGTTGAAAATCAGAGTTATAGTAATGGAAAAAGGTCCGGTCGCCCGGACTTTTTCCATTACTATAACTCTTTTTTTTTACAGCAACGGAGAACGCAATATCTCCGTTGCTTCACACTGTCTCACTATGTTAAACTTCTTTAACATAGCAAGACAGTTTGTAAAAAGCAACGGAGATCTTGCTTTCTCCATTGCTTTTTTCAAAACTGTCTCGCTATGTTAAATGGGTTTAACATAGCGAGACAGCTTTAAAAATGCTCTGATGTACTGCATAGGCATACGCATGCACAGTACATCAGAACTGCCACAGAATACCAGACAGCTGCGGAAGGGCAGCAAGGAGGCATTATACAATGCCATTATTTAAGAAAAGTAATTATTTTTTTTCTTAAATAATGTCATTGTATAATAGCAATAACCCACTTCTGGGTGTGGGTAATGCTGGATTTACCCACGGTTGGCTTTGTTTGGCAACTCAGGCTTCGCCCTCGTGACCAAACCACACCAACCGTGGGTAAATCAAGCATTACCCACACCCAGGTGTGGGTTATTGCTATATTATATCATACTCATTCTGAATGCAGTATTTCAAAAAGCCTAAATACATTCAACAAAGTTGTGCTTTGCAACAGGCATTTTGCATTAAATTGCTAAATACTGCATAATCATACAAGGCATCTAAAACAGGAAATCACATCATTACATATAGCCCTAAATGAATAGTATATTGATTGGCCAAGATATTCTCCAGACACTACTTTCTATTTAGGAAAACACAATAATGATTCTGACATAGACATGTAAATTATTGAGTAACGTGCAAGTATAACTGTAGCTGTATAGAACATTGAATGGTTGAAATTAACTATAGATAGTGCTTTCGAGTATTGCAGTATTAATATAGCCTTCAGCATAAAAAATTATAATGGATAAAATTCACATTATGAAGTATAACCATAATTTCATAGCTAAACCTCTCAATCTCTTAGCCCTAGAAATCTGGACACATCCAAAATACTGTGGAGGCAAAGTTCCAAAAATAGGGACAGTTTTAAAATATCACTCTTATAAACTTAGAAAGTGACTAGAATAACACGATTTATATTAGCATTAATTTTCTGAATGATATGAAGTCTAAAACTCAAATATATGTCATTATTTACTGTTGTTAATCCTTCATAATTTGCCAGAAAACCACAAACTTTATGAGGAAGAGACCAAAAATATGAGGCAAAAATCTGGACATTCTGTGAAAATCTAGACAGCTGAAAGGTATGTATATAGTATATGAAATACTGTAACTCTTCTACAAATGTTTCTTACAAAAAAGTCAGCTACAAAGTCATAAATGTTCAAATTTTGAATGAAAGTTATAAGAATATATGTAGAAGAGCTACTCAGTTACTATGAAGAATGGTCCACATCATATTGAAACCACAATATTATTTATTCCCACTGCATATATCCATGCCAAAAATGAACATGACTATCTCATCCTGACTTTATCAGAATGATTTAGGGTTATAGCCACCTGTAGCTACTTTGCATCCATATGCACTGAGATTTAAAAACAATCTGAAAACCTACCACCTCACACTGTACTCCTAGGCTGAAAATGTGAATATTGAGTGTAACAGATTGCTAATTTGCTAACATTTTCGTCCTACAATGGGAAAACACCTTTAAGACAGCCAAAAATTCTAGCTTATATTTAAGGTTCTTACACTGACATTCCTTAAGAGCATAGCCCTTTCAGACACCAGTAGGAAGTAAACAGAAACTATTTTCACTTCACAGACGTTGCAGAAAAAAACAAATGAATTCACAATTTTTTGCATTTATAATGCTAAGACGACTGAGTTCTTCTTCTCATTTGGTGAGTCCAGTCACCCTGAGAGTTTGCTGTCTAGGAATATCATTCACTGCAATCAGCTGTTGCTCAGCAGACATAATTCGACTCTATAAGTCTCTAATGAGGTATTTCTTATTTCTGAAAAAAAAATCATACACGTCAAGTGAAACTGTGCAATATGTGTGAATTTTATTTAAAATGATTTGGGCTTTCAACTTATACGAGTAAATTGAAACTTCATTAAAATGTGCAGGATCAAAAGTTCTTCAAACCTTTAAACAGTAAAAAAATGCCATGTGAGCAGCAACGACATGTGATCAAAGTCAATTATTTAAATATAATGTTTAACTAGTATAAAATTAATAAAAAGTATATTCAAGGATATTATTTCAAAAATGTTATAACATTTATTTAAACCAAACTGACTTATATATATATATACATATATATATATATATATATATATATATATATATATATATATATATATATATATATATAAACAAAACTCTATCACTTGTAAAATATGAACCTATACAATAAAATACTTTTCCAAAACTAAATGAGAATGGTTGAATGAGAATGTCAACATTAAATGTCTATTAAAACTATAATTTATTTTTGTAAAAGTATTTTATTGGGGTCTATATCATATAATTGAATGCTGAAAATATCGAATGCTCTAAAGAGCGAAAATGCCGGAACTCGAACTCCTTATTGTGGGGGGCTGTGCCCCCCCACTAAATATATATTCCAACTCCGAGATTGCATTATAGTGAGGAAAGGGCAAATATTCTGATCTTCACTGTACTGCAATCTCAATAAAAAAAACTTCGAGTTCCAGCATTTTTGCTCTTTAGAGCGTTCGACATTTTCATCATTCGAACATATGATATAGACACTTTTATTGTATAGGTTCACATTCCACAAGTATTAGAGTTTTGTTGTACATATAAGTGAGTTTGGCTTTAAAAAAAAATTGTTATAACATTTTTGAAATAATATTATTTAATATACTTTTTATTCTCTTTGCACTAGTTAATATTATGTTATTCAATGAATTGACTTTGATCTCATGATTTTAATGAGTATAAAAGGGGTGTGTCTGTACTGGTTTGTAGCTCTGAAGAAGTTCTGAATAAAGGACGAAAGCACTTAGCGTTTTATTTTCTGGTGCAGTTTCTCAGTCATTTATTATGGTTACTATAGTCACTGGTGTTTGACTTTCATAGTTTGGATTATTGAAGTTCAACTACAGCTTGCCCATTTTTGCCTGTTTTTTTAAATTTCTTCTTTTAGGTTAGATCATGTTAACAACTGTGCATGGGGAATGATTTCAAATTAAATGTGACAAAAGGGAGTATATTAATAATAGTAATTAAAAAAAATTTCTTTGCTATACAGGTGACTCATCTCTTCAATCAGACATTGCTGTAAAGGTCCTAGGCACTCTTGTTGATAATTACTTATCTTGTTACCATCATGTGTCCCCAGTAGTTCAGAAAGTCTTCTGTTTGTATCATCTAATTTTCAAAGGCATCTCCTCTAATTACAAATCAATATTCAGTTTCCCTTTACTCATATTTCATCAGACCTATTACTGAATATAATGTCTGCTTAGCGATGTATTTGTCTAAACATATCACTAAACTTCACTATACAGATCAGCCATCTGAAAAATCTTATATATCATGGCAGACTGGCATCCCTTAAACTTTACTCAGTTTCTTGTAGTCTTTTCTTTTGAGAAGTTGTACGTAGCTTTTCAAGCCATGAATGATCTGGCTCTCTGGGACCTTCTATTCCTTTGCAGAGCAGATTGCTCCTCGAATACCCAATTAAAGGAATTAAATCTTTATCAACATAAACATAATACACATTGGTATAATACATTCATATCCCTAGATATCACCACCTTCTGGAGTAAACTTCCACTACATGTTAAACAGAGTGGCACATTTGCCACCTGGAAGATAAACACAGCTAACTAGATAAGCAGCTTCAAATTCTGTACCAGTTTATCCTCAGTTGACCTCCTTTAGACTGGATGGAAAATTTGAATATGAGTTATTTGCTAAGCTTGCAATGGTCTGCAGACTGATTACTTCTTAACATATGAGGATATCTATATATATATATATATATATATATATATATATATATATATATATATATATAAAACACACACACACACACACACACACACACACACACACACACACACATATATATATATATATATATATATATATATATATATATATATATATATATATATACACACACACACACACATACATAAAAACAATAGTCTAATACATCAATCATGCATGCATAGGACATATATTACAGATCTTCCAAGGTCAGCTTCCATAACATAATTATATCTGCAGTTTTAACACAGAAGACTAAACATACTGAAAGATCACAGCAGTTCATGTACATTTTCATTTGTATATCAGATATCTTCTTATATGTAGATTAAGATTATTTGACTAATGTGAAATTTTAATCCTTCAAAATTTTTGTCTTTATTCTGTTAAGACTAGAAGGCAAAGCTGTCAAATTGTTTATGCCTTATCTCTTTTTATAAGGTTCTCACTTGCATTGTCCTTTTAATTTTGACATCATTTATTAAAAAGAATATTCTTCCTAGAGCAAAACAGAATATTATGATCAGCTTTCTGATCATAACCAGTCTGCTATGTATTTGAGAACTGGAGTCAAGAAATTCACCATTAGATAAAGCTCTCAGTTCTTGAGGTAAATTTCCTCATTACAAAACAAATACTTATAATTCTTTGTAATACTTAGTTTACTTGCCTCAGTGGGCTATAAGTAAAACAAAAAAAAAATAGGGTGTCAATTTCAAAATGTCTGTTATCTTTCTCATGCAGTTCTGTGGTACCTGTAATCTACAAGGCAGTGAGATGCTTTCTTACATAAAACGAGTTCTTACATATGAATCTTGATATAATGAGCTTTATTTTTTCTTTCAGATTCAGAGCATAATCATAGTTATCTACAAAATACATAATATCTAAAACTATCACAGTTTCTGATTGACCAACATTAGACCTAGTCGCTGTACTTAGCCTAACAAAACCTTCACATTCTGCAACTTTTTTTCATTCAGTTCATTAATCTGTGGGAAACATCTAAATGGGATCCAGTAACAGCTCAATGAATCCCATTTAATAATAGTTCATTTAGCAAAACCCTTTTTAAATTTACTACAGATTAGAATCCAACCCATTTGTGAATGCACAAATTCGCCATATCCCACATCTTTTTGGAACATCCTTCAATAAGTGTTTCAGTTCTACTCATGTATAATACCTCTTTAGCTGACTACTAAAATATTTTATCCCTTTAGAATTTCAAGACTTTGTGAAAGTGCACAGAATCTATAGTTTCCAGTTTCAAAAAAAAAAAAACTCTTCCCATCCATTTTCAATTATTTTATTTATTTAACATTTGTTAACTGGGAAAGTCCGACTTGGAATGAAGCCAATTTTCAGCAGAGGCCCAGGGAGAACCACTTCAGATGCATGGCTTTGTAACATGGGAGGAAACCTGGAGGAAAACAAAACAATGCAGGGACAACATGCACAGAAGGCACCCAAGCCAAGAATCAAACCAGAGAACCTCTTGCTGTGAAGCGACAATACAACTGCTGCACCATGCACCATCCATAGTCATCGGTCATCATCAAATGTTATTTTCAAAGCAATACTCTTTTTACATTGCACATGTAGCTAATCTTTTACACTGTGTCACATAAAGTATCAGTCATGAGATACAGGAACAAATGCCTACTCTGAAAGAAGGGCATGATTAATCATTCAAAATTAGGTTAAATGGTTGCCTCCATGTTTTCTTTGTATAATTGCACAAGCATTTTCATTTTAGAATACTGCTCAAAAGATAGTGTATATGCAACTCCTTTGCTAACATGAAGCAAAGGATGAAAAATTTTGCAATAAGACCCCAAATTGCTTAGCAATACAATGCAATGCAATGGAAAACTATTGTATGCTGATGAATGCTCTTGTACATTTATCTTGAATGTGAATGACATTTTTTCAGTCAGTGCTAGTATGTCTTTCAGGTACTTAAATTTTCTGCACAGCATTATAGTTAAAAATTCTTCTATTAAAAATTAAGGAAGTGGGTGACGGGGTACCTTACCTTTGGTCTAAATATTTTACAAGGGCTGTGAAAGTGAAGGGATTTTCCCAGTTTCTTGGTAGGAGAAATTCTTGGAGGTTATTCCTAAATAAGAGAAAGTTTTACAAACTTGTAGGTGCTATCAAGTGGTCTCCCTTCTGAGTTGGGACTACAACATTTGTTATGAAACACTTAATTGGAAAACTAATATGAAATCACCATTATATCAGAAACAAACCAAAGAAACAAATGAGAATCATTAATATAATTCAGTAACAGAGCATAAAGCAAACCCCAAAGATATTCAGAACAGTCAAAAATACTAAACTATTTGTGTTATAAATTGTGGAATGCAAACAAAAAAATGAAAACATTCTTTCCATTCAGAATTAACCAAATCTTTATGAGACTGGGTGCTGAGAGTATGAAAATGGGGCAATAAAATGACGCTGTAGTGTAGAAGAAGTGATGCCCATGTTCTGAAAAGAGAAGGCAACAAAGCTGCTAGTACATTCCTGATCCAACGCCCATCTGTGTAAGATATGGCAAACCTTGTGCTGCTATGGTGAAGCAACAAGAAATGAATATCTAAAGTATGTGGTAATGGAGTCTGAAGTGCCTGTCTAATGATTACAGTAGACCAGTTCCACACAATTCTCTCCTTTTCACAGAAGCATATCTTATTTGCATAATCTGCTTCACATACTCCACATTTACAACAGACTCGCTCCCCTCTGTCCAGCTTCAAGTTTGAAAAATAATGGTGGGTACTGCTACTGATGTAAACATTTAGTAAAAATAAACTTCCCCATTGGAACTATATGGTTGTGCCTAAAAATGTTTAAAACTGAGTTCCATTCCTCATTATTTAATACACAGTGTACAAATTCCTGCAATGTATTCCATATTTAGCCCTCAATGTCCTCCCCTAAGAAAGTGAAGCATCTGTAGAAGATATTCAGTCGTACCTTCTACAGATGTTCTTGCTGCCAGTCTCTGAGAGACTTACCTTCCCATTCCAACCATAGTACCCCTTCGAGTTTACATGCAAGAGATTTATTCAATTATACCCTTCTCAAATATCCTGTGATCTGTCTGCAAAACATAGAAAAAACATTTTTGCCCTGCAGAGCCATAATAAACTACATCCCCCATCAATCCAGTCATACCAGCCTAAGATTTTAGTGTCTCCTCCCAAAAAAAAATATTAGCCCATAGAAAAGATCTGACTAATTCAACATTGCTGCTCAGATGGCTTTATGTAGCTCATCTGAACTGGCTCTAACATTGTCCTTCTAATTGGCCCAGAATTCCAGACATTGTACGTGGTCAGTACCTGATGAATAGATGATAGAATCCTCATAACATGAGATTCCACAGTAAACCAAATAGGTTTATGCAATTGATGGGTGCAAATATATATTGCCATCCACCGAAAACTTTATCATATGCCAGTACTTTGATGACCTCTAATCAACTCAGGCCCTGGGAAACAAATAGCTTAGCTTGATTAACTCTAAGCATGGTGTCTTCCCAAAGAAATTTCATGGTTAATCAATGCCATTCCTTTAAGTGTGATGTGAGCATCACATGTGGTAAATGTTGAAGTAGGAATACATTTTCTATAGTAAAAGAATTTTAATAATTTGTACCATAATCAAAAATGAAAGATGTAAATTTGACCAGATCCTGCATTTCCTGCGTAAGATTTCTCATAACATAAAGAAGACCCCTGTCTTGTTGCAGAACATGACTCCAAATTTAGACCTGATCTACTCCCCCTTGATCCCCTAAAAAGATGCACAAATTCTTAGGAGTTATAACAATAACAGAAAAGGTGATATGAAACAAACTGAACACATTCACATTTTCCCCAAAACACACACTAAGTTCTTGGTAGCTGAATAAATGCAACCAGGCAAGCACAGGGACAAGCACTATAGACAGGATGAGGTAAATCATGTTCTCATTCCATCCTCAGCAACTTCTACTCAGTACACCTCAGCTTAAACTGTATAAACTGTATTCAAATGGTCAGTCTCATGCTACAAAAAAAGTACCTGCAATCTGGAGCTAGCATCACCATAATACTGAAAAATAAGCAGAAAATGTTTATTAACATTCATGGATGACAAAGCCTCCAGCAGATAAACAACATATTTTACATGGAACAGCTGCAAACTAAAACAATGGTGATTATAACTTAATGTCAGTCTTCTAAAAGATAAAGAGATGTTGGGACCTGTAGTACTCTAACCAACAATGCACAATTAATTGTCCTTTGGTCCAGAGAAAGTTTGATTATTCATACAAGTCTCTTCTATTTCCTGGACATCCTCTGGGACAAGATCCATCTCAGTATGAAAGTCCTCACCCAGCCTTCACACTGGAGCAGGTAGTAATGATTTCTTATGCACAAATCCCCGAGTCATGTGTTTGCTATCCATTTCAAACAACCTATGATATACTCCCCCGTGAATGACTGGTTTCACCAACTAAGATACACCCATTTCCTTTTTCCCCTGTGGGAATTTAGAAGATGTACTAGAATAATATCTTTTTATCCACTGATACTACCCAGGTAATTGTGCCACTTCCACATAAAATTTCAATAATTTGGCTCTCAGTCATATTAAAAGGCATTTACATCACTAGGGCATTGGAAGGAAAATTATGCTTCTTTCACCGGTATACATTTGTTGGAAAACCTCAAACTCCAAATCCCAACTCCTGACCCTGTCACTAGTAACAGCCACAGTCTTCTCTTAGAATTGAGCACCACTATAGTCCAGGACAATACATACATACATAGGATGATCAGTAATTTTAAGATAAGAAACCAAATACCTAGCTAATCTTAATATCCTTTCCCTAGCATTATAGTCTAAACATTTAAAATGCAATATCTGGGGTGCAATGAATGTGCTTAAATCTCAGTGGAACTACACTTTCCTCTCCTTCTGGCAGTCCTAGCACCCAAAGATTATTCTGTCTTACTCGAGTCCCCATACCATCCAGTTTGGTTTCCAGCTACCAGACATGTGTGCATAAATCTGCTATCTCTTTTGTGTTCACAGACATGTTATACCACTGCCATAGCATCATTTGTGTCTGCTCCACAAAACACAGTGTAATTGCTCCAGCCGCTGATCAGACTTGACAATCTCAACCTTGATGGAGGTAATATCCTCAGCTGTGGACCTCACTGATGAAGTGAATGTATCACTCGATTGCTTGATTGTTATAATATCACCTTCCAATCCTGTTGGGACAGTAGCCACCCTGCTGAAATGTAAGCTAATTATGTAGAGAATTAAAACAGCAAAGTGCTAAATGAAATGTCAGTATGAAACTGCTATCTAAAAAAAAATTGCCCAACTTAAGAAGAAGAATAAAAGTGACCTAAACCCATCAGCCACTAGCAAAAACTTTTGTGGAAGACAAGTAAAGCTCAAAGTGCTGATTGTAAAGGGAGACAGCTCATGATTACCAGTACATCTTCATGTGCATGCCCAGGTATATCCCCTGATTAAATTTTTGCTAAAATTTTAGATATGATATTAAATAGAGTTCATATTGATGAGCTTCTTGCCAGGAAGATAGCTAAGCCAGAATATTGAAATGCTGTTGGATGTTGGATGTATGATAAGCTGTTGAGATTCATCTGAGTCCTAGTTTTAGTTAG
>NC_056733.1:1788152136-1788379636 GCF_019279795.1 Protopterus annectens | reverse complement strand
CTGCATTCTACATGAACTACAGAATGAACTGGTACCCCACCTAAGCACAATGTTCAATCATAGCCTCACCTCAGGCTTTGTGCCCACTGAATGGCCCACAGCAATGGTTATCCCACTCTACAAAGGGGAGCCACCATGGACACCGGGAACTACCGTCCCATTAGCCTAACAAGCCTGGTCTGCAAAGCCATGGAATGTATCATCATGGAACTTATAAACAAAGACATTGTTAATCTCCAGACTCTGGACCCCACCTAGTTCAGGTTTGTAAAAGGCAGATCATGTCTCCTAAACCTGATAGACTTCTTTGAAGCAGTTACCAAAGCTGTAGACAAGGGTAAGGTGGTTCACACAGCCTATCTAGATCTTGCCAAGGCTTTTGACACCATCCCCCACTCTGGAATTATAGATAAATGCACTAAACTAGGTATAAATCCCTATGTCACAAGATGGGTTGCAAACTGGCTCACTCACAGAACCCACACTGTGAAAGTAGCAGACTCCAAATCCGACATCTGACCGGTGGCAAGTGGAGTACCACAGGGTTCAGTCCTGCATCCTCTCCTGTTTGGTATCTACTTTTCTGAAGTACAGACTAACACAGAAGGTCTTTGACTAGCAAAGTTTACAGATGACTGCAAACTAGGAGCCATAACTGAAACTCCTAACAATGTGGACATCCTAAAAAAGAGCCTCACTGAGACAGATGCCTGGTGTCAAAGCCATGGCCTCAAGCTCAATGCCAAAATGAACATTGTCATCCCCTTTGGTAAAAACTCCTTACCTATGAGCTACCACATAGGTGGTAGTCTACTTAATACCAAAAGTGTGATAAGAGACCTTGGGACACAGGTGGACAGTAGTCTCTCCTTTGATAATCGCATCGCTACAGTAGTCAGGAAATCCTTCTATGTGGCACACCTTATCACAAAAGGTTTCTCATCAGGAAAAAAAGGTCATTGTTCCCCTCTACTCATCACTCATTAGACCCAATTTAGAGTACAGTGCCCCTTTTGGTATGTACCTCACAAGA
Source organism: Protopterus annectens (assembly GCF_019279795.1). NCBI lineage: Eukaryota > Metazoa > Chordata > Ceratodontiformes > Protopteridae > Protopterus > Protopterus annectens. The sequence continues at coordinate 1,788,378,603 of NC_056733.1, read as the reverse complement.
CATCTACAACAACTGGAAAGGTCGCAGAAATACCTCACAAAGAGGATTACTGGCCTCAAACAGATGCCCTACACAGACCGTATCAAACAACTCCTGCTTTACTCTGTCACATATCGCCTACTCAGAGGTGATCTCTGCTTAACATACAAAGCTATGTCAAACCCAGAGCTGTTGGACATTCTCCACTTAACGAAATCCCAATCCCTCTGAGCTACACGCTCCAGGGACCTAAACCTTGTTACCACAATTAATAGAACATGCTGGAGGAATGGATTCCTGTCCCAAAAACTTCCCATACTCTGGAGCAAACTACTTATCTATATCAAACAAAGCTCCTCATTAGCATTCTTCAAGAAAAATCTTGATGATTGGATGGGAAATAGGAAATTCACCCTGGGGATCACCTCTTTGGCTCTGCTCGACAGGGGCACAGGAAAATAATTTTCTTGGGTGGCGAAAGCCAGGGTACCTTTTTGGCTAGGCTTATATAGGCCCTAGGGCCAATAGCCTAGTACCTACCTATGAACTTATATTGAAGTGAATGGTAATTTTTCCCTACAGCTATCTTTGCGCAAATGGTTTGATGTTCTAAAAAACACAATGCTTTCGTCTTGGTGATCTGCGGTTTGATGTTCGGACCATTTAACAATTTGAAGGGGATATATATTTATATATATATTTATATATATATATGTATGCATATTGTTAATGGCCCATCATGGTTTTGGGGAGCTAAATGGGATGCTTGGGGAAGATGATGACAATCTAAATTATGACATTGTCTCAATACAGTTTTCTGGTAAAGACCTTTTCAGTATCTTTTTGCAGATTTTTTTTGATGTGCCTCAGAAAAAAAGTTTAGAATAGAGAGAAAAGAGAATAGTTTCAAGTGCAATGTTAATGAGGGTAAGGTATAATGAAGCCTAGAAAATATTTTAAGGTTTAACACACACAGCAGACATTCCAGAATATTGGATGAAGGTACTGACTAAATATTCCTCTACATGAGCATCAGTTGAGGAGACAATGAACCCCATTTAAAGTAGAGATTATTGCCTCTTTATGTAGGTGTGGAGCTTAATAAATAGGGCTCTCCTAACCATTACATGAAGTATGCTGTGAAGGACTGATGTATGGTCAAACAGGAAATGTCTGTTTTTAGTTATACTCATGAATGGAGTCAGCTACATTCTTGGACCAGGATCATTCCATCTCATTCAGGGCATGGATGTGAAAGATGGATTCATTTACCTGAGCAGTCAATGACTCCTCTCCTGTAGGATTTGGTCATTTACCAAACTGCAGAAGCAATATGGGCTGTAGGTCAAGGGGACACTACCACTTATCATCTAATGTCATACATGGTTAAGGAAGCCTGATAGCGGGTCATTACACTGAACTCAGACCATCTAGAGCGTTAGCTAATAGAACTTGTGGTAGCCTAGGTAGGAGAGCATGTTTTCTACTCTGGTTACTGTGATTAAGACACTTGTATGCGGAGCAGGGGAATTGAGACTGCAACCCATTTGGCAAAGAAAGGACATGCTATAAGATGCATTTTTTTAATGGCATTGGCCTGTTACTGGGGTTATTTTTATTACAAGGATGTGACCAAGCATTCCTTGGTAGCTGACAAGACTGACTATATTTTTTTGCCAAAGGGAGTCCTTACAGACGTAGGTGTGAAAAGATGGATATACCAATATATGTTTCTTGGTGAGTGCAGACTTGTAAAAGACTATAGTAAGATCTGTAAAGGAGATATAAAATATGGTTTGGGACTGATACTCAGATGTGTCATCTACTAATTGGTTTGAATAAGGGCAGAAAGTCAAATGTGGATGAGCTACAGTGTTTGCATGGTTCAAAGTTTCATAGTTATATACTAGTCTAACGATGACCAGGGCCTTTATAAGCCTACCTATACAATACAACCCAATTGTGATGCTATGTATCATGAGCTTTTAGAAGTTTCTAGAGGTTATGTGAGCAGGGCTACATTAGTTTGGACATTATTGTCTGCCTCTGTCTGTCATTGTGCCATATCTAGAGTGAATGTCTTATTTCCCATCCATTGGTCAAGGTTATGCTAACACAGGATTAGGGATGGACTGTGCTTCACATGGATGGGGACCCTGTTCCAGAGCATGGGGATCCTCTGTGACACATATGTGTCTCACCAACATGTCTTATTTATGTTACAAGCAAAAGTTAAATCCTTGGATCTAGTGGTTTTGATGCTATTAGTTTTGTGGATGTGCAAAAGGTCCAGCAGAACTGGATCAGAGGATGCCTTGTATGCCAGGCATAGATTGCCTCTCAGTAACCTGTAGGAGACACAGTATAGACATAGGGCTTTAAGGCAATCCGTATAAGACAACATGTTTATACCCTGGATTATCCTGAGAAGGAACCTTTATGAGCATTCCAGCTGTTACATATATTTGGTCAGGTACATACCGAAGGGAGCATTATACTCAATGGTGGGTCTGATAAGCAGAAAGTAAAGAGGTGCTATGAATTCCTCGCACCTGGACACCACTCCATTACTTATACGTATGGAGACATAGAATTAAAACATATAGTCCAATTCATTAGATATTTGGAAATACATTAATAATGGCATTCTATAACTTCAGTTTATTTTCAGACTGCCTTATTGATAGGTAGGTTTGGAATATTACTGGACAGTCTTACTGCCAGCATAACTAAAGCAGGACATTACGGGACTGAATGTTATCCTTAACAGCGCAAATTTTTACTTACAATTTAGCATCAATACTGTAACTCAATGTGGAAAAAAAATGTACTTTCCTGTTGCTTCAGGTTACATTATACAGACAAATATAACTTTCTGTGACACTTACAAAAAAGTTGGAAAATACTTCTGCTATTATTTTTAAAGGTATTACCACCTTCATATCAGTTGAATGTTAATAGACCACATCACAATATCCCAAGGAATAGAATGCTGGTCACCGTTCACTGTATGAAATCGCTGACAATGCAGTTGTTAAGTGTGGTCCAGAAGAGATTTCTTCCTTTAGGGAGATTTTTCCCTTCTTCATCTTTATGTGACTATTTGGTATATATAACTTCAGGGGTTGGAGATTTTGCTCTTATGAAATTTTGGCTTCTGTGTTTAGTATTTTGGTTTGTCAGCATATTATATTATATTTCAAGGTCTCATACATTTTCAAACATATCCTGTTCTTGCAGGATGCAGTGGCTCAAAGCAGGAATATTTGGTAAAATACATATGTGTAAAGTGTCAATCTTTGCACCTTTTAAAGCAGATCTTATATTAGCAGCATATGACCTGCTTCAGAGTTTCCTAGCAGGAAAAAAAATTGAACAAAATTAGCTTTAGAGTAGGTTGCAGCCAAAGATAGGGATACAAATAAAATGTATTGAAAACTTTCCAGCCATCTCATAATGTTTCATGGTGCAGCAGGCATTGCAAAATGCCTGAAGAATCTTAGAAGGAAGGATCTACCTACAAAGAAAAAATAAATAAATAAAAAAATAGGGATAAGTAACAATGCATAGCATTCTCAGATGTATGTACTATCCCGTATGTATATGAGTTTCCATTCAAAGCAATGAACTGCGCTGAACTTTTAAGTTCTTTTTTTAATATACATCTTCATTGAGTCAAAATTGACAGCCTTGTAAATGCACTTCACCCACTTAATGAATCATTGCAGCAAAGAAATTTAATCTAATTTTAAGAAGGAAATTACCAGAGTTCAGAGAACTTCTATCCTTCTATGATGAAGTTCTTCATACTACGAAGATGCTTTCAGATCTCGTACTAGTGTGTATAGGAACGTTGTCATATTATAGTATCAATAAATTTGTAAAGTACAGTTCTGAATTCAGGAAACAATCATGCCTTAAAATTTTGTTTTGTTTTCCATAATCTGATCTGTAATTTTGAGCCAATGCTTCTTTCATTATAGCCAACTTATATTGATATTAAGGACTCTTGGGGCCCTTAATCAATATATGCAATAAAACAGTAAGTTATTTATTTATTTTTCACGGGTGCACTAACTTGGCATTCTAGGACTGTGTACACATTTTAAGTATACAGTGCTCTTCCTGTTCCTTTCAGTGGAACTGCAGCAATCCAGTGCAACATTATACTGTCAGCGACGGATACATATTACATCACTGGAGTTTTAAATGAAAATTACTTTTTACAAAAAAATGATTGCAAGTTTCACAAATTCTTATCTTGTGACTAGACTGCAAACCTGTGTCTGATGGATTCTTTTCATTCCTTTTGTCAGGCCAGTATGAAGAAACTGACATAAGAGAAACAGCAAGCATATCTGAAAGAAAGACATGCTGTTCCCATTCTCAGTATACCTGAGCTTTTCACCATGATGATACATAATATAGGAAAATGACTCAATGAAGAAAAATGGAAATATATTTCCAAGAAGGAAGGACATTGTGTACACTGTTATATGGATGCTGTTTGATTTCGGAAAGACTATTCACCTTTAACAAAATGCCAGACGACAAAAGTTCTGCAACATGGACGATTAAGAAGCTTCAATCTATACTGCATATCATTTCACAAGTTTGTCTTCATAGATTTCAATAAGCTGAACTACTTGTTAGTTTTAGTGCAGTCAGCTACGATACTAATGATTCTACAAGCATCGAGCTGTACTGAAGTAGAAAACTAATGTGCTGTATGTATGTATATATATATATATATGTATATATATGTATATATATATATATATATATATACACACACACACACACACACACACACACACACACACACACACACACACACACACACACACACACACACATATACACACACACACACACACACACACACACACACACACACACACACACACACACACATATATATATATATATATATATATATATATATATATATATATATATATATTCTGTCCTAATGTCTATAGACACTCTGCATATAAATTTGTTCATTTGTGTTTCTGGTCCAAGGTAGAACACTGATCTCCATGGACCTTTATGAGTTTAAGCCCTGGAGTGGGGTCTGGTTAAGTAACTTGTTCAGTGTCACACAGTTAGGCAATGGAAGCTGAGGGAATAAAACCTTGTCCCACTGGATCACAGGAAACAGCTTGTTCACAGTTCTTAATCATCTAAGCCAACTGCCTGCCAAAACCAAATACAATATAATAAAGCTGGAATCATACTAAGGCTAATATACTCATTTCTAGTGTTGTACATTCTTGTGTATATAGCTCTCTCTCTCTCTCTGTATATATATATATATATATATATATATATATATATATATAAAGATATAGATATACTATATATTTTGCTTTATTATTATAGTTATTGCAATCCTGTTAATTCTTTCATCGTTAATTCCTAATCACTACCTACAAGCGAAAACAGATCAGTGCAGCATTACTCCAAATATAGTGGGATAATTTATAGAATTTAGTCTGACATATAATAACTTTAACTTTAACAGAAAACATGGATTCAGAAAGCCCATGATCATGGTCAGGACAATACTGCTTACAAGGTATGCACAACAAGCCCATGACTCATTAACAATGCATGTGCACTGGACAGTGTGTACAACAATGAGCTCTTCATCATGGTCACAGTAGGGACCTGTAGGAAGCTCATGTTAGATTAACTTGCAGTCCGAGTAAGGTACAGTCAGCTGTTGTACACACTGACTGTCTGTACACAGGCATCTAGGATAGCTGTTGCAAAATTGCATGCACAAATGGAAACACTGAAGTGCTGATCTATATTTGGAACTCAAGGATACAGATATGCAGAAAAAATGTATTGTTGAAAGAGCCAAGAGAAATCTGCCAAAGAGGGAAAGAAAGAAATGGTAGTAGGGCCACCGAAACAAATAGAAATAAACAGAAGACAGTAAAGGGAGTTGCTAAGCAACTCAAGTATGCAGAAGACAATGAAGAAGGGGGTAGGAGTCCTACACACAGATATCAATCTAAATTACTTAAACTTATTAAATCTGAAACACAGACAGGATGGGTGGGACACAGAAAAGTACCAGGATTTATCAACGTATGCCAGTCCTGACATCATCATCACAATTTCAACTGTATACTTGTGCTATAATGCACATGTGAAGAAAAATCCACCTATTCACTGCTGCTAGGATTTGAACCATCAACTGTCTCCAGTTCTATTTTACGAAGGACTTTTTTTACAAGGTGAGACATGAAAGGAAACACACTGTGTCAGTGAAACACATAACAGGTAAAACAATCACCAGATGGAAGCAGAAACAATTATAGGTCTTAGGGAATTTTAACCTATTATGCTCATCGATGGTATTTTACCAAACGCTGCATTACAGGATGAGCCATCAAAGCAGTCACTATGAAGGTGTTAGTAAAGCATGCAACAAGTAATTGTTACACATTTACAGAATGTTAGTAGAAGAGAAATACAGGCCTATGGGGATTTGAACCCCCTCAAACTTAACACAAACTTCTCCCAACCAAATTGCTGACACCTTTAATAATTTTTTCTCTGAAACAGTACAATCACTAGCAAATACCTTACCACCTGTCACCACCAACAAACTATCCTCACTAACTAACTTGCCTCAAACATTTAACCTCCAGCCTGTTCCAACATCTCCTATACACTCCCTACTTCTCAAACTTAAACCATGTACACAATCAGGTGACCTCCTCCCAGCTGAATATCTGCAAATGGCAGCTGGTGTACTTGCCTTCCCTATTTCTATACTAATAAACAGAACCATTTCAGAACCCTATGTCCCATCCATCTGGAAAGTCTCACATATTATCCCCTTGTATAAGGGAGGTACCTCTAATGACTTATCAAACTTCCACCCCATAGCCCTTCTCTCTCCTTTAGCAAAAATTATGGAGAAATGTATCCACCATCAATTACTGTATCATATCCTCCAAAATGACCTACTAGCAGACTGCCAACATGGTTTCAGACCTTACCACAGTACTACAACTGCTCTTCTATCATTTACAGACTGCATTAATAAAACTAGGAATACAAATCTGCTATCTTCTGCTCTTTTCATAGACCTCTCCAAGGCCTTCAATATGGTTAACCACCAACTGTTGACAGGGATACTTAAATCACTTTCTCTTGATTCTAAATTAATACAATGGTTCCAATCCTACCTGGAGAACAGAAAACAAGCAGTCCTGTGGGACAATAAACTATCCTCTCAGCTTTGAGTCACCCTAGGAGTTCCACAAGGTTCAATTCTTGGACCACTCCTTTTTACTATTTTCATTAATGATCTGAAAACTTTCCTTCCCCAAGCTACGTGCATACAATATACCTATGATTCAACTCTGATATGTGCCACATCTTCTCCAGCAGAACTCCAATCCAATACACAGTCTTTACGTTAGTAGAGAACTGGTTCCATCAAAGATGTCTCCTCCTCAACCCCCCAAAAAACTCAATTATTACTTTTTACTCCCACACAGAACCCCCCCCCCCCGCCTATAAATTTCATAGTTACATCAAATAGTGGCACATAAATTTCTCCCAACACCACCACCAAACCCCTGGGTGTAACAACTGACAACAATCTCAACTTTAACACTCACATTGCTGCAGTTATTAAATCAGTTAATAGAAAACTTGGATTCCTTTATAGGATCAAGCCATTTCTCACAGCCTCTGCTAAGATTTCCATTGCTCAGACCCACCTCATTTCCACCCTTCTCTATGCCTCCACTAGCTATACTAACTTATCCAAAAGCAACCTGAATAAACTAGCAACATCCTACAACAACATAGCCAAATTTGCCACTGCTGCCCCCTTTCGTACCCACCATTGCCAGAATCTTAAACTTCTCAAATAGCTGGAAGTTCACAACCAAATACTTTCCCAGCAACTCATTTTTATCCACAAGATCATACACCATCCTAACTCCTATAAAAATCTACCATCCCTAAGATCTACAAAAAAGCTACAAGTAGCCACCATAAAATACAACAACAAATCCAGGTTCTGCCTGTTCTCAAATGCTGTTGGTAATATTTGGAACAAACTTCCTAGAGAAATAACATCTCTGACTTCCACCAACCTTTTCAAGAAAAAAATTGAAAATCTTCATTAAAAGCCAATGGACCTGCCCCTGCTCTAATCCTGACTGATACTAATTATCCAATTTGTCTACATACTTCTCAACTAAAAACCTTTTTTTTTCTGAAATTTTCTCTATGCTCTACTCTGTATTGAATCAAAACATTCTCTATTTGACTGTATGTTTGACTGCCCTACTATCCTAAGGAAACTCTTGTACTGTAAATGTTTTTGTTATATTTTTCTTTTAATTCATCTGTAAAATAACAATCTGTCTTCTAAGTGCAATCTTATAACTGATTTGTAAAATATTTTTGCTAAGCAGTTGCAATAATTTTGTAATTTTTTTCCACTGCTTTTATGGACTATATGTATAATTTTTTACTTGGAGCTTTTCTCCTTGGGCCTCTAGTGAAAATGGACATGTATCCAGTTAGACTAACCTGATCAACAAATGTAAAATAAAAATAAATAAATGATCCTTTACACTAGTCTCCTGAACACTTATTTTACAAGGTGAACCATTAAATGAATAATGTTAAATGTTTCAGTGAAACACATAGCATGTAATTTGAACACACACAGGATGGAAGCAAAAAAATAAATAAAAAATGAAGACAGTGTGTTTGAACCTATTTCCCTCTTTGATGATATTGCACTAAACTCTGCATTTACAAGAAAAGCCATGGAAACAGTCATGCTGAATGTGTCAGGGGAGTCCATAGCAGATGAATCTTAAAAACAAGCACGCAGCCCTGTGAGGGGATTTGAACCCTCAACACTATGTAGTAACACTCTACCAACCACTTTATGAACAAATGTTCCCTAGTTAATATTTGTTAACTGCTTCAAAACAATGTTCACCTCATTTGTGTGACCAATGGCAGGTAAGGTCAATATACCCAGGACATGACAATTGAATTTCATTGTTATAATATAACTGGGCAGTTACATTTGTCATTGGTTATATATGGCCTTTGATGGTTCTCTATATGACCTGTCACACAAGGTATGACCAGTATGACCATAAAAAGTTAAATGAATTAGAGGCTTTTTTGGGCATATGTGTGGTGTGTTTTCTATTTTTGTCCAGATTAAAGGTTGAAAGTAAAAGTGTATGTAAGAGATTAAGACTGAAATGACTAAGTCTGCAGATGATTGCAAGCTGGGGGTTATGGTTATCATCAACTCCCCTCAGACACTAGCATTCTTCAAGTAGGTATACCTCTGACTGAAAGATGGTGCCAAAGCCATAGTCTTAATTCAGTACTAAGAAATGCATAGATATACCCTTTGGGAAGTCAACCATCCCAGCTAAATGCCATGTTGATAATGCACCTCTAAGAGTTGTCCCAGTAGTCAGGATCTGGATATGCAAATAGACAGGAGCCTTACCTTCAACCACCACATGGCCACAGCAGGGAGGAAATCCTTTTATGTTGTGCAAATTATAAGTAAGGCATGGTGTTTAGGTCCAAAGAAGTCAATATCCCACTGTATTCCTTCCTTATCAGACCAGTCATAGAGTGCAATGTTTCCTTTGGTATGTACCTTATCAGGCATATGCTGCAAATAGAGTGACCTAAGAGGTTCCTTACAAAAAGAATACAACTGTTGTTTAACTGTTTGTATTCTCAATCCAGGTATCCATTTCCTTTGGATCTCTAAAGACACTGAACATAATATGAATTTTTCATCATTAAATGTATTCAAAATTTTAGGTAGAGGCAAAACATTTTCCATAAAGTAGCCACCCATCTTCTCTTTTGTTTATAATGACAGCTAGTCAAAATAGAATAATGTTTTAGCATTAGGTTTGCCCAAATCTTCTTTTATTAAATGTGTTTCCTGTAAAAAGATAACTTGGGAATTAAATATTTTTAAAAATTTGTATAAACTACATATTTTAAAATCATTATTTACTTCATTGATATTAATTGATATGCATTTCAAGTTGGCCATACTACAATAATAGAAAAATATAAATAAGTGTTACATATAATACCCTCATACATTTGTAAATGATATGATACTGATAAACTATTCTATCTAGGAACTGCTTACTGAGTGATACAAGCATAAGAAATGTGGGATTGTTTTCTATCAAGAATAATGGACACAAAAAAAAAACAAAAACAAAAATCAAAAAGCAAAGAATTAATTTGTAAACTACTATACATGTACTCTTCCCCACATGGAGTTTAAAATTCGTGGTTTGAATAGCAATCCTATTCAAACACTACCACTTATCCACAAATAAGTATCTAACATCACTCTACTACTTTTAAAGTTATTTAACTTATTTCACAATATTAAAAGAAGTTAGTGTATACATAATATTCAGATTATAAACACTCATTTGCTTGCTATGAACTTATAAGCTGTAACATATAGCAGATCTTGTAGCCATTTGGTTCTATTCTGTTTATAAGAGCATATATAGTATTATAATAAATCTAATCATTTCTTTGAGTTCTGAGAAAAAAAGAGATTGACACAGATAAAAAACAACACATATAACATTGTTTACAACAATCATGCTATATTACTAATGCTACTAAAATGCTATTATATATTATTGATAATGTGACTAGTTATTTAAACACACTTATGACTATAAGACTGTACATGTTTGAATATTATGACAGACACATATGATATTTCAAAGAACAAATAAACTTCTCTAAAACAATCTTTGTCTATTTGTGAGGACTTGCACATACAATTATCTTTCAAAAGGTGTCTGTTCTATAAATAAGATATCATATTCACTAGAACATATTATGAGATATAAAATAGTAGAAGAGTAATTATGATGTCTACAATAACTAATAATATGTTCCCAGAATTATATTTCACTGACGGATAACATATGGTTGCCAACATTCCCACTACAGTTTTTTAAGAGACCCATGAATTCCCAGCTTATCAAAATGACTGTGTAATTTTATCTGACCTTGTGGAAAACATGCTATTAATTTCATATTAGTCCATCTTTTACTATGCATCTGACTATGAATTAACTTTCAGAACATGAGCTCCTAATATTGCCATGTATTTGAGCTCTTCACTTCCTGCTCAAAAAGCACATACACACAGAAACCAACACAGATCATCACAACGACCAGTGTCATAAATATATATATATATATATATATATATATATATATATATATATATATATATATGTATGTATATATTGCCCAGAAATGCAGAACAAGTCAACCGAGCAAGGGGCTGACTTCAACAGACATAAACAAGATCACCTTCCCTTCTTTAAATTAATAGAACAGAGTGTAATTTTAATACTATATCATCTTAGAATAAAAGATTAATTGAAGAAATTAATTCTATATTGTGTATGGTGCCACAGTGCTATAAAATGTATAATATAACTTAAAGAGAGAGGTTTTACAAGTGTTAAAATAGTAATTCTGAGGTAAATGTAACAGAGAGTGCAAGTTAACACCTTCTTACTATTTTGCTCTTAATTTGTATGTTAAAATCAAGCATAAAATAACATTTTATCCAGTATTTCTTATACACACACACACACACACACACACACACACACACACACACACACACACACTCACACAGAAAAAGACATCTATAAATTGTGTCTATTAGAAACTGCTCTGTGAGAAGGAAATACCACTGTCAGTAAACAACTTTTGTTCATGCTACACTGAGAAAGAAGGCTGTATAAGTGATTAAAACCAACCTACTCCTTGTTATTTAAGAACCTAAGCTATAACATTTCCTGTTATCATTTTTTTTTTTTGTTATAGCTATTTGGTACACTCTCTGTCTTTTTTGTGTATCTATCCTAGCAGGGGAGGGGAGAACAAAAGAATAACCAACGGATTTCAAAGTGAAACCCCTGTGTTAAAACACAGAAATTGTTATCACTACTGTATTTTTCCTCTTCTAACCCCTCCCCAATGAATAAACTGGCACCATACATCATAGATAAGACTATATAAGAAAAAAAAAAGAAAGGAAAAATACAAAAAAAAAAAAAAAAAAAAAAACACTTCATACACCACCATTATATTACTATTTTAGTAAAGAAGCACTTATAAACAGCATAACAGTCAGATATCTCTTAGAGAAAGCAAATCCAAATATCATACATGCAACACCTCACATATTCTAATCAACCATGACATGTAAATTAAGAGATACAAGTTAAAAACACCATAAACATTTATCCATTCCCAACAAACATTTAATGCACTGTGAGCAACTTGCTATTATGTTATGTTATCATGAGATATCACTTTAGGATTTATGTGGCACATGTATGAAGAAAGGAAACCAGGATATATACGTAAAGACATCTTATTATTAGTTAAAGAGTTGATTTCTTAATACTTATTAAGCTAAAGCATGTATTTAATATAGAAAAGAAAATATGAAATATTAGCTTAGCAATACATATAGGAAAAGAACAAGTAACATTTATTTACCTTATAAAGAACTGAATCCTTGTTTCCTTCCTTACACTCATATCTCCATAACTGAATTGGTAAACTTTGTCATGGAAAAAGAATTTTGTTATTAATACAGTTAGCATCAATGTTATACTAAAGTTGAGTCATTTGTCCTTTAGTTTCTTTTTCTTCTCATTAGATTTCCAGGTATTTACTTCTGCTTGTCTCTTCAAAGTAATATTGTTCCAGTCCATATCTTCAGTTTGGCTAGAATTTTTTTTTAAGAATGACAGTGCAGAGTCTAGGTCTTCAGTATGTCTAATTTCATCTGGAAGGGATATTTTGAGCCTGGCAGGAAAGATCAAATGCACCATAAACTGTCTTTTCTTAAGTTCTTTTATAAGAGGCAAACAATTTTCCTTTTGGTCATCACAGCATTGGAAATGTCATTATTATCTTATTAGTTTGCCATCCAGTTTAATAAGAGATTTGGACCAGGCGGTTTTAAGTATTAGCTCCTTGTCTTGAGATGAGAAGAACTTAACAATAACTGATCTCTGTGAAGAGTTAGGTTTTGATGAAGTAGAAACTAGTGACCTCTGTGCTCTTACTACACCATGCAATATAGCTTCAGAAAAATTCAGTCTTAGGAAGCCAGGCAGTTAGAAATTTGACCATATTTCTCCTTTTGCTTTTTAAGGCAGTAGAAAAATATGAATGTTATTTATCCTGGATCTGTTCTCCAAGACATCAGGTTTGTTTAGTAATACAGTATTCTATCACAGTACAAATTCAATGTTGTTTTCATCTTGTGGATACTCTGCCTTCTATATCATTAAGGGTATCTTCTATTTTAGATATCTGAGTTTCTGTTGTTTCAAAATCTCATGAATCTGTTCCATCTGTTTGGTATATTTTTCTTTAAAGCTGTCAAGTTTGTTATCCATTCTGTCAATTTTTAAAGAAAGTTGTATGTTAGAAAGAACAGATTAGAGTTCTTTCTTTAAAGGCAAGTTCTGAGAGATTGCCCTTGAATGACTTCTTTTACAGCTACTGGTACAGACCTTTTAGGTGAATAATTTGACATGAAAAAATTCAAATATTTAGAAATTGTTTAGATAATATCATTCTATGTATTATCAAGTAACTGATTTTGTTCAAAAAATTGGTTTAGAATAATACAAATATAAAATGTCCTGTCAGAAATAGTATTAGGGTAGCAGATGAAGAAAACTATGCTGCTTGCCAGTCAGTATCCTGGCCACACCCCCTACATTCCTTTTACAACTTGCAAAAGGTTAATTCAAGATATTTTGGGGTCCTTCTTTTACAAAACACAAGGCTTTGCACATCCACCACTGAACACCCCCCTGCGCAAAACACTACACTTTCCTTTTTCAACTTGCAAAAAAAATGTCAAGTTGCAAATACAAGTTAATTCTGCTGCATGCCTTTAACTGTGCTAGCAGTCCCTGTTAAATTACTTATTGGCAAAGCTTGCATCTTCTTTCCAGTTAATTGTTTGCAAAAGCATCTGCATCAGTTCAGGCTAAGGAAACATCCATGACTGGTCCCGCCCACACACACTTTAATAGTTTATCTATTGTTAACTAATTTAATTTGGGCTAGGAATGAGTTTGCATGTGCCCAAGTAATAACTAAGTATTTTTAGTCCATTTTTATCAGAGTACATGATTATAAATGGGTCTCATTGCCATTACTTATGCTAAAATTGAATGCATAGACTGATTGTCTCATGCTACTGTGTTTAGCTCTGCTTGCTTTCCTCTCCTCCGACCACTAATCCCTCATCCATCCCAGCTACTGTGTTTATCTCTGCCTGCTTTGCTTTCCTCTGACCACTAATCCCCCATCCACCCCTGAACTCTTAATATTTATTCCCTCTTAACTCCTACAATTTAGCACATATTACCCACTCCTTAAAGACATATACATTAAAACCCTCTTCCAATTTCTGTCCGCAGCCCATTCCACAGACTTAAAACTTTCTTTACAGACATTCTCAACCCAATTTTTTCCATACACACTTCTTCTTACCAACACCTTTATCCATCCATTGACACACACACACACACACTCACACACACACACACACACACACACACACACACACACACACACACATTTTATGTTTATGCAGGGGGACCCATGTTAGGGGCTGTGCCCCCACACGCCCCTGCAAATTATATATACTGATTCTGAGATTCCACTACAGTGGAAGAAAAGGGTACATTTCCCAATCCTTGCTGTACTGTAGTCTCCATTTAAAAGCTTTGGGTTTTCAAAAACTCGATCATATGGTCTCAATCATATAAATTTCGAGTTTCTGAAAACTCGATCAACTGATAGAGATCCATATATATATATATATATATATATATATATATATATATATATATATATATATACATATATATATATATATATATATATATATATGTATAAACATTTCTCAACACACATATATATATATATATATATATATATATATATATATATATATATATATATATATAAACATTTCTCAACACCCATAAACACACACACACACACACACACACACACATAAATACATACCAACACCACAAAAGCGCTTTTTTAGATACCCAGATTACTACTTATAGCTACTTTTGGACTACTACCCTTTTCATCAATACACATTTTTGGTCTCTTACCACATCTATAAATTACCCATTTCCTCCCCTTCCCCTGCCTACAAACTCATACTATACAGCTTTCTGTACATGAAATTAACCACTCTCAACTACCTTAACTATCTATGTACTTCCTTGAAAACATCTCCACGCCCTTTACCACACTTCTTTCTCTCCAGTTCTCACACCACTCTTTTCATTAATATACCACACAGCCATCATCTTACCAAAACTCCACCTGCTTCTAACCACCATCTGAATTTCACCATCTCAACTCATAATGACAGTAAGTCAATTGCTATTGCTTTGTACCTTACAACACTAGCTCTCTTCACTATCATAATAATCCCACATCATATCCGAACTACACCACAAATACACACACATTACATCACAAAAACCCTCTTTCTCTCCCTATCTCTCTTTCTCTGTACCAATATACATGACCAGATCTGTTCTTTTATAGACATATTAAAGTTAAGAGTAGAACTTTATCAGTAGTCCTGAAAGTCAGATAGAAACACAAGTGGCTCCATACCTCTACTCACCCTACCTCCATTCTGAAACTTACTGGAGATAGTCACCCTAACCCTAGACTCACACATCAGCTACCCACCATGGCCAACCCATTACTTTCCAATGTTCCCATCACAATTTTCCCATCAAGTAATGGAACTAATCTCATTCTTTTCATCATTAACCTCAGAAGCATCTGCCACAGAATTCATGATATCTATACATGTCTAGATTTTTACTCCCCAGACCTTCTAATCACACTGAAACCTGGCTAAAACAAGTATTACATGACAATTAAATAATTCCCCAGATTTTAACATACTCACAATATCTTAAAAGAGCAGGTAGTATTGTTATTATTTTTAAAAACAACTTATAAATAACTCCAGCCCATTTAAATATCCCCACATTTAATAATAACAGACTTTTGACTGCATACCTCAAAATAAACCAAAAGTAATCTCTATGTATCTCAGCAGTATACACCAGGCAGCAGCATTACCATAGTCAAAAATATCCTACACTGTATATCTGACAACATTCCCCAGGAATCCTTCATCTTAGGTGACCTTAATATAGACTGGCAATCCATAAAAAGCAGCAACCTTAATGACTCTATTCACCTATTTAGATTCACCCAAATAAAAATCTCCACCACTAGAATTAACAAAAGCACTAATAGGCAAGGCAGTCCACATTGGACTAGATATTGACAAACAAACCCCATAATATAAAGCCTTCTGGTTGCTGACCACCTCTCAACCTAAGCAATCAGACAACAACATGGTTCACCCAAATTACCTATAAACAAGTATGAACCTTAATCAAATTTGACAAAATTTGACAAAGACACATTTATTTCAGCTTTGTCCCACTAGAATTGGAATGTATTAAGAGTAATACCCTTAGATCAAGCAGTTACTCACTTCAATTACACCTTCATAAACATACTAAATGATTTAGCACCAATTAGGATAAGAAGGTTAAAATCTAATAAAGCAGCATGGCTGCAAAAGAGAGCAAACAACTCATGTTGCAAAGAGATAAGCATGTAAAACATGGTAAAAGAATAAAACACAACATGCCTAGCAAAATTTTAGTTATCTCAAAAACCATACCAAGACGCTTGTTAAATCTGACAAGAAATCATAGGTTCATAGGTTCATAGGGCGGTACTAAGCTGTCGGCCCTAGGGCCTATGTAAGCCTAGCCAACAAGTTTCCCTGGCTTTCACCACCCAAGAAAGTTATTTTCCTGTGCCCCTGTCGAGCAGAGCCCCAGAAGTGATACCCGGGGTGAATTTCCTAATTGTCATCCATTCATTAAGATTTTTCTTGAGCAGTGATAATGAAGAACTTTGCTTGACATAGGTAGCTTATTCCAGAGTATGGGAAGTCTCTGGGACAAGAATCTATCCCTCAAGCATGTTCTATTTATTGTGATGACAAGCTTTAGGTCCCTAGAGCATGTATCCTGGCTAGATTGTGATTTCTTTAGGTATAGCATATCAAACAGCTCTGGGTTTGACATAGCCTTGTATGTTAGGCAGAGATCACCTCGGAGTAGGAGATATGCTCCAGAGCAAAGCTGGAGTTTTTTGAGATGGTCAGTGTAGGACATCTGTTTGAGGCCAGTAATCCTCTTTGTGAGGTACTTCTGTGTCCTTTTCAGCTATTGCAGATGTCTTGTGAGGTAAATTCCAAAAGGGGCATTGTACTCAATAATGGATCTAATGAGAGCCGAGTTGAGGGGAACAATGACCTCTTTTTTTCTGGATGAGAACCCTTTTGTGATGAGATGTGCCATGTAGAAGGATTTCCTGACTACTGTGGTGATGTGATTATCAAAGGAGAGTCTACTGTCCACCTGAGTCCCAAGGTCTCTTAGCACACCTTTGGCATTAAGTGGACTGCTGCCTAAATGGTAGTTCATGGGAACAGAGTTTTTACCAAAGGGGATGACAATGCACTTTTTAGCATTTAGCTTGAGGCCATGGCTCTGACACCAGGCATCTGTCTCAGTGAGTCCCTTCTGTAGGATATCCATATCATTTGGGGACTCAACTATGGTACCTAGTTTGCAGTCATCAGCCAGAGGCCCTCTGTGTTAGCCCTTACTTTAGGGAAGTAGATAACAAACAGGAGAGGACCCAGGTCTGAACCATGTGGTACTCCACTTGTCACTGGTTTGAGGTCAGATTTGGAGTCTGCATCTTTTACAGTGTGGGTTCTTTCAGTGAGCCAGTTGGCAACCCATCTTGTGATGTATGGATTTATACCCAGTTTATTGAGTCTATTTATAATTCCAGAATGGGAGATGGTATCAAAAGCCTTGGTGAGGGCAAGATAGACTGTTTGGAATGCCTTACCCTCGTCTATGGCTTTGGTGACTGTTTCAAAGAAGTCAATCAGGTTCAGAAGGCATGCTTTGCCTTTCACAAACCCGAACTGGGTGGGGTCCAGAGTTTGGAGGTTACCTATGTCTTTATTTAAGAGCTCCATGATGATGCATTCCATGGCCTTGCAGACCAGGCTCATCAGGCTAATAGGGTGATAGTTCCTGGGGTCTGTGGTGGCTCCCCCTTTGTGGAGTGGTATAACTGCTGCTGTGCTCCATTCAGTGGGTACAAAACCTGATGTGAGGCTATGATTGAACATGGTGCTTAGATGGGGGGGGGGGGCAGTTCATTCTGAAGTCCATGTAGAATGCAGCCTGTTGTCCGGTCCAATGGAAGCTGTGTTCTTGGCTTTGGAGAGTGCAGTCTTTACCTGTGCAGTTGTGATCTGCATTCTTCCGGTTTAAATATGGGCCCTTTAGGGGGTGAGAGGGGGATAAAGTTAGCACTGAACCTATCAGCCAGGATGTCGGCGATATCAGTTGGTTCTGTAATTTTGGTGTCATTGTGCTGTAACTCAGAACAGACCTGGGTGTTGCCATAGAAATTCTTGACATAGCTATAGAATGCTTTGTAGTTGTCTTTAGAATCAGTGTCAATCTTGTTTTCATAGCTAGCTTTGGAGGATTTTATGAGGGATCTCAGTTTCTTACTGAGGTTGACCAGGGGGCTCCTCCAACCTTGGGATTTTACTTTCTTCTGCAATAGTTTTTTCCTTCTGTTGTAGAGTTTGTTTATAGCTGGGCACCACCAGATTGGCTTCCTTTTTTTGGAGGATAGCATCTTGGTTCTGTTAGGGATAGCATGATCCATGCACTCGTGTAAATGCTTATAGAGTGCATTTGTGTAGGATTCACTAGTCATAACTGCATTGCCCATCTGCATGGATAACATAAAATTTGCCACTTCTGTCTTAAGAAGCATGAAGTTGGCTTTGGAAAATTTTTTTTACAGTGGTTTCCTTAATGGGGGGTGGTGGCAGGATGTGGATATCTATGGTGATTAGCTTATGGTCGGATCTGACCAACAAGGAGTTGACTTCAGGTATGGAACACCAGTCACTCATGTTGGTAATGACTAGGTCTAGGATATTGTTGCCCCTGGTTGGGGTGTGGACAAGTTGATCCAGGGCATTGGAGTGTATGAAGTCTAGAAAGTGTTGAGTGAAGGAGTTAGTACATGAGTAGTTTTCCCATTTAATGGTGGGGTAGTTGAAATCACCCATTATTAGGATGTTTAGTTGGACCCTAATATTTTCCAGTATATCAAGAAAAGAGGAGTGGGAGTCCTGGGGCATGGTGGGGGATCTGTAGCAAGCTACAATTTGGATTGCAGTTTTGCCCAGAGTTAGTTGCACTTGGATAATTCTGGATGCATTATCTTGGGCAACTAGCCTGGAGGTGTGGATATCCTTAATGAATATGGACACACCTCCGCCTTTGTGTTCCAGTCCAGGTTAGCTGGCCAAAAGGTATGTTAAGAGTTATAGCCTGGTAATGCAGGGGTGCTCTCTGGAGCCTTGAACCAGGTTTCAGTCACAACACAGATATCAATGCTCTCTATCTTAAGGAGTGCCTCGAGTGAGTGCATTTTGAGGTTTAGACTTCTAGCACTGAGTAGCATTACACTCAGTTTTTGTTTGTTTTTACCTGTTATGGTGGTGGGTTTGTCATTTGGACCTTGCCTAAAAGAGGCACTATGGGGCAGCAAGAGCTTTAGCCAGCATCGGGAATCCCAGGGGAGACAGGTGCAGGCCATCTCTGGCAAAGCATCGTGGCCTGTTGACCATGTCATCCCAGGTAGAAAGATACTGGATCCTCTTAGAATGACACCAGAAACTTAGCCAGTTGTTGACGTTAGTCATTTTGTCCTTGCACTGTGGTGTCATTCTGGGCAAAGGTAGGATGCTACTCAGGGCTAGGGTCATACCTTGCTGGATTACAAGATCAGAGAGCTCTTCCATGTCTCATTTTATGTAGTCCAGGGAGTCACGTCTCAGGTTGTTCACACCAACATGGACAATGACCGAGTCATATTTGTACTTGTTGTGGAGTGACCTGAGTGCATGGGTTATGTGGCAGATCCTGGCACCCGACAGGTAGCTGACAGTAACCTTCTCCTTGTCTAGTCTGGTGAGTGGAACATCAGTGTGCCTGACTATAGAGTCACCTATGACTAATGTGTTGGGCATGTTTTGCTTTATGGGCTGTGGTTGAGTGGCACACTGCGTCTGTGGGTTATTTGTATTTTAGGTTGTGTTGAGGGGTGGAGGTTGCTTACATTTCTGCTTTGGAGGTCTCTGTTGCTTAGGCAGATTATTATCGAGAGCCTCTGTGAATGTTTTTGTGCATCTATGTGTGGGTATTGGTGGTGTAGGTTTAGTGGGACTATATGATGAGTGTGGTGTGGTGCAAGTGTTTACCTTCTCCTCCTGACTGACAAAGTCAGTCTTGGGTTGAGAGAGCTTTGCTTCCAGATAAATGCATCTCTGACAGGATGTAGTGTTGGGTGTTAGGAGGAGAGGGTTGTTGGTGTACATGAAGCAATTGCTGCATTGCCCCAAGATGCCCTGGTTCATCAGGTAGACAGGAGAGAACACCGGGAGCTGTCACTTGGACATGCCTGGGTCATCACTATTTTCCTTTAGACAAGTGAGGGAAGTAAGTACTAGAGCTGTTTTCCTCTATGCAACTGAGGAAGATAAGTACAAAAAAACTGTTAACCACTAGGTAGTGAGGAAGGTTGAGTGCTGTAGTAATTTGTAGTTTATTTAGTGCTTACAACAGTTCTGGACCAGTGCTGAGCACAAAAAAGCAGATTCAAGTGCTAAAGTTAAGAATCTGGCTAGTTCTAAGGGAAAAACTAAAGAGCAGACTTTATGGCAGCAGAAATAGTTTAACCCTAGCTAAGTGGTGCTGCGTGATGCATAAACTCGCACAACCCCGCGTAAACACAGGTTTTTAACTCAGAAAGTTAAAAGGGGTAGAAACCAGCCCAAAATGGCCAATTAGGTTAATTTCAGAGCTGGAAACCACTCCTCTTGTGACAGATAGGCTGTTTTAATGGTTAGCATTCTCACTGATAAGCAGAAAGACCTCCCACTACCACAACAAGGTCTGGACCACTCAGAAATACAGACAAAAATCCTGAAACCAGCAGATCTGGGATCTGTGCTATTCTAGTATAGGAAAGGGTGGGAAACAAGCAGTACAGATAGTATTGTTTTTTTTTTTTTTAAAGAAATTAAGGAGTAAAAAGCAATTAAAACAGTAAAAATGCACAGAAAAGGCCGTCACAATTCCGTGTGACACCTACGATATTAAATGCAGTTAAAATTTTAACTTTTAAGCAGATAAATCATGTGCACACACAGTAAAACAATTTAACAGTAAAACGCAGCAGAAATACAACAGAACCACAGCAAAAATGGCTTTTTAAAGTGCGATTAGCAAAAAACAGTTAAGAGAAAGCCAGAAAAGGTACTTAGATTAGCAAAAAGTCTCTCCTTCTCATTTCTGGTGCTGTAGTAGTCAGCAGCACACCCAAACAGGATCCACCGAGCTAAAACAAGCACAAACCCATGCACACATGAGTTTTTAACACAGAAAGTTGAAAGGGATAGAAACCAGCCCAAAACGGCCAATAAAGTTAATTTCAGAGCTGGAAACCACTCCTCTTGCAACAGATAGGCTGTTCTAATGCTTAACACTCTCACTGATACGCAGAAAGACTTCCCACTACCACAACAAGGTCAGGACCACTTAGAAACACAGACTAAAGTCCTGAAGCCATCAGATCTGGGATATGGAGTATTCTGGTATAGGAAAGGATGGGAAATGAGCAGTACAGATAGTATTTTTTAAAGAAATTAAGCAGCAAAGAGCAATTAAAACAGTAAAAATGCGCATAAAAGGCTGTGCATGCTACAGTAATTTCCAAAAAAGCTTCAGAACAACCCCAAACTTTTTTGTTCCTCTCTAAATAAACTATTACACCCTGGCCTTACCATTACACCTTGTCCTTCTGTCTCAAACAACAATGAGTCCATTGCTACTCAGTTTAGCACTCATTTTATCCAGTCAGTTCTATCACTAATCTGTGACTACCTCACTTTACCCAGCCATCTTTCATCTGTTCTCAAAAGCAACACATTGTCTTTTAGTTTTCAGCCAATCCCAACATCAATCATAAAAAATTACTAGATAAATTAAAAGCAACAATTTCAGCTGGCAATAACCTTCCAACTGAGTTTCTTAAAATATGGCAGAAGCAGTAGCCTTCCCTGTCTCCATTATTTTTCCCAGTTAATAAATGAAAACTATGTCCCATCCATCTGGAAAAATATCCATTATTATACTCCTTCACAAAAGAGATACTTCAACAGAGTTAACAAACTATAGACCTATTGCTATCCTATCACCCCTCTCTAAAATCCTTGAGAAATGTATTCACTCTCAGCTTATGAAACACATAACCAAACACAACCTCTTCTCCAACACCCAGCACAGTTTGAGGTCCAACAAGAATACTACTACTGCCCTCCTCAACTTCACCAACATAGTAAACCAAAACAGAAATAAGGGCAACCTTGTTTCTTCACTTTTCTTTTGCCATTCCAAAACATTTCACAGTGTCCCACCAAAAAAATCCTCTCTGAACTTGCAGCATTGCGTCTCACTTACCCCTCCCTCTCCTGGTTTTATTGTTATTTATGCAATAGTCAACAGGCAACTAAATAGGAACATAACTTTTCAGCATTTCAGACAATCTGCACTGATGTTCCCCAAGGGTGAATACTTGGCCCCCTTATAGTCATCATTTTGATAAATAAACATCATAACTGCAACACTTGCTACTCTCGTACAATATGCCAGCAATTCAACCCTTATCTGCTCTGCCCCATCAATAACAAAATTACAGAAAAATCACACCAAAATCATTCACTGACATTAAAATATGGCTAAAAAATATAACTTGCTTAATGGCTAAAAATAAATAAATATGCTACTTACTTCAAAACAACACCTTAACCAGAAACATAAATTTCATATTCCCTCAAGTAATAACACAAAAATAGAAACTAAACTACTCTGAGTCATAATAGATGCCTGCCTTAAATTTAATCATCATATACTTCACTCCATCAATAAACCTTGCCAAAAACTAGGCTCCTTCTATAGGGCTAAACAGTACCTTATAGATCAAGCAAGGATTAACTTAGCAGCAACATACCTCCTTCCTTCTCTATTATAAGCTTTTCATATTCTTAAAGATATCAACTCTATAAACATAAACTAGCTTCTTGCTACTACAAAATAGCTAAATTTGTAACCCACCAACCTTATGAAACACACCACTGCCTTACATTAAAACAATTAAAGTGGCTTGAACTCCCAAACCAGTTGACATACTCACAATTAATCATTACCCACAACCTATTGTACTCTCAGACAAATGACCAGCATTACAAAATATTCTACTAGACTATTCACCCACTAGAGACCTTCGCTCTAGCAATAAACTTTTACTATATATCAGTGAGACATTCAATATTGCTGGAGAGTCTCTCTATAGTCATTATGTGTGAAAACTCTGGAATGAATTCCCCATATAGTTAAAACAGATAGAAAACTTAAATAATTTCAAAACTTTGCTTTAAACAGCACCTATAATAATGATGGCTTTGCTCTTCCTACTCACATGGGTAGCTTTACTGAAATTATTTTCTCAACTTTTACAGCTGTTTTTTCCTTCCCAGTCTTTTGAACCTAATCACACCTACACATACTGCACTAATTTCCTAAACTTTTACCCTTCCTCCTTCTTTCCCACCACTAACCACAGTTCCTCCTTTGTCCATTTATCGTCCTGATCATTTCCATAATTTCTCATTTTATATCTCTCATTATTGTTAAGCTACATTCTACTTGTCTATCTGTAAGGTATTACTAAACTCAAAAATACAACAGTCTGACCTTTTCCCTGCAGCCGTCATGCTATAAATACATTGTTACAGTATGTTATTTATCTGGTCAATAATTAGCCAATTTATGTTGTCTCTCTTTTTTTTCTTTGTTTTAATATGCTATGTTAATGCAAGAAATATTTAAAAATATTTAAAAGTCAAGTAAATAAGCTCATTTATAGATGTTTTTATCCTGTAATTATAATGTACAGCATGCATAACTCATGCGTGCAGCTTTTCTCCCCGGGCCACTGCTGAAAATGGGCTTTGCCCATTCAGACTTTTCTCAGCCAACAAAGGCAAATAAATAAATAAGTTGTAGTCTCTGCCAACTGGGTGCTGTCACCACTAAACTCAGAGCTGAAGACAGATGCAGCTCAATGAGTCACCAGAGCATGTTGCCCATTTGGCCAATGCAGGCATCCAACCACCTGTCAGTGATATCCTTCACAAGCTCTGCCAGCTGCCAATGGGTGACAAAGGAATCATGTTCAATTATATTGCAACCAGAGGGAGCAACTGTCCCTACCTTTATTGCAGAACTACCTGGCACAGGCATTGTTAGTATGGAAGGAGATGTGGAGGCAACTTTGGCAGGCTGGGACCGGATATACTGGGTGCTTCTGCTGGTGGTGGCTGTGGAATTAATGAACCATCTATGAATGCCCTGTTGGATGGGTGCAAGGCATACTTCTCAGCTGTCCAGATTTTGTTGTGATTTCCTGATTTAGCATTAACATTCTCAGTTCTTTTTTCCCAAGCGGCAGCCTTTTGTTCCAATTTCTTACTCAAATCTAAAAGCGTGGATCTGGGCTTGCACACAAGCTACATGTGCAGCAGCTGATATTGTTCTATCTACTTCTGTCTTATGGACATGGTGCTCCTGTCTCAATTAATTTATTTGGAATGACTCAATTAATCTGAGGCTATGCAAAGGTGTTGCTTAATTTAGTGCCTTCAAACACACTGTCTGTGTTGTTACTAACACCCTGTATCAGTTTACGACTTGATTTAACACAGACATTTTGGCTAGTGTTTTGAGAGAAACAGTGAGAAATATAAATCCAAAGTTTATAGATCCTGAGATATAACGTAAATTTTCCGGAAATGTGTGGTATGATGGAGTTCTTGTTTCCTGTCTTGGTTCACAGAGCATGAAGACTATTTTTGTGCAGGAAAAATGTGAGATATGTTTTTCCAAACTGTAATACAGTGTATACTTAAAGACGGGGGGGGGGGGACAAGAGTTTTAACATCTTATTTTACATAGCATTGGATGCAAAACAGATTATTTGTTAACTGTTGGTAATTTTGTAAAACTGTTAACTACTTAAATATTTTAAATATCTATGGTGGCTTGAAATTCTCTGTCCAGAAGTTTGATTTTTTTTATTTCCTGCTGTTATAATTAATTGAAGTATGGTGGTTAGACGAGCTGAGGATGGTGAAAAGGGAGCTTGATTATTTTAAGTTATGTCAACAGTACTAAATTACTCATTATAGCTTTTACAATGGGAGGGTGAGGTTCCTGGATGTGCAGAATCTTTTTTGACTAACACAGGACATATATTTTTTGTTATATAAGGACTAAAACCTGAACAGTTAAATGCAAATTCCTTAATAAGTGTGTCATCTTGAAATCCAATAATCCAATATCTGAACTCTATGGTTTCTTTATTGTTAGTATAATTACTGCAGTTAACTCCCAGTCTATGTAACAGATTGCTACTTCTCAGATAAATGCAGTATGTTTGTTTTTGTTTAATAACAGGATAGAAGCAATGTCTAATATTTTAGAAAACACACACACACACACACACACACACACACACACACACACACACACACACACACTCACTCGTGTTATGTATGTATGTATGCATGTATGTATGCATTTGTATGTATAATTAGTGTAATTTAGCTTATATTGTATGTAAAAGGGAAGTGTTGTGTGAGCCAAAATGCAATATATATGGACAATTGACCTTCTTTCAGTAAATAACTTAGAGTTATTAGCGTGAGGGTTGCTCTCAGTTCATAAAATCTACGATTTTCCTTTTACATTTGGTTTTTAGGCAGATGTGTAGAAGAACTCTTGACAAATTCACAGTAAATATGGGAGCAGTGCCAGGGGTATACCTTTTCAATTCTTACTTGTATCCTGGTGAAGAGCACTTTCATGTGACTTTATATTAATAAATGATTGGTGAAGCATTCATTGCTTTTACAGTGCCATCGAAACAATGTAAAAAATAGAGTCTGGTGGGGGGGTTTCAATGTATGCATTGTTTTGGTTATTTTTTTAGTCAGATTATGAGATACCTAGATGGTACTACCTAAGGTACTTTAGAAAAATATTAAATTAATGACATTTATATTGATTCAGTTTATTTTGTGCACATTTCTTGTGATGCACTATGACAGAATTTGCTTTCAGTCAACTTGTTTATAAAGAATTGATGGGGATCTGCTATGCTGATGTATGAGTGACCAAGCAGAAAGCAAGTTTTTGTGGAAAGCAAAGTAGTCAAGTCATCTGTTGAGGAAGGGAATTCTTTGGTTTGGGCTAGCACATTGACTAGTGACCATAAACACATCAGTGCCATTGACGTGTAATTACTTATTCCTATTCACTTTCTGCTTCTGAAATGTAAAAATGGTTAAATGTAAAAATGCTTGACTATTGTATGTAACTTGTATCCAAAACTGGGTTTGTAATGCAGCTTTGTATGTTCAGTTTTTTTTTTTTGACTTGTGTTTCTAAGTGATGGTGTCCCACAATCCTACCAAAAGTGGAAGAGGCTATGGTGTTAGATATTTAAATTTAAAGCTAATTAGCTGTCCGGGTTTTTTTACCAGATAAACCTAGTCTTTAAGAGGTTTTGCTCAGATTTTTTATGCCTGCACGTTGAGAGGTTTGGTTCAGAGTGCTATATTGGTGCATATAATAGTAAAAGAAATGGTGAAAAACTAAATCAATGTATATAATAGTAGAGAATGGCAAAGAGGGTATGGCAAAAGAAGTACAAATGCAATGTCTAACTATGTTGATAATGATACAGTTTTCAAGCCAGTAATGTATATATATATCTATCTATATATATATATATACACACATATATATATATATATATATATATATATATATACACACATATATATATATATATATATATATATATATATATATATATATATATATATATATATATATATATATATATATATATATATGAGTCTACTTCAACCCACGAAAATTGTTTCTCTCAAACATAATTTCGTGACCCCATTTTTCCAAAAGTGCTTTTATCTGAAAATGCGCTTTCATGAAAAACCAGATCAATGCAAAACAAAACAAAACAAAAAAAAAACATGACAACACTAAATACATTTATCCAGGGGGATGCACCCCCTTCCACACTCTGTGTGGGGGGGGCTGCACCACCCACACCCCCGCTACTTGTATATTCATATTCTAACTTCTGAGATCGCACTGCAGCAGGGAAAAGGGAATATTCCCTTATTCCCACTGTGCCACGATTTACAGCAGCAACCTGGGTTGGTTTTCATTGATGCAGTTTTTTGCAAAAGTGCATTTTCAGATAAATGCACTTTTGGAAAAATGGGGTCACGAAATTATGTTCTGGAGAAATGTAATTTTGGTGGGTCAAAGTAAACCCATATATATATATATATATATATATATATATATATATATATATATATATATATATATATACATATACATATATGATATAGATATATAGATATATGTATGTACTCATCACAGAGGATTAGTGGGAAGAGCTATTTAGACAGATCAGAATGTGCGTGTGATCAGAGTTGGAGTTTGATGTCTGAGACTCTTGTCATAACTACGAGTCATCCCTGACTCTGCCATCATCAGTCTTTTGTGCAATGGTGCTTCATTGGAGTGAGTTTCATCACCATATAATGTATTTTGCAAACTGGTGGTACTTTTTTATTTTCTCCCTTTTTTCACTGTTATGTGACCCTGGATTTGATATATGTACTTTTGGGGGGGGTGCGGTGGTGGTGCTGCGGTAGTGTTGTTGCCTCACAATAAGACATTGTCTTGTTGGATTCTCAGCTAGAGCGTCTTCTGTGTGGAGACATGCATGAACGGGCATACCTTCGTTGAAGGTTGTGCATCAGGGCCAGCAACTCGGCACGTAAAAAATCTACTGCCAATCATTAGCGGACCGAAGTCCCGCTGAGGCGACCCCTAACCGGGAAAAGCCGAAAGACGCAACAACTTTTGGGGGGTGAAGGGCTTGCCCTCTACATCGGTGAATGCATTTTTTGTGTCTTTCATGAGTTTTCTGCTCACCTTTTTTGATTTATAATTTGCAATGAACAGTAAGCTGAAAGAATGCTTCATGTTCATGTAGGTAAACCATACAAAGTAAACATGCTGCTCAAACATTCATTTTAGTTACAGGCACTAGGCAAAGGAAACAAGCTTTTGTTTTATATTGGAAAATGTCCACCAAACTATCAATGAAGATTTTATATATACAGTGCATGCACTGCTGCAGTGATACTAATGAGAAAGAAAAATATGCATGAATTATTTTTCCTCAGAGCAAGGCTATAAGCTGGGGGTAGGAGAAACTGAACTGACAGGCATACTCACAATGTGAATGTAGAGACTTAGCATCAAAACCCACTTGTTCACCTCTATCAGTAGAGGCATGTAGAAAAATACTTCTAACACTGTACAGTCATAGTGCTACATTTAAGATACATCAATACTGACTGGTGTGGCACAGGTTTACAAAAGTTATGCATTCTTTTTAAGTAACTACTACTGTTAGTATTAAAAGCCAGACATTTTTTATGAAAGTATGCATTCTCACCATGTCAGTCTCTTAGGTGATCCCTCTGCTCCTGTGCAGATGCCTATTTATTTTAATCTCTCCAATGGCTAGATAAACAAAGAGGGCATAATATAACATTTGTAGGTGGCAACACTGGCAGGTTATTTGTGTAACTAAAATAAGTTAAACTTACAGTATAGAGAGGTGGTGACTGTCCTTTAACATCATCCTCCCATGAGCATACCTCTCAACCTCTTACAGTAAGAAATCTGGTCAAAGCCATAAAATAAGTGTGACAAAGGCCCAAAGATGCAGACAAATTTTAAATATTGCTCCTACAAACCTAGAAAGTTGACAGAATAACAGGTTTTGCATTAGCATGAATTTTCTTTTTTTTTTTTAATATTTTTATTCATTTCCAAAAACAAGAAAACATGAATGCAGGTTATTTATGACAATGAAGTATTTACAAATTATTTAAAAAGGTAGGCTAAAACCTCTAAACAGATATCAAACATTAAAACCAAAATAAAGTATTTACAAGGGTGTCTATTGCTGACATATAATTGACTTTCTATACAATCGTTTCCTGATTATAATCTGCTGCAGTCATTATTCTCCAGTATTTCAGTTACTTTTTGCCATGCTACATATAATGATGTAGTTTTTTCAGTTCTTCCTTTAATAGTGTTCATTTCCAACTGCGATACATCTGACACCATATTCATGAATTGCTTAAAAGTTGGAGAAGCTTTGGATTTCCAGTCTGATGTAATGTTCTTCCTTGCAATAGCTAGGAGAGTCCATAAGATTACATATTTTGTTCTTGGCACACAGTCGGGTACAGGTACATTAAATAAAATAATAGATTTGGAAATCTGGAATTTATCATTGAATACCATTTGCAGAAAATAATTTATTTTATCCCAATATGGTTTAATCAAATGGCATTCGTAGAACATATGTTGCCAGTCTGCTTTTATTGATAAATCACATCTCCAGCAGCCAATATTTTTCTTAAACATAAGTTCCATTTTATGAGGGGTTACATAAGATCTGTGTATGAATTGCCATGTAAAAAGTCTCCAATGTAATGAAAGTGATGTCTGCTTTGGAGAGAGAAGAATTAGTTTTTTATCTCTGTCATTTGGCACATGTCCATTAACTGATCTATAATAATTCCATATTTTGTCATTATTATGCATTTTATTTTTTGTTTGTTTTATAAATAGATGATAAGTATCCCTTTCCAGTAATGGGTTGATTCGTTAGTAATATTATATGTTCTATAAGGTTAGGAACATTTTGTCTTATTGATGGTTGCGTTGTTTCTTGTTTGCTTAATATATACTGTCTTAATTCTTGTACATGTAACCACGAACTATCTTCCATATTTAATTTCTGTTTAATCTGGTCTATTGTCAGAGGTTTTCCAGAGTTTAGCAATTGATGCCAATATATTAATCCCTTTTCTTTAAGCATGTTGACTACTTCCATATTAAATGTTATTATATTACCTTGTTTACGCTACTGGATATAAAAGAAATGACCATGCTTTAATATCAGGATTGCTATTAATAAGATTTTGGAAAATTTTTAATGTATAAGTAATGTATTTGGAACTTATATTTTTATTCTTATGTATCATCATATATTCCTTCATCAGCCATAGAAAATTGTTTGGTACAAAATCTGTATACTTATTTGCTACTACAAATCCTGATTTTAACCAGATTCTCTCATGAACTAGCTTCCATTTTGATGTATATTTTGTATTTAGCCATAATGAAATTGTTTTAATAATGGATGAATGCAAATATATTTCTATGTCTGGTAAACCTATGCCACCTATATCCCAATCATCTAGATGATACTTCATAGCTATCCTTGGTTTTTGGATACCATAGGAATCTTACCATTAAATCATTTAATTGTTTTAGGTGTGATTTAGCTGGTGGCAAAGAACAAGCTTGTATGACATAAAGAATTTTTGGAAATATGATCATTTTAATTATATAAAGCCTTTCTTCCATTGAAAAGAAGAATTTATTCCATCTTTGTATTAGATTTTTAATATTATTTAAGGTCTCTTTATAATTTGTTTCAATTGTAGTATCTAGGTTGTTAGTTATTATAATTCCCAAGTATTTAATTTTATTATCGGTAGAGATATATTTATGGTATTTTTTATTTAGATCTTTTTATTAGTATTTATAAGCAATACATTTGTTTTGTTCTCATTAAATTTAAGACTTGAAAAGTTTTGAAAGTTTTGAATTGAGTCCCATAATGCTTTTAAACTGCTATTATTATTTTTTAAGGTAATTAAAATATCATCAGCAAAAAGTTGAATTTTAAGCTCTAGGCTGTTGTCTAGTTGTATTCCTTCAATATTTTTATCCATACGTATATTATTTGCTAAGGGTTCAATGACTAGCGCAAACAATAACGGAGAAAGAGGGCAGCCTTGTTTTGTGCCCTTAGTTATTTTAATAGATTTAGACAGACAAGATCCCAGTTTTATATAAGCCAATGATTTTTCATATAATGATTTTATTAACAAAGTGAAGTTGTTTGAGAAGCCATATTCTTCTAAAACTAACCACAGATAATCCCAGTTCACTGAATCAAATGCGCTATTTATGTCTACGCTAATAACATTCAGCATGAATTTTCTAAAGGATAGGAAGTCTGAAACTCAAATATCTATCATTATTTTCTAACTACAATCTTTAATGATTTGCCACTAATTTAATACCACCATTTTATGAAAAACAGACCAGAAATATGAAGCAAAAATCTGGACATTCTGTGAAAATCTGTATAATTGAGAGGTATGCCCATCAGTGAATGAGGTTATGTAACTGTAATGGTAACGGCACTGTTCCCCCATGTGTAGCATGGATGGCAGACTTGCCCACATTATTCCAGACTTCACCCTTATACTGAGGCCATTTATAGCCCTTCTGCAGGTGCTTTTGGCTGTACTCTTTAGAGATGATGTCCAGAAAAAGTTTGGACTCCCCTCACTGAATATCTGGGATTGCAAAGAAGCTCAGCCCTCTCCTTCTTCAGCAATGATGTCTGTCTTTGAAGAATGTCAGGGAAAAATGCAGACATTTGGCACACACACATTGCTCATGTGTCCTGTCTTCTCCACAACAACAAGCAATGATGGGGCACCTCATTTTTAGGATGGATGGCAAACTAGGACGACATAGATAGTGTATTACTATCATTCCAATGACACTTTAAGGTGGAAACACAGCACTCCTTCATCTCTCTACATGCTACCGTGACTCCATCTGTAGATGATTACATATGGCATGACCACCCACCCTAAAATAACAGGCTGACTGCAAGCACACAGCTGCTTGCAGGTACCTAGACAAGTGCATGGCATCATGTGGAAATATTCACAATGTTCACCAGGTGTGCTGGTTGGTTTACTATCATTTCCTCAAACTGACATTCTGTGAGTGTTCAGATTTTCCAAAAAATAATACTGGAAATCAGAACAACGAACTAGAAAATGTACATGGAAGCATTTTCAGTAAAGTAACACACTGTTTTTGCAAGGGGGGCACCCTCCACACCCCCTGCTACTTAGATATACTAACTCTGGGGTCGCATTATAGTGAGGGAAAGGGTACATTTCTCTATCCCCACTATAGTGCGATCTGCATCAAAATGTAGAAATTCACAGCAACAAATACTGTATTGCATTCGCTGTTGTAAATTTCTACATTTTGGCATTTATTCTTCCGATTCTACCAAATTGGTAGATTCACATTAATACGAATTGCACAATAATAGTCATGCAAACTAAGCAAATGAAGCAGTACATCTGTAAAATATAAGAATGTTGAGATGCAAAAAGCCTTATTGCCATACCAAAGAAAATTCCGGTAAAAGAATTTGATTCCTGCCTTCCTTCTGGCTAAGGAGATCTGATTATATAAGGAACGTGCTGCTCCTTACAAACCCATTCCTTTCACAGTGGTTTCTTTTGACTGCCCTTTGCCCTGATGCTTACATGGAATATCAGTTTGTCAATACTTTTCAATGTGTTTGCCAAAAGTATCTTGAGGGGTACATTGCAAGTGTACTGAAATGTTAGTAGCCTGTAGGATTGCTAAGCTAGATGGAAGACCCCTGAGCTCATATTCTGAATACTGTTCAGTACTATTTTAGCGTTGTATGCCTTACTAATATGTCATAAGCCAGTCTTTGTAGCACTGTTATTGTAATAGTCATGTGTTCTAGGCGAGCTGCGGTTCTCTTGTTGTGAACATTGGCTCAGTGCAAATAAATCCCTGACATTTGTGGATACATGCATCTCACTGTCAGCAACAAACACTATATTGTATATGCCCTGGTCAGATAGCAGTATTGTAAGGATTTGTAAGGCCCACAGAGAAGCAAGGCTATTGGTTCCATTGTTTTCTCTTCCAACACAGCACTACCTGAAAAACAAGGCACAAAGAGGAAAAACTGCTGCATCTGGTGTGCAGTTCACATCCAGCTGAAAATCTAAATTTTCTGATGTTGAGAATGAAGTTATACTTCAGATCCTCCATCTCCATGGTCAATAGCTCTTAGATGTCCATGCAGCTGGCCAGCTCTAATATGACCATGCTAGGGATGAAATTGTCATCAATGTAAATACAATGGATGTTTAGGACTATGGCTATGAAGTGATCTGCTGTAGAACATTGATGTGATATATGCTGCCATCCACATAGTAAAAATCCTGGAATGGGAATCTAGGGCACCAATGGTAGGATATCATTCAAACCACCTCCTACAGATAAGAAGGAGCTCCTGCCCTCTCTTAAAGGTACTACCACCTCCACAGAGTCCTACAGTGCAGTGCTGCATGTTGGGATAGAACTGGACAGGCCAAGAGAGTTTCAACTATGGGTAAGACTTGTATATACTCTTATTTCATTGTATCAATAGCTGCCAAGTCCTCTTAACCTCTTAGTCACTCAAATGTCATTAAGTCTGTCTAATGTAGGGTATACAGATCATTGGGCAACCAACAGGCATTATCATCTGCATAAGGTATAGGCAGGGTTTTAGATTTTGTCATGTTTATAGCTGTAAAGATATAAATTGCATGTGGAGGTCTGTTGTTGGGTTATACTTACACTAGATATTTTTTGCTTTGGTGTATTCATAGGTCATTCTTTATCCAGCATCAGCACTGTGGATCTGTCCACATTAAATTTTGGAGGATCTGTAACCTCTGATAATGGCACCTAAATACATGCATACATACTAGTCTATCATCAAACTTTGAACATTCACAATATCAACCATCAAAAGGATGATTATTTTATTTATTTTATTTATTTATTTAACATTTGTTAACCAGGAAAGTCTGACTTGGAACAAAGACAATTTTCAGCAGAGGCCCGGCCCCCGGGGAGAAACACTCCAGACACGTCTTTCTAAGACTGGATAGAATTTAAAGTGATCGATAACAATAAAAATTAAAAGTAATTTTTGTGGGGTAAAGCTCCATTCACACCCAAAGCACCTCCTACTTATAATATATACCAACTTTGATATTGCACAGCAGCAGGGCAAGGGTAAATTCCCTTACCCCGCTGCACCACAATCCCATACAAAGTGCTGGCGGTAAAAACTCCATTGAAAAAAATATTCACTCATGTGAGTGTTTGCTGTTATTTATAGCCTGAGAAGTCATTCATGTGAGCATTCGATGTTTCAGACTGCAACTCTACATACACAACACACAAATGTTTCAGATGTGGGCAATAAATAATGCCCTTCTATGATGCCAATATACCAAAATAGTCATTCCCATAATGTGTCCAAGATGCTTTTAAAAATATCTGAATTAGCTCTTGCTTTAATATAATCTGGTAGTCTGCCCATGTATCAGCTACTCTCTCAGACAACCAATTAGTACATGTCTTATTCCTATATAATCTTCTCCATAGATTTTTTAATAGCCCCCGGACATTCTCAGATGCAATTGTCTCAAAATGCCCTATATACATGAGTAAGGTCTCCTCTTAAATATCTATATGAAACACTTTACAAGTTCACATATTCTAGTCTTAAATAATAACTTAAATGTTTGTGTCAATGGATGCCTTGGTCAACGTTTGCTGCACTTGTTCCAATTTACTTATTCTTGTTTTCTTATAAGGTTTCCATATTGTAATTTCATGCTCTTGATTGGGTCTAATGTACCTTAAAACAATGATTTAATCCTTTCTGATTTTTCTGGACATTATAAAGCTTTATATATATATATATATATATATATATATATATATATATATATATATATATATATATATATATATATATATATATATATATATATATATATATATATATATATATATATATATATATATATATATATATATATATATATATATATATATATATATATATATATATATATATATATATATATATATATATATATATGTTTGTTACTGTTATTAACCAATTGGTTAATTTGATTAGAAAAAAACTCAGCTAGAGCTACTCAATATGCCCATGTCCTCATATGACTCTATAGTCTCAGTTGCTGTGTGATGTAGTAAATATTCACCTTTCAGTATGTCTCACCGATATCATATGCTTACTTTTTGGTGTATTTATCATTATATGATTCTCTTGTGTCTGTATGGTCAATTTAGTCACGTTCTTTTGCAGACATTCTCTATCTGTAACATATGCAATCAGTTCAACCATTTTCAAGTCATCTTCACATTGACTATAGAATACCTCAGATGAAAAAGATAGATCTGAATGAGACAAACTAAGCTAGTATAGGTCTAGAACATAGTTTTGTGGGACACCCTGAATGTAACCTAGAATTCTACCTGTCTATTTACTGTTATGACACTTACTATATCCTATTTGTAAGTCATGTAGCTATTCATCTTATCAAGATTACATCAATAGCTAGTTGTTCTAATTTATTGATCATGATAGGAATGAATTGGCACAGTCAATGGGAGCAGAGGGTGTGTTTGACAGAAAATGTGACCACTGCATTCCCTATACAGACTATGTTCACAGTCTCTATGCCTGTCAATATGCAGGCTACACAAACATCTGACAGAGGAGAGACTGATATGGATAGCAAAGTGTGCTAGTTCCCATTAGACAGATGTCTGAATGATGCTCAGTAGATACATGGTTACTGCTCTCCCCATTGAAACTAGTGTGGCAGTGGCTGCAAGCTTACACATGTGCAGGGCCATCGTGGAGGCCCAGGCACATCGTAAAACAGCCATGGCAGCAATAGTGAGGCTGATCTAGGGTGAACATGTTGACCTATGGAAGTCCACGTACCACATGTGCGATTCCTTGGTTAGACTGAATCATTCAACAGACCATGCAATGTCTTCTCTGTGTTGTCTGGCAGAGTGGAGGGGATGTTCTTGAAGCCCATCATCTGCTAAATCCACAGATGTTAGTCGACATGGCTATGGATGTGTGAGCAAAGATGTTAGTCAACATGGCCATGGATGTGAGGAATACTGTTTCTGCAGTGCTAGCCCTTCCAAAGCAACATCCATTGTCAAGGTGTCTAATGCCAGGAGAGAGCATAACCCTAATCTTGGCCATCAGCATGCTGGCACACCTCTACACCTCTAAGCAGGCATCAGTCGAATTGACGTAGCACACCAGCATCTAGCAAGCATCATGGTACAGCCAGTGCAAATCCTGGCAGAGGAAGAAGCAGTTCTTTTTGGTGTGGTAGTGCACTGGATGTAGAAACCTCAGTCATGCATGGTCTGAATCCGTCCAGTAGGAAAAGCTACAGCCCTGCACCAACTGCTGAGGCTGTGTCCCTACACACACATACATACACACACACACACACACACAGACACACACACACACACACACACACACACACACACACACACACACACACACACACACACACACACACACATACACACACACAATCACCATAGCCTTCAGTACATCACACACACATCCACTCACCCGACCCTTCCAGTGCACTACCCCACCCATTCTTATACAAGCACTTTTTTTTAAATACACATCAGCCCACATTCTCACACACTGCTTTGTGAAAGACATTCATACCTGTACTTCCTTATCCACCTGTGGAAAGAATGCAATGCCCTGCACTTTGTACAATTGTTACTTGGGTTGTTTATGTATGATGCAAAGCATGGAGAGCCTGTGAATGGATAAGCATAGCTTGGTGTCATTTTTGCATGCAACAGTTTCACTATAGTATATCTGATTAATTCTTGCATAGTTATGTTGTAAAACTATCTGCAATCTACTGCATCTTTGCTAGTGCCGTGGCACACTGTGGCCACAAGCATCTAGAATGTTCATTCTCAGTTACTGGTATTTCCTCTTACTCCATATCTAGCTCAGCTTCTGCCGCCTGTTATATTGGAAACTACTATCCCTGCAAGTGGCCATCCCACTGAAAATGCTTATTAATGTGTAATATTATGTAGCACTGTGGACACAGTCAGTATTTTGGTACATGGAGCAGGTCATAATACAGGGCATCACTGGACAAATTCAGACAGCAATAGCTTGACTTCAGCAGCCCAAACACACAGTCAGTGATGTTTCTGACTTACCACAGTGCACAGTTGTAACACTAGTCTGATTGATTATGTGGATTTCTGAGGACTGTTATAAACCTGACTTATGGACATATCTGGTATCACCTACAAGATGTCCCTGTGGGATTTAAGCCCTTGCAAATCATTGGTGCAGGTCAAATGTTTGTCATATGTGGGAGTCATGAAAACTGTGTGAGTGGCCTGCACATACATTGCAGATGATACTGTGTGTATTACAGACAACCTGGCAGTTGATGGAGTGATACCCTTTCCAGCTGTCATGCCTCCTTTCTGGTTCACAGGGTCACGCCTCTATTTCAATAACAGCATAGCCTATGACCCCTAGTACCTCACAGAAAGAAGCCATATCATAGAATTCCCACATGATGTTTGTTCTGGTGTACATGGAAATGGTAAATGTTTGCCCACATGCTGTACTATGACATCAAGGAAATGGTGAGTGTTCTCAAGACAGACCCTGTGATTCACCCACTGTGGCCAAGTAGGTCACTGAAGGGTTCCTGTAGTTAAGATATAAAAAAAACACATGCATCTTTGTATCCACTGGGATAGATACCCTACAGCTCCCACTGTGCTGCAGATAAGGCTGACACATTTCCACAATTTGGTGTATGGCATCTCTACCCACACAGTACATGTCTATAATGTCAGAGTTATGGAGGCCATGAAATGATAAGCACCTTTAGATGACCTAGCACCTCCAGAGGTGATGATGAATAGCGCTGATCACAACAGATGCAATGATAGCCTCCTGCAGGTACACATTTGCTATGGCTGTGCCAGCCTGTAACATAATTCCACAATGAAGTCCATCTGAACATGGTCATATGACCAAGTTAAAAAAACAGCAGCAGCAGCAGTGCTGTTGTATGACATTTAAACATTTTAGAATTGCACTGCAATTCTTGTTTTGCAGTATTATCATACACGGTACCTCATTATACTGTTATTAGGTAACAGCACAGACAAACACATTATTTAACATAAAATGTTTATTGACATGTCTTTCTCACTGAACACTGGTTGGAGGGCCCTTAAGTTCTGGCTAATATGTTGTCACTAGATAGAGGCTATCACATGGGTTCCACTCTGTATTCTGGAGCAGCAGTTACCATGATAACTGTATTATTCTGTCTGCTGCCCTGTCAAAACTCCCTTGCAGAGTGACCTTGATTTTCTGAAACACATCACACACACCCTGTGTATGGCCACTTATCTTCCAAATTCATTTAAAGCAATGGGGCAAAGCTTTTTGAGTCTAGCCCATTTGGTTCAGATTAGGAGAAATGTAGCCCGCACCAGAATGCCTCTACAATATGCAAATCGCTTTATGGCAAACCTAGGAAAGGAGATTCTACAATACTGTAACCAAAGATCACTCATTTCTACTTTATCAACAGTTTATTTATAATTTGGACACATATCAATTTCCTCAAGGAATTTCACCAATGACCCCTTTCTTGATGTTAAGATTACTATATGCAACAGGACATTACAAGAGTGTGTCTACTTGAAAGCAACTGACAGACAGATGTATCTGCACAGAAACAGTAACTATCCCAGCCATATGAAGAAGTTGGTTATTTACAATCAACCACTTCAATATCACCATATCTAGTGAGGCAGAAAGAGATGCACAGTTGACACAGCTGAAACAAACCATGCTTGCAAATGGTATAGCTGCCACAGGAACAGCTGCTGCAGTATAAAGAGAGAAAACCCTGTGACAGACTTCAACTAGTAACAACATATCCTCCAGACCTTAGAAATAATCTGCAAAATCATAAGGTACCTCCAACCAGTGTTCAGTAAGGATTACAAGCTGAGAGACATTGTTCAAACACACCAACTGTCATATAAACAACCACCAAATCTATAGAACTTTCTTATAAGAAGCATAATTAGACAAGAAAAGAGCATAGTCCAATATGGCAAAAAAAAAAAAAAACATGCTACCATCCAAGATGTAAAACATGTCACATGATTTGTATTGCTTCCAGGTTAACCATGTCACAGAAAGAAGTTTCAAAGTAATGGGTTCATTTACATGCACTTCTAAAAATGTGGTTTATCTAATGAAATGTAGGAAGTGTGCAATGACAGGGTTATATAGAAGAGATAGGCTAGCCTGTCAGAACTACAGTGAATGCCCACAGACACACAGTTACAAATAAAATGACTGACAATCCAATGTCAGCACACTTTCTCTAGTCCAGTCATTCTGTATCAGATATGACAGTTATTGTCCTCCAAGGACATTCCCATAACTGGCAAGAGGAGCAAAAGAGATTAAGTTAATTTAATTGTTCAATCTGATAGCCAGTGGCCAGAACCTGGATAGTAGTTTTCTTTGACAATATACAACTTAATTCTCTCATCTAAGCAACTAACAGTGGACACAGATAAGGTGTATTGAAGAGCAACAAATGATTCTTTTAATGGTAATGTAAGATTTTATGATTAAATTGCCATTAATCCAGTCTTTCTCAAAACATTAAGCTAAGATTATGTGCACACACAGACATACACACAAAGACACACACACACACACACACATGCACACATGCACACACACACACACACACACACACACACACACACACACACACACACACACACACACGCACACAGGATACTGTCATATGAAATATCTAAGTTGCACATTTTTTTCCATAATGGCACTCTGCAAAATTCTTTTTTTTCTAGCCAGTTGTAAATAAATTATGTACTTCCCATCCCTTTCTAGGTACAAGTTGATGTATTTCAGCACTGTATCCAACATCAGTAACTTAATAGCACCTGGCAAAAGGCTCATGCCAGCTTGAAAGCCTGAATAATTGTAAAACCTATGTTGGTACAGTAAAAGATACTGTATCTAGTCTGTGTTCCACTGTCTTTGGTGGACAAACACAGTATTTTTTTTTTCTTCCTCATCATTACAATTATTCTTGTATTTTTAATATTAGACAGATACACACAAACACACACACACACACACACACACATATATATATATATATATATATATATATATATATATATATATATATATATATATATGTATACAAGAGTAGTTACTGGGTTATTTAGTGTTTATTGCCAGCTTCCAGTGACATGCTCCACCCCTCAGTAGTAAAACTGAGTGAAAATGACTTCTATTTTTAAATTACCGTGGGAAGCTGATTGTTACATTTGTAACAAATGGCTAGTTAAAACAGTACACAAAGTGCTGAAGAGCTGCATTTTTCCACCAGCATTCAGAAATGCCAATAGAGAGGGACGTGGCCAAGATGCCAGTCTGATAGCGGCAGAAATTCATAGCTCTGCTTAGATTTTAATATCCTGTAAGGAAATGTACTTTAATTTTTAGAAAAAATCTAATTAAAAGTATACTAAAAGATAGATTAACATAAACTCTTTATTATTTTCTAAAAATTAATACATAGTCAAGAGAATTTTTTAATTATTCCTGTCAAGAAGTTTTCTACTGGAGATCTCAAGATGAGCAACTCAAAGACCCCACACCAGGAGAGGGCAGTGAAGAAAGAACTACATCTTATAATAACAAACATCCAAGAACTGTCACTAAAAATGGACAAATTCGAAAACAAAATGGATATTATCAAACAAGAATGCAGTAAACAACTGGAACTTCTAAATGGAATAGTAAAAAAGCAATCTGAACAGATTCTTGCCTTAGAGGAAACAGTAACTGACCTAGATACTAGAGTGACAGAAAATGAACAACACAATGAATTTCTTCTGAAACAAGACATCAGGCTGATTGAGAAACTGGAAGACCTTGAAAGTAGATCAAGGAGGAATAACATAGGAATACATGGAATTCCCGAGAAAGAAGAGGGTGCTAACATGATTCAGATCCTAAATAAGTGTTTTTTTTGTCAGCAGTAAACATGCTAATCAGTCCCTGGCAAATCCAGCTTCATCTCTGAGTTCATCTAACCCTAGGTCTATAATAGTTAGATTTCTTTCCGCACAAAACAAGGACTTAATGCTGAAATCAGCTTGGACTAATTTCACTATCAAGATGGGTGAAAAAGTTATTCATTTTGACAATAACTACACCTCTACAGTAACATCTGGAAGAAAGGAGTGTGTTCCTCTAATTAAGTTATCGAAAAAAGCCAATATTAAAGCTCAAATTCTTTTTCATACAAGAACAAAAATCACCTTGCCAGAAGGAGTGAAGATCTTTGATTCCCTACAAGAAGCAGTAGAATTTATCCAAAAGAAGAAAATACTGTTGGACATAGAAGAAATGGAATGGTCATCCCAGAGTTTGAAGAGACAGGCAACAAAAAATGGATGGTCTGTGAAGGAAGGAGCAAACAAAACTAAGAAACTAAAGGACAAATGAATAAATTCCTTCTAATTTTAAATAATTTGTTTTATGAATCATAATATATTTGATTATGGAAAATGTCAATATTGTAAGGTAATGTGAAACATTTTTATTATTAACTTTCTCTTTTCCTTTCTATATCTACTTCTTCTAATTACATATAGTACTACATATTTAAATAACATTCTTTCTCTCTCTCTCTCTTCTTTCTTCCTATTGCTTTTTGTCACTAATGTTCCTTTCTCTCTTTTCCCCATTATAAGTACTTTACATACTTTTCCTTTTAAATAACTACAAATTATATATGTTTTCTAATTCTTCAGTAATAGTATAATTTGACTTAATACCAAAGTGCATTTTTTATTATATATATATATATATAAACTAGGTTCTATGTTTTCCCCTGGTCTTTTTAATTGGTGGGTAAATGAAATGTTATAAAATGATCTCTGATTTGAGGCAGTTGTTGTTACTTCTAAATAGCTTTTTTTATATGAAATTGTTAATTTTTCATGATGTTAATGTTTTGTGAGGAAACTGGTGGTCTGCGTGACTGTTGTCATTATGGAGATTCATGACATGTACTGACAAGGCAGCTTGCATTTTTTTTCTTTCTTTAAACTCTAAAAGCTTCAAGATTTGATCCACCCCCTCAAAAATGCTTTTTTTTCCTCACTAGAAACAACCTCTGTTGTGCATGAGCCTATTTAGATGTTTTTTAAGGAGTTTATAAAGCTGCAGCTCCCCTGATTCCCTAGATTCTTTCAGCATCAATGCGATGCAAAAATTAAAGGAAAATAATTTGACATTCTGGCATCAGTTTATTGAAAATAAGAGTATTAAGCCACTAAACCTAAACCATACAGGCCATTAATAAGAAGCTTGGATCTCTGTACAGAAACAAGTCATTTTTAATCCCAATGGCTAGAATTGCAATCACCTGGTCACATCTACTCTCTACTCTTATTTATGCCTCTTCTGTACTCTCAAACCTAAATAAGACTAAACTGAATAAGCTCTTCCATAGCTATAACCATATTGCCAGATTTGCCACTGGCTCAACCTATAGA
The DNA here is from genome assembly GCF_019279795.1 of Protopterus annectens. NCBI lineage: Eukaryota > Metazoa > Chordata > Ceratodontiformes > Protopteridae > Protopterus > Protopterus annectens. The sequence goes on along the minus strand of NC_056733.1, from coordinate 1,788,335,590 downwards.
ACCCATTACAGCCAGGACCTGAAACAACTAGAGTGGCTAGAACTTCCCAGCTTAATCCAACTAAATCAACTCTTAATAGCCCACAAAATTCTTTACCACCCTGAGGTCATCCCCTCACTCATAAATATTATAAAGCCATACAATAACTTGAGGTCACTACGATCTGCCAAAAAACTATTGGTCCAAACTTACAAGGCTAATAATTCAGCTGGGGAATCCCTGTTTGCCAACTTTGTTGGCAAAATTTGGAATTCACTACCAAACCATTTAACCCTGCAACCCTCCATAAGTCTCTTCAAAAAAGCATCAAACAGTATTTCAAAGTGAACTGGCTTTGTCCATGTACCAACCCTGATTAAGCTATAAAATAAAAACATATCTGCATAATACCTTAACTCAACTATGTACTGTATCAGTCTAATGATTTCTGCTTTAAAGTGTCTGACCATGTAAATTGTGAGCCTTTTGGGAACAATACTAAATCATTGTATATAACTCTTTGTCTTATATTTTCTATGTAACTAACTTGATGGGAAATCTTTGTAATTTTTGTCTATTGGAGCTTTTCTCCCCGGCCTCCACTGAAAATGGGCATATATTCAGTCAGACTATCTCAGTAAACAAATATAAAATAAATAAATTAATAAACTCTCTTCTATGTAGTTTTGATGATAGTCAAGACAGTTGGTTGTTTATACATTCATTATGGCAGTTTATAGAAAACAAAATGAGAGTATCAACCAACCTAGAGACTGAATATATACCTAGTTTGATCCAGCTTTTTATTAGGTGTCTTGAAAAGGCAGGTAATCATAATTTAAGTATCTCACCTATCTATAAGATACTAAGAGAAGACACTCTAAAGTTTGACTCAGATTTTTGTAATTACTATGTAAAGATTAATGGAGAACAAATATCTGATGAATCGAAAAAAACTGTTATTGATAGCTACGTATGGTACCTCTTCTTCATTATATTGGAGATTGTATACATGAAAATTTATGAATAGGAATTTCTATACTCCACATAAAATAAACCTTATACTCAAAAACAGTGAAAGTAAATGCTGGAAATGTGAAGAATTACTAGAGGACAACTGGGTTCACATGTTCATTGAATGTAGACATGTTGTTCAGTACTGGAAAGGCTTCAGATATGTTGTAAAGGCTTTATGGTCTGATAACTGACATATTTCTAACTCACTAATCCTATTCACTATTCCTATACCTAATGTAATGCCTAAATCTCAGATTCAGTTACTCTGGTCAATTCTTCCAATTGCAAGAAAAATTATTACTTTGAACTAGAAAAGTAAACAAGATTTGATGTTTAAAGAATTTATTAATTTAGCAAAAGTTGCTTGTAAAAAAAAGAACTGCAAACCATTTGTTATAGAACTCATAACATTACTCATAAAAAATAGCATTGCAAAAACGGGAAGCCTTTTGAACAAATACTGATAACTTCTCATGGATAAAATGATTGTTTATCATGGATGAATGTAAATATTGTGAATAATGTTGTTATTGTTTTATTGTATTTGTTATATGTACATCTGCGCACGTTTATAAAGAAAACAAAATAAAATTGTTTTTGGGAAAAAAAAGAAATGCCAATAGAGAAAAGAATGCAGGAACTGCACTTCTAATTGCAAACACAGTGAGCCCAGAGTGGTTGCCCCACCCTTGCTACACTTCTGCACACACACGCACACATATATATAAATATATACACACACATATGCACACACACACATAGATATATGTATTTATATGTGTGTGTATATATATATATATATATATATATATATATATATATATATATATATATATATCTATAGGGTTCCCTTTGGAATCTCGAAATACTAAAATGTCGAATTTCAGTATTTCAAGACCAAATGGTCAAATCTGCAGTTCGCCAAACTGCAGAATATCGAACCCAGAAATGTGGAAATCACAGTACTGATGACACGTTAGGTAAGTGTTATGTTTTTTAAGGATTTGGGGGAGGGTTTGTGTGCATGTGAGTGTGTTGGGGAGTGTTAGATTGTTTATATGTTTTCTTGTTAATTTTAGTTGGGCGAGAAATCATTTGAGTTAAACCATGGAGGTTTAGATAGTTATGAGGATTGTCAGAGTTGCATGTCATCCAGTCTGTGTTAAGGTCTCCTGCAATAATGGTTTCCTGTGATATGGCTTTTGTGACATTTTTGAGAATGATTTCAACTGTACTGGAATTGTTTCCTGGAAGGATTAGATGGTTATTATATATATATATATATATATATATATATATATATATATATATATATATATATGGGATCACGCTCAAAATCCCAACGCTAGAAACATCGAGACCAGATGACCTAAACCCTGCATTACTGAAAGACCAGAAACGCGAAATGCAAAATCCCGATGTTGAGGGATTTTGCATTAGCGCTTCTGGTGTTGCGGTTCAGGTAGGTATGTGTGTGTAAGTGTGTTTATGAAGGGTGTAGTGTGTGTAAGTGTGTGTTGTGTGTGTGTGTGTGTGTGTGTGTGTGTGTGTGTGTGTGTGTGTGTGTGTGTGTGTGTGTGTGTGTGTGTGTATGAGGGACTGTAATGTGTGGGTGTGGGTTTGCCTTGTGTGTCTGCTTGTGCAATCTCGGAGTTAGAATAATAAAATGGTGGGGATGCGGGGGTGCAGGGGGGCTTGCCCCCCTGCCTATGTCTAGTGTGGGATGCATTGCTTGGTTGTGGGGGGAAGGTGTGTGTGTGCTGTTTGGTTGTGTAACTTTCCCGATTTTGAATTTTGCGGTTTTACATATTCGGTATTGTGGGGTTTCGGGCATGTGGTCTTGGTGTTTTATGCGTTGGGATTTTGGGCATTCGGTATTTAGTAGTGATTTTAAATATATATATATATATATATATATATATATATATATATATATATATATATATATATATATATGCATATATGCTTGTTCTGGTTTAGTTGTAATCTGGTTATGAGTAGCTCTGCATTATTAATGTTAGCAATACTTATGTTTACAGCTTGTAAGTTGAGTGTGTTCTTAAAGAGAATGGCTACACCACCTCCCTTTTTTTCTGTTCTATCAGCTCTTAGAATATTGTAACCGGGTGGGGTTATTTCTGTGTCTGGTATATGTGGTTTTACCCAGATTTCAGTAAGGATGGTAATGTCTGGGATGTAAAGGGAGATAGTCACATGGAGTTTGTGTATTTTATTGAGCATACTTCTAAGATTTAGGTTTAGTAGTAGTATTTCAGAACTTTTTTGTGGAATAGGTAGTCTGATTTGCATTGGGGAGTTTAATGAAATCATGTGTTGAATAAAGTTGAATACATTTGTTCAGCTCTACACTGTACTGATAGCTATATTCATTCTCACAGACAATTAAAAATTAACCTGTGGTCACACTTGTTTGAGCAAAACCCTCTCCCGTGTAAATAAATGTACCTATATTTTGTTTTTTACTTGTTTTAGAATATTGAGCTAAAGCCAATGTTAGTTGTGTGCTGTAGTTGTAGAAAATGTAATTAATTACACGTGCTTCAAATTTAGAGATTGCAAAATGTATTTCATTAGATATACACATACACACTGGCACTCACACATACATTTGTGTACATTTATTTTAATACTTTTTTGGAGCCTTGGTCATTGCTGAATTTAGCTCATCTGCTTGCTCAAAAAAATAAGAAAATGCTACTGTAGGCAGTACTAGGACTACAGTCAATAGCCTAAGTTGTTTAGAAGTGACTGCATTCAAAATTACTGATGTATATTGCAACTGCCAGCAATCACATCTCATTTTTTAGGCACTGGGAGGTTAGGATTGGGTGTCATTTAGCTTTCATGTTTTACTATAGATTTTTATAGTAGCATGGGTGATTCTTGGTAGCTGATTGTCACTTCAGGAATGAGGAAGAGATGCAAATCAACACTTAATGGTTGTAATTACACACCTTTTATCGATGTGTAGTCTCCTGATGAGAATCGGTAGGAAACTCTTATACAGAGTGAAGGTCATCATCCCATCTTAAGTGACCTGCCGTGCTACCTGTGGAAATAAGTTTTATGCAGTTCTAATGCACCAATCCTCTCCCTTAGATGACGACTCCTTTTGGTAACCGATTATCTTCTCATCTCTCTATGTCTGTTATGGCATTTCCTATAGTTGGTTTTATTATCCTCCTTGGCAAGTTCCTATACAGAAGACTTGTGCTCTGCAGACATATTGTAAGTGATGTGCCGGACAGTATGCTCTATAGACATCTTGTAAGTGATATCAACATGGGAAAACTGGGAAGATGGGCCTCCCTTCTTTTTTGCCTCCTCTGGTTGCTTCTTGTGTCAGTGGTAATTGCTGTGAACTTTTAAAGATGGCCTACATTTCATTATATGTTGTGCTGACTCTGTGTTATACTTGCATTGTCTCCCATCTCATAGTCATCAGCATAATAGGAATTGGCATTAGATAGCAAAAGCTCAGGTTTGAGCCCTTCCTTTATGTCTTTTTAGTTTTTTTTTAATTTCCACAATGTATGAATGAACTTGTACTTGGTATTTATTGAGATTCCCAGTTATCCCACTTAATCTTTGCACATCTTCAATATGACACTCACAGGCTGAGCATCAGCTTTGTCCATAGTTAGCATGTAGCAATATAAATAAATACCCTTTTTGTAAATCCTGGCTCTAGAAGTACATTTTGCATCTTGTATTCTGACTAGCCTCTAGGCTGCTGAGAGGGCATCCCCTTCTCCCTTTAACAATGTGGCTACCATAATACCTCTTCTCAGCTTTGGAGTATGTGCTCCCCTTGAAGATGGCCTGGGCCCACTAGCAAGGTACACAGAAAGAAGTTAAGAAAAGCATAAAGGAAATCACAGGTGTCAAGTTAGCTAAAGTTTATTAAACAACTTGCTATTTCTGGTGATTATTAGAGTAGAAAGAAAACTGTGCAGTTTTGAATATTTTTTTAAATTGGTTTCACTAGAAATATTTCTGAAGATGTAAGCATAAATTCAGCAGTATGTTACAGCACTTTTTTCAGACTACTGGTCTAAGACTGTAAAGTATTATGCAGAATATATAATCTAAATCAATATTTTCAGTTATGTATTTAAAGATACACACTTTGTTTAATTGCTGTGATATTCCAGAAAACACTCCTTATGATGTGAGATAATTCTGATCACCAGGTACCATAATACTCTTCTTAACAAACTTATAATGAGTTTTTATTAACATAATTGCAGATTATGGCCTGTATTATATGAAGGTTATTTCTGTAGCCATGCCTTTGCAACATTCTGAAATGCCATCAGGATTTTTTCATCATGAATGTGTTTCAAAATGCCAATTAGCCAGATGGAATTTGGCAGCTTATTTCTTCATGTGTATCAGTTTCAAATATATCCGATTTTTTTAACTACTGTTTTGTGAGTTTATTTTGCATCTAATACTGTCTCAATTTTTACATTATTCTCATCTTTATACAAATTCACAATGCAAACAGTGATGCTTGTCATTATTATTATTTTGATAAAGAAATATCATCGAGAAAGAAGTACAAATGATTTCTTTACAGATGTGCCGAGCTAAACTATATCAATTGCTCATAGAGATTTAATTACTTTTATATTTTGGGGTATACACTATGGCTCTGAAACTCAGTCACAAAATGAAATAATGCTGAAATTAGGTCAGTAAAAAGCCAATAAAAACTCAGACAAGAATGAGGAAGTAGAAACAAAACAGTTCCTTTATTAACAAACTTCATATAAGATTATTTAGAATTTCTTAGTCATCAGGCAAAATTATTGCAAGATCAAACATATTATAGTCAGGCTGGCAGGCAGGCAGTTTTAATCATTGATTAGCACAACCATTTAGATCTGCCATGAAACTCATTACACATGCTGCCTGCTTGTGCAATAAATAAATTAACAGAGGTGTGGCCTCAGCAGCACATTTTAAGTGTGAATATCCTCCCTGCATAAACAACCTATACCCCTGTATAGCCCCATCTAATGGACTGGAAGGCTTTTGTCTTGGGTCCTCCCTCTTCATGATTATATAATGCAGTGAGTTTTGCCAAAGGGTCCTGTTTACATCCCATAACAGTACAATATGGACTTTCCAAAAGTAGCCCCCACCCATGACCTGTATCATCTAGCTGCTTGTTTTCCAGGTACACACCTCCCCTTCATTTAAGAATCACTGTTATTACACAGTGCTGTTCTGTTATGCTACAGCTGTGTATAGCATGCTGGAATGATTTTTAAATCTAGTTATGGCAAAGCTTATTAGCATGGAATATGTATACCACTGAGTGGCTATTGTACACCACAGCAACTATAATCTGATAATTCTGCAAATAATGTCTGAATGGGTTAGAACAAGAGGATAGGGCCAAGAAATAAGAAACTACCTGTGGCAGGGACTTCTACATGCACCTAAATGTCAGACACTTGATTATAACTCTTTTTCAGCCAGAGATTCAAGTTTCTTTAAGTTTGCATGGGCTGTCACTCGAGCTCCAACTCAACCATATTTGCAGGTGAGATGAGGCAGTGATGTAGAGAAAGTGGAGCTGCCCACCTCACCCAAACACAGTAGCCAAGTTTGACTAAGTTAGTGCAGCATCTGAGATAAGGGAGCGGGAAGTGTTGAGATTGTTGAGATTAAAGATCTGTGTTTTGGGTAGGTTCAGGTAATGTTCAGGGGGGTTTTATTTTGGGAGCCAGGGTGAAGCTTTAGAGTTGGAGATTGATCATGGACTTTAGGTTTTGGCAGAGAGGAGTGGAGTTTTAGGTTTAGCAAGTGATCATGACCTTTAGAGTCATGGAGTTTATTGTTAGGACTCTGGCAGGTCTATACATTTCAGTATTGTTGGGTGCTGACATTGCAAGTGGATAATGAGAATTTGAAGTTTTGCTGTTTTGTTTTTTCAAGTTAATAACATGTGAATACTTGTAGCAGACCCCCGGAGGTACAGCAGTGCACCCCATTGCATTAATGATTATTAGCAAATATCAGACTCACACAGAGTATCAATGAGGAAGCTAGCAGCAGAGTTTGTAACACTGAGCCCTACACATGAACTCAACATGATGGACCTCCATGGCTCAAAGAATTGAGTTTTTGATATATACAGAATGGCAGAATGCACAGGAATGTTCCACTATGTGATGCATGAAGACAACCCTGATTAGTGTCAAACATTTGTTTCACTGTGAGCAATGCTTTACTAACAATAGAGTAAGGCTTGCACTGTCACTGCAATTAGTATGACAAGGTCAAGATCACTGGGACTGATGCCTGCATTGTTCCATGTTAAATGGTTTCATGAATCTTACTTTATGGGCTTAGAACAGTGGCTTGTGGAACTTTAATTATGAACAGTATGGACAACAGAAGCTATAGGGAAACTTATATTTACCTTTTATTTATTTATTCTGAGCAAATAGGTAGACTGGATAACTATGACCTCTTTAAGTAATTACATAGGTAAAGCAAGACTCCAAATTCAGAATAAAAAACTTCAAAAAGAAAAAAAAAGGACAGAGAATACACTGGATTAAACAGCATCATACAGGTATGCTTCAACATTGTAAATTAAAATGTAAAACACCGCAATTATTTGATAATAGATCTCATCATGCACAGGAATACTGAGCAGCAATTAAAAGAATAAGGAATCCACCACCATAAATAAGGTGACTTAAAACCACATAATAAGAAAAAGAATGCAAACATAATCATCATTATCTGCAAAGATGTTGGAATGTGCACCCAGAGGAACAGCTGCTATGATCAAGCATGGGTAATAGCATAAACAAAGCACTTATGAAAGATTATAATAAGTTGAGAACATGTTACATCACACCACTCCACTGCTTACATTGTGTCTTGGTATTCAGACAATTTCTTTGGACTTCCCAGAAATATTTTGAAATTCCTTTAAGCAAAGATAAATGAGAATGTTATACTGCCACATGCTCTGGTGTGGATAATGTGTGGATATCTGCAGTAAGCCAATAAACTGACTGAGCTGTAGGGCACAGAAATTTTGTGGTCAGTGGTACAATGTCAGGAGTCTGTGGATAAGGGTACATGCAGAATAGTTCTCAGTAGGCCACAACAACATATAACTTACATAATTGTACTGCAATTTATGATCATCCTGTTTGAGGAACTGAACCATGGACTATCTAGTAATATTTAGATTGGCTTTCAGTCTAATTTGATTATTCTAGCAGTTTATGAATAAGAGTTGTGCATTCTCTTTGAGAAATATATCAGAATACCTTCTCCCAGTGCCTTATATGCTTTCCTTGCAAAATACAGTCTGTGCAACTTTTCGCACTGTAATTCAACTAGTATTTGATCAGTACAAAATGGACACAATTACTGGAGTCAAGCCACACATACTAAAACATTTTATTTATTTATTGTTTGTTGACCAGGCTAGTCCCATTAGGCTGATAGCCCCTTTTCAGGGTAGACCTAGGGTGGCATTTATACTATTAGAGGAGATTTGGTCAGAGTATCAGGGAAATTCCCCTACTGTTTTCATGTATGGGGACAGATGTTGTGGTTTTACTTACTGCTTCAATTCTGAACATGAAGGTGGCTCAGGGAAGCAGGGAGACAATGTAAAATAATGAAAGGTGTAGCAAGTGAATGTGGAGTCAACAATGTGTTTGTTGATGAGAACAAGGAGGTATTTGTGGTGGAAGTGTGCAAGGATGGTGAGTCTTGCATGAAGCAAGATGGTGATGTTGTTGAAATGGAAAAGGCAGTTGAGCCTTTTCGAGGGCAAGAGATGGATGTTCAAAGAAAGGCAGTCATGCCTTTATGCAATTTAGAAGAGCTTTTTAGCAAAACCTCTTCAATGAAGAGGTTTCAACACAAGACTGTGTAGTTAAACCCTCTAGCCAGGAGGGTTGCTGTATGAATTACTTACAGATGTGGTTGAATTGAGTGAGTGGCAAAGATATATTGTGGGGCAAGTTAATGGATAAAATTCAGAGAGAAGACAGCCAACAAAAATGAAGGAGCGGTGATGAAAAGAAGATCATATGCAGAGATGGTTAAGGTCAGGTCTGAAAAAAAGAAAGAGGATAAAATGCAAGTGTATAGAAAAAGAAATTGTTTATGGTATGAATTGAAAAGAAGGAAGATTTTGAATTTTATAGATATAAGGTATGGGACTAAGTAATTATGTCATTATGAGTGAAAGCAAGTGAGGCAAGTGCTTTTATACATATAAGTAAAGAGATATTTTGTGATATTATTTTTGAGACTGGTGAAGTTATAGAAATGTTCTTAGAAGAATATGAAAAAAAATAAAAACAGTATGATGTGGAATCTATACGTATTTAATACTTTTTATAGAGAGAAAAGATTATTATACAATTTGGGAATGAAGTCAAAAAGAGACTTTAAAAGGGCATTTATTAAAGTTGCATAAATGTGTTTTGGACATGCTGAACATTTATGATAATAGAGGTTTGTGGACTGGGGAATGTAATTGCAATGTGATTTTGAAAATTGAAAAAGAGAGCATTGTACATATTCCAAGCATCATAAATGCTGAAGGGGATTAACACATAATGAGATATTGGTAGCAGATGAAAACATATTTTTTGTGTGGAAAAAATGATAATTTGATTAATGATTGCTTAAACTATAGTGTTTTTTTATGTGGAAAGATAGGGCATGATACAAGAATTGTGAATTAAAATGTTATAAATGTAATAAAATGTGTCATTTGTTAGGGAATGTGAGGAAAATCAAATGAGAGAGTCAGAAATAATAAATAAGTCAATAGATGTAAATCAAAATAGAGATCATAAAGAGAAAGTATCAGAAATAGGTGACATGCAAAATAAACAGAGAAAATCGAGCAAAATTAATAGAGAACAAAAATTTTTAAAAGGATTTGATATAGAGAAAACTGAGTAGCACAAAAGACTGCAAACTAATAAAAATGAGCAAAAGATGCCAAAAAGACAGCTTAAATCCAACAAAAATACAAAAAAGAGAATTTAATACATGTAAGCACTTTCATTCAAACCATATACATGAAATTCTTCAGATAGAGAAAGGCGAGTAAGGAGAGTCAGGATTGAGTGATGATGAAGATTTGAAATGGAACTTAGTTAAAAAAAAGAAGAACAGTATTAGTTAAACAAAAAAGGAACACTATTGGTAAAAAGGGTACAGAAAAAGAAAAAGTATAGAAGGCTGTAAAAGAGAAAAAAGAAAGGGAAAGGTTGCATATGTTGGTAATTATGCAACATTAACTGTAAAATCTTAGCATTAAATGTTAATAGTTTGAAATCATTAGTAAGAAGAATAGGAATTTTGGAATCGTGTAAAAAGCAGGAAAGTGATATATTAGAAGACATTAGAATTTTTAACTCAAGAAGAGATATGTCAAACAGAAGTATGTTGTGGAAAAATGGAATCTGGAATTTAGGAAGAGAAACTTGTTCTGGGATTCTTATTCTATTTAAAGATACAATAAAAAATTTGGACGTCACACTTGTTATAGTAGGTAGAGCAACAGTTCTTGATATAAGTAGCAAACAACTATTTTTTATAATAATTATACTTTATGCATATGCAACAAAAAGAGAGAAAGAGAAAAAAATCTTTAGAAACATCATTCAGTACATTGCAATGAATATGGAAATAGAATAGTCGTAGTAGGGGATTTAATTGTAATTTAAGAATACAGAAAAAGAAGGCATATGATGTTAAGTTAGTGTGGGACATTATAACTGTGACCAATTAAGAATTTGGAAGAAAGGTTAATGGACATATAGTAGAGGTGAGAAAAAAATGGAATTTATTTTTTTTTAGTCTCTTTTGGTTTGATAATCATAGAAGGAATGTTAATGACAGGGCAATCTGTCATTATTTAATATAATATCTATATTAAATACAATAGATAAATGGATAAAAATAGGTCAAACATGTATCTAGTATGGACTATACTTGCAATTTCAAGGAAGTGTATAACAAGAAGATGGAATACAAATACAATACCAACTTTGGAAGATGTCTACAGTCTACTGAAGACGATACCATTACTGGAAATTAAAATTAAAGAACTAAGAATTTATCCAAAGCCATTTATATACAACCCTTGGGGAAAAGTCTTATAGTTGATTGACACTGTACAATAATTGATCAGACACTCTGATAATGGATTGGACATACTTATAAAATAAATGTATACATTAAAATCTGTTATAGTATCAGGCTAATGTAAATAGTGTACATAGTTATTTAAGATGGTATGCATAAATACTATGGAAGTCATTCAAATGTATTTGAAAAATAAAAAAAATTTGAGGAAAAAAAGAACAAAAGTAAACATTATATAAAAAGAACTGATAGAAAATTGTTTTGTATAATATGATTGATTTGGAACCAAAGGCTAAAGGAAATTATGTTCAATGAAAGATGGGATTAGGGTAAGTTGTTAAAAAAATAAGGTTTTGGCTGTGGAAGTTGGAGTGGTGGTCAGACAGAAAGAAATAATTAGCGCTATTGGTTTTTGTAGTTGTTGAAAGAGGTACTTTTTGTAACATGTATAAAAGTGTAACTATTGTAAATATTGTATATAGTATAAATTATGTATATGGAATGTGCATAAGTGTTTTTTTTAAATAAAGGACCTCTATTCTTTCAAAAGGTGCCCTGGAATCTTTTACATCCACCTGAGCTCTCACCAACTCAAGATGATGGGACCATTGTTTAATGACTCCTCCAGAGGACAATACATTCAAGAGTGCAGCATCCCCCTTAGGCTGCACTGCAGTGTCAGCAATTGATCAACCTGGTGTGGGAATACAACCCACTTCCTTCTGTACTAAAGGCAAGTGTGCTATCTGTTCTTTTACTGTCATGTCAATTTAAATAACCATATTGTATCTAGTTGTAAACCTAATGGAAAATAGAGGAACCATCCCATTGATGTTTTCCTGGGCTTAGCAGCAGTCTTATTATTGCATGCATATATCTACCTATCTATCTATCTATCTATCTATCTATCTATCTATCTATAGAGAAATACACACACACACACACACGCACACACACACACACACACACACACACACATACACACATACACTTACACATGGATATTGACTTTGTTAAAATTCAATTCAAATTATTTTGAAGAGAAATGCTGAGATAGCACAGGGCGATAGATGTTTAACACAGATAAATGTTTTGAATGTCCTAATTTCAGTCATTCTATAAAACCCATATTTTGGCAAGTCACTTTTGTTAATAGCCTTCATTTTTCTGATATCAGAATAGTAAAACAGAATATTACAAAAAATGACAAACATCATTATTTATTTAGGCATTAAAGTCATTCATTAATCAGTAATTGTAGAACAGTAGTCTAAAAGAGCATTTTTTCAGTACATTGACATTTTATACATTTTACTAGTTCTTTTGTTAAAAATACATTAATTCATTCAATTTCTAATGATTCCCTTTATCACATTCATAGTTGTATGAGAAGTAGAATCTATAACTGTATTCAACAACACATAAGATGAATAACTAATTAAGGGTGGCACACCAGTTCATTGCAGTATTCAAACAAGTAAACACATAAATGAACACTCACATTTGCCCTTATCTTCTCTGTGAAACAATGTAAAAACACTGAGGAAACGCAGTGCAGAATCCTGAAAAAACGTTTATTGCAATACAAACTCCCCGTGTTCATATAATAAAATATCCAATTATTAGTTACACTATAAAAAACTTTCAGCTACTTAAAATAAGTTAAGTGCTTTCACCTACAATATGTAGGCTTCTTCAGAACAATAGTACTTTGGTGCTCAAGTGTTTAAATAACTTTTTTGGTGCCAGAATCTTACTGCTGCTCTTAAAGTGATATCACTCCATTTTTTCCTTGAGCACTCACAAATCATTATATAAACATTCTCAATTGTTCTTTTCTTATATAATAAAACACATTATATTATGCAGTTCACTCTCGTTGTTACAATAAAAATATTAAAAATGAAAAATTGTTAAAAATAATTGTTAAAAATAAAAAAAAATAATAAAACAATAAAAATGAAAATCTATTATTTACAAATCCATTGGTGCTTAAATTCCCCGCAGTATATTATAAAATAACATATCATTTCTCAAATTACTAATTAAGTGTGCATCGGTGGTTTTATTGTACAACCTCCTATAACAGAAGCCTCTAACAATTGTGACATTTGTCCTTCCTCCTAATTAACTTACAAGTGTAATGTATGTCCTTAGTCAAACACCGTAGTCAAACATCATCCCCTATATCACTAGGTGGGTTGCAAATTGGCTCACAAATAGAACCCACTGTGTGAAAGTAGCAGACTCCAAGTCAGACTGCTGACCAGTCATGAGTGTATTCCCACAGGAATCAGTCCTGGGTCTTCTCCTGTTTGGCGTCTACTTCTCAGAAGTCCAGGCCAACACAGAGGGACTCTGGCTGACCAGGTTTGCAGATGAGTGATTATTAACTCCCCAAGTGATGTACACATCCTACTGATAGGCATCACTGAGACCAATGACTGGTGTCAAAACCATGGGCTTAAGCTTAATGCCAAAAATGTGTCATCATCCCCTTTGGGAAAAACTCAGTTCCCACTAATTACCACATCGATGGGAGCCCACTGAACACTTCTTCTTCTTCTTTTGGCTGCTCCCATTAGGGGTCACCACAGTGGATCAAGCAGGCCACTGAACACTGACGGTGTTATAAGAGATCTGGGGACACAGGTTGACAGCAACCTCTCCTTCGACCACCACATTGCCACTGTGATCAGAAAGTTCTTCTATGTGACACATGTCATTACCAAGGGTTTTGCATCCAGTTAAAAAGAGGTCATTATCTCTCTCTACTCCTCCCTCATTAGGCTAGTCATTGAGTATAATGCCCCATTTGGCATGTACCTCAATAGTCACATGCAACAGCTGGAAAGGCCACAAAATTACCTCATGAAGAGGATCCAAGGTCTTAAACACATGTCCTACATGGACAGACTCCAAAAACTTCAGCTATTCTCTGTCTCATATCATCGACCAAGAGGCGATCTCTGCTTGACTTACAAACCCATGTCTGACCAGCTCAGTTAGAAATGCTACAGCTAAAGAAATCCCAATCCCTCTGCACCACACAGTTCAGAGACCTCAATCTCATTACCACAATTAACAGAACATGCTGGAGGGACAGGTTCATAAACTAGAGACTGCCCATGCTCTGGAATTGACTTCCCATATATGCAAAGCAGAGCACCTCACTGGTGCTCTTCAAGTGAAATCTTGATAAGTGAATGGAAAATAGAAAGTTCAACCCAGGCATCACTCCAGTGGCTCTACTTGATAGAGGCACTGGCAACTAACGTCAGGCGGCCAGCTCATGCAAACTCCATTTAATACGTGTTTGCCAAGAAGAAGTTTTTGCTTATGAATGCTTAGTGTACATATAAATACAACAGTGGGTTGAGATAGGTTTTACTAGGTGGTAGGAGGTAGGGAAAGAAAGAAGAATTGAGGTAAGGGCTTGATTTTCAAAAAGGTTAACGACTTTGGTATGTAACGGCAAAGGACCAATCTCTCAGGCTTTTTGGTGCAGGTATTTGCATGCGCAACACATTTGCTAAAACCCAAGTGACTGACAAGCTAGGCTGAGTCAGGTACTAGGGAATGGAGAGTATAGGTATGTGGGTAAAGCAATGGGGAGCTTTGCCCTCATACTGCTCAAAGTGACATTGCCCCAGTGTGCCTTTTTTAATGATTAATCAGCCTTCCTATAGGTATACCAACTCTGGAGTATCTGCAGGGTCAGCCTATAATGGGGTAAAAGGAATTACTTCTGCTTCTACAATTGCAGGCACTGGTATCCCAGTGTCAAATTCTTCTTCTAAGAAAGGTAACTCTTACCAATATTCTTTAGTGTCTATTGCTATTTCTACCATATTCAGTTTTTCCATTACTTTATAAGCCTGATGCATACAAGCAAGTATAATGCCCCATCCTCTGCTTAAAATTCCTGTACTTTGGATCAACATGAATATCCTTAGGTTTCTGATTCAGGTTATGTCTCTGTATACACCGCCATCTACTTTTTCTTTTCTTCTTTAGCTTTGTCTCCCTCTGTATCAGTGTGAATGAATTCCTTACTCCTATCTTTTTCTTCTCTGTGTTATTATCTCATTGTAAAGGGCACATCAGAACAAACATTTTTTTCTTCAGCTTTATCTTCTTTTGTAGATACTTGTTACCTAGAATCTTGTCTTTCTTCAGGCTTCTGTCTTGTACTGACAGACGTGGGTTTAGAACTAATTATGTGGTATTATGGACAGCAGTTTTTTTCAAAGCTCATTTATTCAAATAATTTAATATATATCTAAAAATTTTAGATCACATTTTTATTTTCTGGAATGTCTGTGTGGGCATACTTAAAGACTTTATGGAATGCATAGATAAGACTAAACTTTTTTTGAAATGCACTTACAATATGTCCCATGGGGAAAAAAACTGTGTAAATCTAACCACCAGTAAGAACATAGAAACAGGTATGTTTTTTTCAACTATTTACAGGAAACGCACCTTCTCCAATTCTCATTTACATTTTCAAAGTTACCACCCTTTGTGTCAAAAGAAATGGCTTGTTAAAGGCCAGATAATGAGATTTGCAAGTTTATATCCAGATGACACAATATTAAAAATGAATTGGAAATATTGATAGGTATGTTTTTAAAGGGAGGGTATCCCTACAACATCTGTAAACACTAAGGGATGAGGGATCAAATATAAATCAGTTCTGAGAGGTAGGGTACCTGCTATTAACAGGTCTGTTAACTACAAAAATGCATCTCTTAATTGTGCTAGCTTTAGTAGAAAAATTATACTAAACTATGGGTCTGATACCATCACTGTAAAAATTATGAAAAAAAATGGAAAAGTTTTAGTTGCTTCACTGGAGCCCTAGAAACATTGGGTAAAGGGCATTATTTTGCATGTAAGAGGCATATACATATAAATATAAAAGAAAAACTGTAATTATAGGCACTGAAAGCACAAGCAATAGAAAGTGACTAGTGAAATGTGGTCATTGCAGACAGTGTATTGAAACCCATTATTGGATTTATCAGTGTCCCAATAATATCAACTGCAATACCTTCCAGTGATGTATCTAAATTCGCACTGGCTTATAAAAATGACTTGGTTAGTGGCTTTCCTCTGGAATTCAGAGCATTCAGCACAGTTCTCAATGACTTTCATTCCTGGCCTGTTAAACCTTCTTAAGCTCTGTTGTTTACTGTTATTCATTCCACAGTGTCTCTCTAATATACATGTATGTGCTAACTTCATTACTAGACTTCTGAAAGGGTCAGGCACAAATAGCCAATGTGCTACTTCATCTCTATCTTTACTCTTATTTGTAACTTTATGGATAAAATGTGGCAAACATTTCTTCAGCTTTCTCAAAAATTCTAGCTATAGATTCCTTTGTTCTGCATAATGTGTTATATTCCCATTGCATCTTTTAAACGTTTATCCAATTTACCTGAAGGTCAGCCACCCATGGAGTTTCTACCAGGCCAGCTTGTTAAATAGTAGAATGGATTGCATCATCTCCAACCAGTATAGGCAAGATGATCTCAGTGCCTAACTCTTCTCCCTAGAAAGTTAACTCCTATCTACGGTTTTAATGTCTTTTGTTGTCTCCAGTTTATTTGGCTTTTGTAGTAACATTCCTCCATTCCTTTATGGTCTTGATACATACAATCCTACATCTTCTTAGAGTCATAGGTTCATAGGTAAGTGCTAGGCAATTAGTCTGCAGACCATTGCAAACCTAGCTAAAACAAAAAAAAATATTCAGAATTTCTCTGTAGCCTCATGAAGGGCAAGATAAGATAGACGGGAGAGGATTTGAGGCTGTCCATCCAATTGTCTAGGTTAACCTTGAAGGTGTAATATTCTGCTTGATATGTAGTGCAAGTTTGTTCCAGAGGTAAGAGATAAGTTGGGATATAAATTTATCACACTGATATGTCTTTTATATCTGCTGATGAAGGTTAGTTCTTTTAGCTGAGTGTTTGATACACCATTTGTTCTGTAAAGGGAGAAGAGATCAAATAGAGCTGGAAGTGTCATGAACTTAAAGGCTAGACACAGATTTCAATGTAGTAGTTTTTTAAGAGACTGAGTCCAATGAACAGACTCCCAGTCTCTCCTGATAAGTAAGATTACTGAGGCCACTGATGGTTTTAGCTATGAATTTCTGCAGTCTATCAAGTTGTATGATATGTTTAGACAAATACGTGCCAAAGGTACACTATAGTCAATAATATGTCAGATACGATATGACTAAAGGGGAATTAAGACTTCTTTGGATCTAGTGGAGATTCCTTTGGAAATTAGATGGGCCATATAAAAGGATTTTTAAACTACTGTGGAGACATGATGGTGAAATGATAAAGAATTATTAACAAGAGTACCCAGATCCCTTACAGTAGGGTTGCATCTTCTATATGGTAAGTGAAAATGTTTTATGTTTTGTTTCTCAAAACGAACTATGTTTTTTATATATCTATATATATATATATATATATATATATATATATATATATATATATATACATATATACATACATATATATATATATATATATATATATATATATGTATATATATATATATATATATATATATATATATATATATATATATATATATATATATTTTTTTTTTTTTTTTTTATGTTTAACTTGAGAACATTGTCCTTGCACCAACTGTTAACATGGTATAAGCTGTGTTGGAGCAATTGTGAGTCAGTTGAAGACTGAGTCACAACACCTTATTTGCAATCAGTTGCAAACTTAGTTAACCATAGGCCAGAAATGATGTCCTGAAGGTCTGGAAAATATAAACCAAAAAGGAGAGGCCCCAAAACTGAGCCCTGTTCTACACTAGGGGTAGCTTTTGGTATCAGAAGCGACACCTGCTACTTTAACTACATGGATTTTGACAGGCATCAAGTTAACTAGCCATTGCACAATATACGGATTTATATTCAGTTTTCCAAGTATATCAATAATATCTGCATAAGGAATTGTGTCAAAGGCCTTGGCCAGGTCAAGATATGCTGTATGCATTACATAATCACTATCCACTGCTTCAGTTAATTTTTCAAAGAAATTAATCAGGTTAAAGAGTCAGGACCTTCTTTTGATAAAGACAAATTGATGAGAGTCCAGGGTTAAGAGACTTTCAATGTCCAGATTAATGAAGCCTGAGATAATGTGCTCCATAGCTTTACATATGAGGTTAGTGAGTCTATTGTATCTATCGTTACCAGGGTTCATGAATGGGCCGTGGTTATATAATGGTATTGCAATGACTGTTTTCCAGACTTCAGGAGTGTAACCAGTGGAGAAGCTAAAATTAAAAACGTTAAGTACATGTTCAGAAAGACAATATTTGACACAGATAATCAGGCAACCATGGTCCATGGATGAAGTATTGAAATGGCTGAGAGAACTTTTTCCATAGTAATTAAAGGGGGAGGCTGGAACTTGTGGGATAGCTATAAATGTGAGTGGAGTTAAATTTGCACTAAATTTGTCAGCTACAATATTAGATATTTCCTTTGGATCAGGGAGTGCCATTGTATTTCAGATCAACAGGAGTATAATTAGGGCTCAGTTTACAGTTTTCTTCTGGCTTATTATATGGAATGATTATCTCACAACCTACTCTTCAGAGGTTTAATAATTACATATCAGAATTCTACCAGACAATCAAATGTAATTCTTCCCTTTCCCCTTATCCACCCATCAGTACAGGTGTCCCACAAGGCTCTATCCTTGGTCCTCTTCTATTTAATATCTTTATTAACAGCCTTCATACTTCTGTATCACTAGCATTCCTTGTAGATTGTGTAGACAATTCCTCCATTTTCTGCCATAGACAATCTATACATTTAGAAAACATTACACATCATTCCTTTAGCTCTGTTGCAAACTGGGTTTGTAACCAGCAACTCCTTAATCCAAAGAAAACCAAACTCCTTTTAATATTTCCCAAATTACTTACCACATAACTTTAAAAATCACATTTCTAAACAATACACAAATTGAAGTAGTGCCTCATACAAAAGTGCTGAGGGTTGCAATACATGACAACCTCAAATATGTCCTCCACATACAGAACAATGTAAAAAACTCACAAGGAACTTGGAATGCTATACAGAGTTAAAAAAATTCCTTACTGCTTCCAACAGAGTCACTCTTATCATATATACCTACTCCCTATGTATAGTATGGTTCTTCCATCTTGAATAATCCTCCAGCTATCCTAAAATCTAACCTAGAACAGGATTACAAGAAGGTATGTAGATTTATAGCTAATACAAGCCACCAAATATAGTACTTTTCTGCACTAAAAACTCTAAATTGGCTCGAATTATCCCACCAGCTAAATTATCCCCAACTTTTCTTAACACAAAAATTATATATAACCTCACTTCCTGCCCAGCTGCAAGTACACATCTCCAGCAGTACTTCCCAAATCATCACCTTTGATCTTTTGTCAAAGATCTACTTGAAATCTATAAGGTTTACAATAACTGTGGTCAAAGTCTGTACTCACACTGTGTAGAAAAAGTCTGGAATGCAATCCCTGCTCCAATCAGGACAATACAAAGCATTCTTTTATTTAAGCTGCAACTGGAAAAAGTCGTGTCTGACTCCTGGCTTTGCACTTGTTCTCCTGGTTAATAAAGTCATCTCCTACACATCTGATATCTCTCTACACCCCATCTCCTTTTTCTTGTTTGTATTTCTCTCACTCTTAGCCCCCTTGCTCTTAATCTTGCTTTTACTCCTTATTATTCCTTTCTCCCGTAGCTGCACCACTTTTTCCTTTAAGAAATACTTCTATGTATATATATATATATATATATATATATATATATATATATAATTTTTCCCTCTAGTCTTCCTCCATCTCCTCTTCCTCCTCCTTATTGCTTGAATGTTCCACTCTGACATTTGCATTATGAGTCATTACTAATCTCATGCACTAGCATGCAAACACTTTTTAATGCTACATGATGTTGTATTTAACTTGTTTTAGTGATGGTGTATATGTATTATTCTATATGTCAAATATGTATAATATTTGAAATAATCTATATATTTACAGTATACTGTAAAGTTATGTCAGTTTTCACCTATGTGTATATATATATTTTCTGTTCTTTTATTTGTGGAGCTTTTTCCCCAGGCCTTCATTGCAGATAGATACAATTATCCAGTCAGGCTTTCCCAATAAATAAATGTCAATAAACAAATAAACAATCAAATAGATAAATAGTTACCAAACAGAATTTGGCAATGTGACCAAATTTTCCACATTTGTTGTACCTTCTGATTTTTATCAACAAATTTAGCATGGGATTTACAATAGGCCTAAACTATTCAGTTTCAAACAGGGATCCATTGCAGAGCAATCTCTGTATAAATACATTTTCATCATCCTTGGGCACCACTTTGAAACAGCTACTTTATTAAACTAGCAAGCAATGTACTTCTAAATTTCTTGATGGCTGACATAACTGTCATTTTACTTTTAGTATGTTGATTCTCAGGATGTAATCACAATCTAATTACATGCTTTGATCCCAGATCTGAGATATTCATTTTTTTGCTAGTAGAAGGTGCCCAGCTATGGAATGTTTAAACATGTATGTCAAAGAAGATGCCTGTTTAGGCAACTAATGCCTTCTTTTACTTTTTCAAAGACCTGATAATCTATAATGTCTATGCCCATGAAGGCTTTTTTTCACATACAATTTTATTTTGTACAATTCAAAGCATACCATTTTATATCAAATACAATCCAATTATAGAATATATAACTTCTAAAGCAGTACTTCAGTTTAATTCTCAATCATTACACTTTGCATCTTTACAGGTCCGCCAAAGAGTTCTTTGCAGCATCACTACAGATTATTTGCAAAGTTTTAACAAAAACCTAACAAGAAGAAAAAGAAAAAAAAATAATACTGAAAGAACATTGAAAGCAAACAAAAAGCCCTACATGCAAAGTAAGATATCACTAATGTTCTATATTGCTTGTAGGGGCTTTCTCAAAAATCTAAGCAATTACTACATATGCTCTTAAAATCTAAACATTCTCCTATAATTTAACATCACTGCATACGGGAGAATTCTATATACATAGTGTTAATGTACAATTATATACAATGTATTGTTAAGAAAACACATAGAAAATAGAAAAATGTAGAAAATAAAATATCAACAGCAAGACTAGTTTTACAAAATTGCAAACAAAAGGGAATTCCCTAAATTTCCTTGGATACTTTAATGTATAATATATTAATTCTACTTCCACATTCTTTAGGTATTGTAACCAGGGTAGCCACATGTTCATAAACTTTTAGTTCTCCAATTTTACCCACATTTCATACTCCTTCTGAAACCTTCCATCAAATCTTTCACATCTCTTATAGTGGGAATTATTGTTCTTTTTCCACTTCCTAGTCAATGCTTTTTAGCAGCTAATCCTAAATGTCAAATCAATTCCCTCACATAATGGCTAGTCTCCTCCTGCTTCCTCACCCCAAAACATACTACCGGTCATTTGGTAACACCCTTCCCCTTCTATTAAATATAGTTTCCAATGAGTTTCTCCTAGTGGCACACCTAACACCTCATCCATTCATGCTACATCTCTTCTATATTTTCCTATCATTTACAACATTTTATGTATATATATATATATATATATATATATATATATATATATATATATATATATTTGATACTGTTCTCTCCTCCATAACCAATGTCAAGTTGGGTGACTTATGCTTTTGCACTTTTACTAATTAGTTTGACTGAACATTCTTATCAGTGCTTGAAATAGCACATATAGATTATAGGGCAGTTCAAACTTCTTGCTCACTGTCTCCCAGTCACTAAGATTCATTTCTCCTATTAAATGATACCAAAACCCAAGTGCTGTTTCTAAACATCTACAATTCTAGGCAGCAGAGCCAATACCTTTATCATCAAGTTTACCTTCAATTGGTAATATGTCCTGCTTCTACTTTCTTATGCGTTGTGTCATGAGTATATGACTTATTTCCTTATTCAATGTGTCAATTGTGGTTATCTTCTGATGTGCCTGTCTGAAAAAGTTGTTGAAAATTCTTTATTTTTTAAGTCCCAGATACTTTACCTGAACATTTCTTTCGATTTCTTTAAGTTTAGAGTTATGCTGCATCTAATGACATTTACTGAAAAAGCAAGGTGAATGGCCTTTAAATATGGCTCTATCTCAGGCACTCTGAGTTCTCATTTTTCTCTAGGTAATGTGACTATGAGAAACTTACTCTTGACTTTTCTTCCATCCAGAGAAATTGCACTATTCAGCTTCTTATTTTTTTCATAATATTACTATCTGGTGGAGTCTAAAACAATTGCCCATATACAATAAATATGATACCACACACCAATGTAGGACTTGAACATATTGAGCCAAATCTAATCTGAAAACATTCCATCTCTAAAGATTTCTTTTTATTTTGTGTAACACATGCTGACATGATTTCTGCACTAAGATCTGGTAACTATTAACCATATCCAAGATATTTCATTTCATTGCATGTCACATCCATAGGTAGGCTTCCATTAACCCCACCAGTCTCATAGATTTAATGCCCACTTCCTTAATTTTCTCCATATTAATTTTGTACCTAGTTATTTTCCCAAACCTGTCTAATATTTCAAACAACCTCCTTACGTCTTTGGTTCTGTTAAAGTAAGGCGTACATCATTTGTATGCAGTGTGAGCTTTAAATATTTTTACTCCCCACTTATAACCTTGCAGGTTCGACTGCCTCATGATATTCACAAGAGGCTTCTGGTAGAGAATAAAAAGCAGTGGAGAGGTTGGGCATCCTTGCCCAGTCCCTCTTGCGATTGTAGGTTTATCTGGAAGGGGTGCAGATACTATCTGATCATATGTGTTTTAGTAAATAGCTTTGATAAATGTAACAAATAAACCAGGAAAATATTTCAACAGTACCACATCAAGGAAAGTCTTCTGACCCTTTTGAAGGTGTTTTCTGCATTCTGGGAAACAAATACAACTGTGCACCCACTTTGTCCACATTCTGCATCATTATTAAGGTTCTAATTATATTATCATGAGTAGTCAATTAGTATCAGCAACAAATTAACCAATCTTGCAGCTAAAATCCTCATGACTTTAAAAGGCATGATTCAGTATAGTTTTCGGTATTATCCTGATTTTTGGGGGTCTCTACCTTCCCTATGTATTACTTTTATTATTTTGTTATTTTGTTATGTTGTTTGCTAGTTTTATTATTTCCCTTTTTCTTGATCTCAGAACTTGATTTCTAATAAAAATGTCATTAATCAGTCTCACACAAGAATCTATTAACTTGTCACATCCCAACTTCCACACTTCAACTAGGATGTCTTCTTATCCTGGTGTCTTCTTCAGTGCTGCTTATCTATCACCTCCTTAAGTTTAGTTCTTGTCACCTCCTTCATTAGGTTCCTGGACAAGTCCTCCTGCAGCCTTTATAGATGCACTTTGTGAAAAAACTCCCCTAACCCCTCCTGTAATGAGTCTGTTTCCCTATCACTTGTGTAAAATTTCTTACAATAGGTTTTAAAAGTATCTAGCTTTCCTCTATAGCCCGAAAGAACTGTCCACTCCCTTGTCTATATAACTAGTAAACCGGCTTTTCTACCTTTTATTGGCTTAGCCTGGCAGCCAAGGCATTCAAAGCTTTTTGTGAACTAGTAGAGTAAAATTCCCAGACCAAAACTCTCTAAAATATTTATATATTATTTTCCTCTGACTGAAATGTTTATAATACCTTACTAAGTCCCATCATCTTTTGCACTTCTTTAATTCACTTAAGGTCCCTATGCCTCTTCTGCTGACTAGTAAGCACCTGAGCCCTCATATAGGCTACAGCATGCATTTTTAAACATTCTTTCAATTTGTCCCATTCTTGTTCAATATTTCCCTCAAACCCATTTAACATTTCTTTGACAAATTCTTGTGCTCATGTTCTAAAACTTTCTTTTCCAAATAAAATATTGGAAATCACATGTGTGTTTGTCTCTTCTAGTCTTGAACCAACTTTATTTTCATTTTAAAAAAGGCAAGGTATGAAACTACAACCGGACCCACCATCACTTTTTACATCCTATCAAAATGTTCTTTTGTTATACATACTTTATCTAGTCTTAACTGTTTCTTATGTCTAGCATTATATTATGTGCTCCCATCTGCCATATCCTCCCTTCTCTTCCCAATGTCTATAACCCAAAAGAAGCCAGCATATCTTTAAATAATGTTTCTGTTCTATTTCTAAAGTGTTTCTTATTTCATCATCTCCAAAAATCACAAACCAGTCTTCCATGATGATTAGTATCCCTTCATAAAACTGTACCATTTTTAAGACCATCTCTTGTATGAATCTCAGATTAGATCTCAAGGGAACATATACTGTACAGATTATCTTAACTCCACAGAGGTACCTTTAACTCCTGCATAATATCTCTCCTCATCTTATAAAACATTTTCAACTATCAGTTGTAATCCCCTACTAATAATATCACCGCCTTACATCTGCATCACCTATAGACAGCAGTTGTAGTGACAAAGTAGTCCCTAATGCCTAGTTTTCTCTGTTCTTCATCTTATAAATGTGTTTTTGAATCACCAGTAATACAGCTCTCTCTGATTTTAGCATTATTGAATATTCTTTTTCTCATAACCTGGGTGGTTATTTGATTAATATTCCAAGTAATCATATTGGTGTCTTGTAACTGTTGCAGCCCATGTTCTTTGTTTGAAGCATCCATGTTATAAACCATCCTGCTCATATTATGTAATGCACTTACCCCTTACTGCTTCCTTTTGATATACTTCCCAACCAAATCACAGTTATTGAGTCTATCTATTCTACAAATACTGCTTTCGGTTATAATGCAACCCATGCCACAATCCAAAAATAAGAAAAGTATAATAACTATATACAACAAATTATTTGCTCTGTAGGTGAAGGAAAAATACCTTTATAGGTACAGACCCCTCTCTGAGTGTGGTACAAAACTACTATTGCCCTTAAGGCAGTGCACCCTAAAATACCATTAGGAGATATTCCCATTTAAATATAAGGTTATTCTACAGCCTGATCTTCCTCTCCCACTTGATTTGTCTTTAAACAGATCAGCTCCGTCATCTAAAGTATTCTTGCACCATCCTTGTTTCAGTCATCCGAAGATTATCCATTGAGAACAAAAGAATAACATAACCCACCTACTATTGTGTAACAGAGGCATTTTGCACTGCAAAAAAGCTTCTATTTGAAAATATAAGTTTTTGTTAGATGCAGTAGAAAAAACAATTACCATATCTTAGCCAAAGCAGTAATATTTCAAACATTCTACATCATTTGAAATCATCAACCTCCCCTATATTTAAAATATTTAAATGATCATATTTCTCCCATCTGCATGGAAAATTCCTAAACTGACTACCCATTCATCAGCTTTAAAGTAGATAACAGATGTACCCACTGACATCAGAAAATCATAGCTAATGTCTTAAGTGAAACTGTCAAAGAATAGCATTCTGGTGGAAATGTACTGTATCTTAATGGTGCAACATTCTTAAACTTACAGAATGTAGAGTCTGTCTCTAAATTTACCTGAGATGTTATAATGAATAAGTGGAAAGTTCATTCATAATTTAAGCCAAACCTGAGTAAGTCTGCAATACCAGGCAATGTGCTTGTTCTCCTCTCATTTTCTCCTCTAATGCTTTGCATTTATTTAAAAAAGCGTAGCTCAATACACCATGTTGATTAACAATACTTCAATACTTTTCAGTATAACAAAAAACTATATAACAGCAAATGCATTTTCACTTATAGCTTCATCAGGCACATGTTTTGTATGTCCTATAAAGTAGAGATATATGCTTTGAGTGTGCCCTTCCAAATCTCATAACTTGCTGCTCATCACTGGCAGTTCTTTGTCTGCTTTCACAATCAGCAGACCGAACATACACATTCTACTGTTTTTCCATTTCTTTCAGTGCACTTCTTGACAAGTTAAGTTAGTTAGCCAGTTAGTTAGTTAGCTAGTTCACCAGGGAGGTACACTGATTACAAGAGACCATTTTCAGGTACAGCTTGGAGTAAAGAATTCACAAAAAATAAAACAGAACAAATTTGCAAACATGAAGTAATCACAGAAGGTTCCCATTGGCAACTGAAACTATGTAAACATTATTAACAGAACAGAAAAACAAATGTGAATTGATTTTAGTAGTAAATATGAGGGGGGAGTAGCAGATGAAAACAGAGGGTTGAAATAGAAGTGATGCAGGTAAGGAAGGAGTTAGATGATGTGTCCACTGGAAAAGCACTTGCAGTCAGATTTTTGATGGAGATGACTTTTGAGTTGTCCTAAGAAAAATCGGGAAAGAGGTGATTTCTTTTAGGTGAGGGGGTGGGATTTTCAGAGATTGGGTGTAAGAATGGAGAAGTAATGTTTGGCAGTCTGGTTTGTACTGTCTGTAGTGATGGAGCTGATTGGAAGAAGTTGTGGAGGCTGTATAGGGTGGCTTTATTATAGAGTTTGGCTGCAAGAGGTGAGAAGGTACCTGGTTAAAGTAGTTTGAAAAGAAGAGACCCTAAGTGTAGCACAGCTCTGTAGGAGTGTGGTAGCCATTTGGCTTTGGAGAAGGCTGTGCAGTGATGTCCCTAAGGGGAGAATTTGAAATGACTCAGCTCTTTTTGTTTACAATGGACAGCAAAGTGGATAAGGTTTTAAGAAGCTATGGCTATGATGATTAGCCCATATTCAATTAAGCAAGGAAGACTCCTTTGCCTATTGTACCTGTAGGGGTCTGGAAAGAAAGGAAGATATTTTCCCAAGAATAGAAAAAAAGAGAACTGATCTTTTTCCATGTGTTTTCAATGTGGCTTTGGAAGTTAAGTGACTGGTCTAGCCACAAAGCTGAGTATTTAATGGACATGGTTGTTTCTATAGGGAACCATTAAGATCTACGATGTTGAGATTTTTAAAATTTTTAATGTGGTTCCAAGTCTCATATGTTTTTGTTTTTGAGGGGTTTAGGAGTAGCTTATGACTGTTTAACCAAGAATGAATGTAGTGGAGACCAGACTGAAGATAGGTTTGAATAGCTGAATGTGAGGGATTAGACTGAAGGACAATCGTGACATCTGCATAATGAGTGGCAGGAAGATTATGGAGGTCAGATTGCAGTTTGTTAATGAAGACTGAAAACAACAGTGGGGTGAGTATGGATTTCTAGAGCATTCCTCTGGAAGGGGGTGCTGTAGGTAATAAGGATGAGCCAGTTTTTGACTCTATAATACCCATTTGTTAGGAAATGTTGGAAACAGGTGATAGTACTGGGGCTAACCCTGATTTGTTGGAGGTATTGAATGAACAGGAAGCGGTCAACAAGATCAAAAGCTTCAGTAAGGTCAATGGAAGAGAGCTTCTGAGAGTTTTCCATTAAACATGTTGAGAAGGATCTCATCTGTAAATGAACACACTGCTGTCATTGTGCTCTATTCAGTCCAGCATCTACACTGTAAAGAGTGAGGAGGTGGTGCTGCTGGATGTAAGTGGCAGTTGTACGTTAGTTTTTCAAGTATTATCCCAAGTGAAAGGAGGCTAGAGATAGGGTGGAAATGAAGGGTATTTTCTGTCTGAGACTGTCTGGGTAGGGGTTTGACAAGAGCAGGGGTAAAGTTCAACAACATTATTCCTTCTGGCAAAAACAACTTCATGGTAACTGGATACAGAAATATATACTTCATACCCTTGCCCTTGTTTGCTTCTGCAGTGGGACAAATGTAGCACTTCAACACTTAGTCTGGAAAGAATAATTCTGGTTGATAAAAACAGAAATCTCTGGACTTTTATCTCAACCCTGGCTTTCAAAGAAGAGACAACACATAAGCAGCAAATTGCATCGATATCTGTCTTAAAACCCACTGTCTCTCTCACTGATGAACCTACACCATCTGATGCTTTTGTTGTAGGAGGATGTCGCTTTTACTATACTGTGTCCATTCAGGCAATTTCTTCTTTATTTACCTTTGTACTCTGTCATCAAGATCATCAGGGCAGCTGATCCTGAGACCAACTCTAACCTGACTTCTGACACTGCTATCCTAGCCTTTAACTCCTCATTTTCCTGTTGCAAAAGTATACTGAATGTTCATTTACTAGTCCTGGTATTTTTTGCACTGCTCTACTGTTGTTGCTCCTATAATTTTTGGATCTGTAAAAATACACCCTTTAATATTATTTCTTTCCACTGAACATTCCATAGAACAGTTGGTTGCAGCGAGTGGTTCACAACCCATCTTTGGCTTGCAGTCCTTGACCTCACCCTGACTTCATTTTTAGTTCTGCTCTCTTTTTCCTTCATTGACTTAACACAGTTTGCGGACTTTTGGTATTAGGAATAAATGGATTTACTTTCCAAACAACTACTAGGCATTCTTCCAATACTTTCAGGTAACTCCTGTAATCAGAAGGTTTTGAAGGCTCTCCAGTTAGCTAGGCTGATAAGATTCTAGCCCTGTCAATCTGGTACCAGTCCTTCTGATGGAGTAACATTTCAAGGCAAGAAGTTATGGGTCAAGGTCTTCCTTCCTGGTTCACTGCTTAATAGGTGGAACTGTTTTTGGCATTGCCATGGACTTGACAAGTACTAGTAGCCCCCTGGCTATAGCAGCAGGAGCAACACTAGTCTGAATCAGCTGCTCTATGGTCCCCATCTTGAGAGAAAAAAAACATAGATATACTCTAGATGAAAAATATCCAGTCCATGGTACAGAACTGTCTCTCCAGCTGAGATAACCAGCTCAAAGAATAATCTCTGATGCAGTGAAATGTACAACTCAGCTTCCTTTTTTGTAATGAAAAAATTGTGCCAAATGTCTGTGCATTCTTCAACAACGTGATGTCAAATGATCCAACAGAGACAACTAGTCCACAAAGTAATGTGGATTTGTTAAGTAGAAAAGAAAAACAGAAAATGGTACGGGGTCTTCTTTCAAACTGGGAACATAACATTCTACAGTCCCACATGCCAATTCTGCTACAGTTCCAACCTGAAGACACACAGCTTCTTTCTGTGTGGATTCTTAGTAAAACATCTCTAAGCTACGTCAGGGTCTTCCAGATACATACACCATAGGATATTTCCCAGAGCTGGCTTTCTAGGCACAAAGTCACCCAACTTTGAGAGGTTGACTTCACTCATTGCAAGGCCCATAGCCTTTCTTTTTATATGCTACATGATAGAAAGACAGCTTCCTACGAGGACTGTCTTTGGGAATGTTTCTAATATTTGAAAGTGCACTTGTCTGCATTACTGGGAAACACATTTATAAATGTTTACAAAAAATGATATGCAAAAGTATTTATAAATATATTATTTACAAGATATTCACTATTTACAAAGCACTTTATGTACAACAATATTATTTACATTATTTTGACTCAGTGAGCAGGTATGTGCATCTATCTTTCTCTCTCTGTACATACATACATAAGAATTAAGCATGTGCGCATACACATAGACACAAACACACACACACACACACACACACACACACACACACACACACACACGCACGCACGCACACACACACACACACACACACACACACACACACACACACACACACACACACACACACACACACACACATCAAACTTTCAAAAAAGAAATTGGAGAACTGCTTTCATAGTGGATAATCCCTCTGCACCCACTGCATGGGGGCTGCTCCCCCCAACAACCTCTGCTACTTATATATCAACTCTGAGGTTGTACCAGAGTGAGGAAAGGACCAGTACTGTGCTACAATCCCACACAGGCTAGGTCCTTGCAAAAAGAAGCAGTGTTTCATTTCTTTTTTAAAGTTTGATGTCATGGGATTTCATCCTTCTGGCATTTATAAATATATATATAGAGATATAACATTGATAGATATAGATATATACACATATGGGTATAATACATTACATCTAAAAATGTTTTATATTCTCATAAAATATCTAAAAATTTAATCTAAACCACATTTAAATTGAATCACATTTCATCTAAAATTTTATATACAACAAACACTCCTACAAAAGAATTTTACAGAAGTGGAAGCTTCCCCCACTTAAATATAACAGGTCTGTGGATCATTTAACTACAGAGAAAAGAGGAAGTACCACTTACAGTGAATCACTACTAATGCACAAACATGTGGGTGGGCAATAGCAATATGCAGATGGTGTACTAAACTAATTTCCTTTACATTCTGTCCTGCCTAACACCCTATACTAGCTGGAAATTCATTCTCTATAGCCTTCTACACTTTTATATCAAATGTGATTAGATTAAAGGCCAGATTCCAAAAGATTCAAGAAACGTGTCAGAGTGGATTGAGTTCCTCACAAGATTTGCCAGAAAGCAAATGCGTTTCAGTCTGAAAATGTATCTCAGCATAATGCGGCCACACCAGATAAGCAATAATGTCAGCACAATCATAGTCATAACTTGAAACTGCATGCCAATGAAAAAAATGTCCATAGGTAGATATGGCCCGTTCAGCAAGGCACGTGTATAACAGGTACACAGAGCCAAATGAACATGTCCATAGTATGGGGAAAAGGCTGACAGACTATAAATGTGCATCAGTAATATCCCCATTATACTGTGAATATCCACATTATATTGTAGATCCCATTGTAAAGGGCAACAGAAAAATTAAATAGTAATATATATATATATATATATATATATATATATATATATATATATATATATATTTGCAGAATCTGCCATAATCTGCAAAACATTACATACAAAAATATTAATTACAGGAAAGCGGCATACCCTGCTGCATCACCATCACTAGGGTGTGGGACATGCATGGGCAGTAACACACATACCCAAGGAAATATGGTTACAGAAAAGCAGATGTAGGGTGAGGCAGAATAAGAGGGTCACACAAGCAGAATGACTTAAGAGGAAGGGCAGAGGAAAATAAAAGGTACGGAAAAGCCATGGAAAGGGTAAGTATAGAAAAGGGTGTGTGCAAACATATAATACATATCACATTACAAGGTCATTGATATATATAACGGACAGGTTAAGTACACAGATGACACACATATGGAATGCACAGCACACGTCAAGGAAAGTTGACAAGCAGGATAGGGTTGCATACCAGCCATGCTGCACCACAGTAATACATTAAGTACCAATGCAGAAAACAATACTGAGATGCTGCAAAATGTTACAGTTATATTATATTATACCAATAGGATTATAACTGATAGTGGGCATTTGACAGGGACCACTAAGTGGGGATTTCTGACATTGCAGTATACCATAATGAAAAACAAACATTATCATCCATTAGGCTGTCAGTAGTGCAGGAATAACCCAACATCAACAACAAAGCTGATCACAACTTATAGTACCATTATATCTATCATTTACTAGGCCATATAAATATGGGGAGATTCCTCAAGACTGGAGACATGCACTTATTAAACCTGTCTTTAAGGGAAAGGGGATTAGGACAAACCCATAGTCATAAAGATCCTTAAGTTTATTTTTGTGTTGTGGAAAAATTATGGAGAAGGTAGTACTGCATAAGCTATTGTCATAATGTAAATCTACAGACTTCTTGTATTTGTGGGAATCAAACATGGGTCAATGGCTTGGAAGCTAGCTATGCTCACTACTATACCACAAATGCTTGGAAAGTTTAGGACTTGAAACTATATATCAGCATGCATAGGGTGAAAATAGATCTATTACCACCTGTAACATGATGTTCTATAACAATATAATAACAGCTATGAATCCAAATTTGTGCTGTGATGTAATTTATATAAATTTAACTTCAGCATTTGACAGGGCCATACACAAAGCACTGATCAATAAATTAGAACAACTAGGTACTGATGTACTCTTGATAAGTTGGACAGCTGCATGCCTTACAAACTGGACATGGCAAGTATCATATAGCAATTGGACAGGTGTAATTTTTGGTTGCAGTCAGGGTATCCCACAGTGATCTGTCCTAGGCCCATACTGATTTAGATTTCATCTCTCAGACCCTTCTATTTCATTTGAGTTGCTCTATGTATGCAGATGACTTGAAATTGGGTAACTGATTACATGTGCTACAGATAGGACAGGTCTGCAAAAGAACTTCACTCAGTTGACCATTTGGGCACAGGTGAATAATATGCTGATAAATACATCAAAAACTAAGCATATGAGATTTGGGAGAGACAAATTGAAAGGTAAATATTTAATACAGCACAAAGTGATTGAAACTGTAGATTGATTAAGGACCTGGGTATATGTGTAGATCCAGGTATGAGTTTTTCTAATCATATCAACCAATTGGTTAATGATAGTCATATAACTATACATTGTATAAAACAGATGTATAAAGTTTATGAAATCAGAAATGATGAAGTCATTGTTTTGTAATTACATTGCACCCAAACTTGAGTATGGGATAATGATATAGAAATCTTATAAGAAAACAGGCATGAATAAACTGGAAAGAGTACAGTGGAAATAAACCAAGTGCCTCCATGGATGCAAAAATTTAAGTTATTATGAAAGACTAAAATATCTAAACTTGTACAGTGTCTCATATAGACATTTAAGAAGATACATTTTTTGGTATATAGGGCATTTAGAGACCGCTATCTTTGGGAATGTTTGGGGGTTATAAGATAAGAAGAGAATCATCAGACAGCCTATGTAGAAGATTCTATAGAAAAGAGAAGTGTACTAATTGGTTGTCTGAGAGAGCAGCTGATGCATGAAATAGACTACCAAATTACATTAAAGCAAACAGTAGTTTAGATATGTTAAAGAAGAACCTGGATACTTATTATGGGAACAACTGTCTTGGTGTATCAGGAAGCTAGAAGGGCATTACTGTTCTTAAAATATTTGTATATATGTATCACAGCCACAAAAGGAAATGTAGGAGCACTAAAGTCAGGTTAGAACCCTCAACCCTGCATGCATATGGCAAACGACAATGTACAAGTAGCAGTACTGAGTCAGGTACACACGTGGTTGTGTAATAAGTCAGTATACATACCACAAAATCAGAAAGAAAAAATGGGATTCTATCATCACAAGGCATTGCATGCCAAGGGCAACACAGATGGGTTTAATTATGCAATGTAGACATTTGTCAAGCAATTATACAATACAAGTGGAACATCATGACTGATCAGCATACATACCTGCATCAATGGCATGTATATGGTGATAGAGATGCATTAGAAAATATGAAAGAAACATGAGAAATTATCATAAGCAGGCCTCAGTGAGTGGTTTATTTGAGTTACATTTGGAAAACTGTGCCTTGGAGTTTGCATTTACTTTAGTCCTTGTAAGAACTTCAGGGTATTTATTTTTATGTCTGGTGATCTTAGTGACTGATGGGTATTTTACCTGTAAGGAAGGTAGCAGCTGCATTTATTGAGTGTTGGGTGTTTGGAGTTTGAGTTAATAGTAAGCAAATCACTGCAAGTCTTACTTATTTTTAATATAAGGTTGGTTCATTTTAGGGTTCTTAAAATGGATTCCTTAAATACTTATGTATTTAAAGATCTGATTAAAAATCTGTAGTTACTTGAACGTGGACATTATGGTGTATAGATAAAATGCACTTATAAGGGGTACTATTTCAACTTTGTTAGAGTGATGGAACTTTGTAATGTTATTAACAGGAAGGATTTGAAAAATAATTTAAATTGTAAATGCTATGTGAAACTTTTACCTCTGTACATCAGTTTATACTAGTGTGGTTAGTAGATGTGAAAAATATCAAGGAAATAGTCTTCAATAATAAGTTAGTTCCACTTATGAAGTATACTGATATGGCAGTCATTTTAGCTCAACAGGAGAAAGTGAAGGTAAATAACAGGAACAAGGGATCCCAAATGATTTTGACACAACAAAGGTTAAGAAAAGCAGAAAGGACAGTTAAATATAAGAAGACTAATAAGAAGAAATGTGTAGAACATGGATCTGACAATAAAGACTTACCCAATAAAAGTTCAGTGAGCATGCAAATGATAAATGCTATAACTAGTGATAACAATTTATCAGTTTGTGAAGAAAATACTAGCAGTGAACTGGTAGTGCCAAGGATGTTAGGATATCAGGTAAAACTTGCACTGAAAAACTATAATGATTAATAATGAGAAAATAATCAGGGAGTTGGTAGTGCCAGGTTTTGAAACCAGTGAAGCCAGGAACTAAGGTGAGATTTGTATTGAAAATTTGCCTGATATTTCAATTAAACAGCAAGACGGTGGTCTTTATCCTGAAGTTGCATTAATAAATAATGGTGGTTTACATCCATTAATAATGATGATTTAATTAACTTTGCTGAACACTGAAATGAAGAATATATTAGCAAAAATATTATGACCTGGAAAAGAAAAAAGAAAAGCAAGTGAAGAACTGTTGTTAGATGACACAAATATCATTAGGTAGAAAAAAGCTGTTGACACAAGAGGTATAAATGAAATGCCATTTTGAGAGACCTACAAAAATGTAGTGTTGGCTGATTCCATGTTAGGAAGCAATAATGATCGCGTCATTACCTGGCTTGAAACTTAATGATGTTATTGCTGCCATACATAAGTTCTCATCTAAGTATAAGTTGTTTATTATTCATGCTACTGTAAATGATTTGCTACATGCTCCGTTGTACCATACGAAGAATTCAATACTAAACATTGTTGAATATTTGGAAATTTAAGAGATGTACTGTGGACTTAGTGGAATTATTCCACTATTGTCCTGGTCGGATTATTTGTTTACAAAAGCACATCAGTTTAACAATTGGCTAAGACAATTAACTTTGGTATATAATATCAATCTTGCTAAGTACTGGAAAGACTGTGTATTCGACAGTAGGTTATTTTCTAGTCGTGTATTATATTTGAATTTCTATGGTGCCTCTTTTGTTGCTGATAAGTTATCTGATTATATAAAACAGTTTTTAGAGTTAAGAACAGCACAAGGCAGAGGTGTTATAATACCAGATCTGACAGAGTTATAAAATTTTACTACTGTAACACATAAAGTTTAGGAAAAAAATATAACAAACTTGCTGACGTAATATCAGAAGGGGATTATAAACTAATAGTTAGAATTCCAAATATTACAACATCAAAGATTATACAAAATATGAATGCCTGAGAGATAATTACTCTTTAATTCATGATTCTATTCCCTCAGTACTTATAAAGCAGGAGAGAGAGATTGAAACAGTTATAGTGCATGTTAGAGATATCATTAGTATTTTTTATTTATTTATTTTATTTTGTTTACCGGGATGGTCAGACCGGACACAGGTCCATTTTCAGTGGAGGCCCAGGTAGAAAAGCACCACAATAAGTAACAAATAATCAAATTAATTAACAATTTTGAAAAAAACACTACGAGAAGAAAAAAACACCATGAAAAAAAAAAACAATATGAGAAAATACTGTATAGGCAAATATAGAAATGCAAAGAGATAAATAAATAGGCAAATATGGAAATACAAAGAGATAAATATGCAAAAACATATTTAAACATAAATATTCATGCGATAAGTCTACAGAGGAACACTTAGTGTTATGTTATCAAACACCTTTTATGGATAATTTAATCCACTGGTGTTTTGAGGACCAGTTATAAAAGTAATTATATTATAAGAATATTATTCTCTTACGGGATTTTAATTATCTAGGAATTTTGTAGAATGATCTACTAGTGAAATCTGAATTTGAAAGAGAATTTATAACCCGGCTACATTTGTTACCGTGGTTACAGAAGGAACTAATGGTTCAGACATATTGGATTTAGTTTTAACTACAATACCTGAAAGTGACAGTCATTTGAAAATCGGGCTTCCATTTGGATGCCATGATCACTATTCTTTGACTTTTGATCCTAACATTACATTATTCATAAAGAAACAAACAAGATTTGAAAAGTTTAGTATAGGCAATCTCAATTATCAATCACTAATAGAAAATATAACTGATACAAAATGATCATCTTATCTTCCTTGCAACTTTTGTCTACTAGAACATAAGTTACTGAAACTGAAATCAAAGAAGGAGTCTACTATCCTATGTGGTGGAACAGAGGATTGGCAAAATTACTCAAGAATTTTTTATTTATTTAACATTTGTTGACCGGGAATGTCTGACTAGGTTCCACAGAGCCTGTTTTCAGCAGAGGCCCGGGGAGAAATGCTCCAGATGCATGTCTTTGGAATGTGGGAGGAAACCGGAGTACCCGGAGGAAACCCACGTGAACACAGGGAGAACATGCAAACTCCACACAGAAGGCACCCTAGCCGAGAATCGAACCGGAGAACCTCTTGCTGTGAGGTGACAATGTTAACCGCTGCACCACTGTGCTGCCCCTAGAAGAAGAAGAAAAGAAAGCATAATCATACTTATACATACAACGTACAATCAAATTCATACATACAAGAAATATAAGAAATATCCCACCAATATACCAGTACCAATATGCCAATGTATAATAACAAATTCAATAATATTGTTTAATGCTTCAATTCCAGAGGTTATTCCAAGCACACAAGTGTCATTTTTGTAGTCAATTTTAATGACTGCAGGGAAAGGTATTACTTTAAATGGGAAATGTAAAAATCTCATATTATTCTCTGAATTTATAAATCTAGCAAAAAAGTGTATGCAAGAAAGAATTGTTAACCATTAAAATGAGAACACCTAATATCATGCATCAGCATAATTCATGGAAAATATGAGTGATTTACTTGAAAATAATAATGATATTTGTATTGATTTTTAGCAAAAACCCTGATATGGATGATTGTTAATCATTTTTATTTGTTATATTTTAATAGTATGTTTGCTTTGATATATTATGATTGTTGATAAAAGCTGAAAAAAAAGTAAAAAAAAATATGCCATCAGTTTAAATAAAATAATTCTAAATAGCTTATGTAAGACACTTAAGAATAATATAAGGCTAGCTAAAATTAATTTTGAGACTTGTTTTCTGAATGATCTAACATTTAAAGAACCTTTAAATGAATATGTTAATTTATTTAATAATGCTGCACTGTCTCCCTGGATGTTAACATCAAATCCACAAATCATAGCCAATACAGTTAATAATTGTTTTGTTACTATTTCTATTAACACTGCTGATGTCTAAAATTTCTATTCCAGTATGTGACCAATGTCCCAGTTTTACTATAAACACAGTAAAAATACATTAAATAAAATTAATAAGACATCATTAAAGGATCCAGTTATGATTCCAGGGTCTCTTAGTTAATATTAAAACCATTATTATCCTACTATTGCATAATACATTTACCAGGCTTCTAGCAAATGGTTTTGTTTGTCTTTTCGGCTTTTCCCGGTTAGGGGTCGCCACAGCGGGACTCCGGTCCACTAATGATTGGCAGTAGATTTTTTTATGGTGCCAAGTTGCCAGCCTGACACCCAACTTTCAGCGAAGGCACGCCCATTCACGCATGTCTTTCGGAGGCCACTCAACTGCGGGGAGGACATGCAGACTCCCCACAGACGGCACTCCAGCTGAGAATCAAACAGGAGAACCTCTTGCTGTAAGGCAACAACGCTACCGCTGCACCGTACTGTTCCTAAATCATGGCAACTTTCACGTATTACTTCTATGTAGAAAAACAGTAGAGAAAGAAGTTAAAAACTTTAGGCCAATCAGCTTGACACCTGTTGTTGAAAATGTTTTGAATGATGTGTGATTGTTTTAATGAACAAAATAGCATGATTACTGATATTTTACAACATGGTTTTGTAAAAGGGAAATGTACATTAAGTAATATCATATGTTTTTATGAACAAATTGTGGCAGCTTTAGTTTAAGGACTTGTTCCTGTGTAATATACTTAGACTTAACCAAAACGTTGACTGTTTACTATTCTTCTCTATCTAAAACAGTCTAATCATACTGAATGCTAACTGTTATATCATTAGATGGATAATGGAATGGCTATAAGACAGGAAGCAGTGTGTTAAATACTGGAATACATTATCTGGTTATCTGCCATACTGCAGGAGTTCCATAGGGATCAGTACTGGAACCTCTACTATTTAATGCTGTCTTTTCAACCATGCCAAGAAACAGAATTCTGTGGATCCTTAAGTATGTGCATAACTGGATGTTGGGATTTGTTATACAAAACAATACAGATTCTGAAGAATTAAATGCCTACATGAAATTGCTTGGTAACCGGGATTATGCTACAGGTTTAAAATTTAGTTTAGACAAATGTAATATCATGTATTTTAGTCTAATAATACAAAGGAATCCAGTTTACTTGCAGGAAGTTGAATTTACTGAAGGTTGCCAATGTAAAAATTTGGGAATTAGTATTACTTATGATTTTTTATATAGAACTCGTGTAAATCAGATCAGTGCAAATGCTATGAAACTGATGGCTCATTTACAGAAGAATTTAACCGCCAGAGATAAAGGTTGCTTGACTACTGTTTACAAGACATATAAAAGACCTATCACAGAACATAACATAAGAGTCAGGTGAAAACTCTTGAAAATGTTCAACTTGAATTTGCTAAAAGAATCATTGTGGTAAAAGATCTTGTATACACACACAGGTATAAATACCTAAACCTGTATTCTTTAAGTTACAGGTATATAAGAGAAAATTTAATTTTAGTGTATAAAACCTTTCATGATGATATGTAATGCAAATCTTATTTAATGAGGAGATGTCAAAAAATGATAAAGCACTAAAGCACAATGATATGAAGTTTAAGAATTATTTATGTAAAACCACATTAAGATATTTATTTATAACAAACTACATGGCAATTTTATGAACAACATACCTATGGAAATTCATCAGTCAGCAACTTTAGATAGCTACTAAGAAAAATACTGATGCTTGGACAAGAGTTACTAAATTTAAACCTTATATTACAGAATCAGTGTTCCTTGTCAGCCATTAGGCCTAAGTACAGTTAAAGTTCTTATGACCTTATGGCCTGTTCATTCTTAGGCATGTAGGATGTATGGAAAGTATGTCAGGAGAATACACAGATATAAATGTCATGTGTGTGACATCCTATCATTTATGTATGTGCAGGAAGAGCAAAACCGAACCACAGCACACTGATAGAACTCTGCCAACAGCATTAAGAAAGTGAGATAGCAGACACCCACATAACAGCACTGATAAGATGAGATGGCAGACACCTACATAACAACACTGACAGGGTGACACCCACATAGCACTGACAGGATGAGATGGCAGGCACCCACATAACAACACTGACAAGGTGAGATGGCAGACACCCACATAACAGCACTGACAAGATGAGATGGTAGACAGCCACATATCAAAACTGACAATGTGAGATGGCAGACAGCCACATACCAGCGCTGACAAAAAGAGATGGCAGACCCCCACATAACAGCACTGACAAGGTGAGAGAGCTGGCTTAACTGTAGCCTGGCTCAGTACCTTGCTAGCTGTCTTCTGGAATGCATTTGAAGATAATCCCCTAGGATGGCTCATAGAACCCTGGCCTGCTATAGTGCTTTGACTGTAGTTTGAATTTTTTTCTTGAAATGTATTGCGAAATCTTCAAGATTTTTAGAAAATCCATATTATTTTATAGGTCATAATGGGTATCATGCATGTCCTCCTCCAAGTGCTTTCATAAAATTGTTGGTGCACTACTCTGTCACTTTTTGTTCTCATTGGGTGCATATCTTGTGTTTTAGAATCTACGTGGCATACCTAGAGTCCATAATTATCCTATACAACCTGAATTATTACTTGCACTTTTCATTCCAGCTGTTATGGAACTGCATCCGCTGTTAGCTCACTGTCATCTTCCTTCAATGCATTGCACTGTCCACAACTTTCTTTTGGAATCCAACCCCAAATGACTTTTAGATTAAGTAAGTTAAGGTGTGTGTGTGTGTGTGTGTGTGTGTGTGTGTGTGTGTGTGTGTGTGTGTGTGTGGTGTGTGTGTGTGTGTATGTATGTGTGTGTGCGTGTGTATATATCTACACACACACACACACACACACACACACACACACACACACACACACATGCTCACATATGTCTATATATATCGTGAAAATCTCATGTATTTACAAATAGAACCACACATGCATGCAAACACATATGTAGACATACTTATTCATATGTATATACATATATTTATATATATATATATATATATATATATATGTGTATGTGTGTGTGTGTGTGTGTGTGTGTGTGTGTGTGTGTGTGTGTGTGTGTGTGTGTGTGTGTGTGTGTGTGTGTGTGTGTGTGTGTGCGTGTGTTTTATATATGTGTATATATATATATATATATATATATATATGTGTGTGTGTGTGTGTGTGTGCATATATAGGTTTACCATTAGAATGTCGGCATACCATTGTACGGCCATGAAGTATTCGAACTATAGATGTTTGAATATATGTGTGCAGGTTAAATGAGCGAACATTATATTTGTGAATGGACTGTGCATTTGCAAATATGAACATTCAAAGGGATGTACAGGGATTGCGGTACAGTGCGGTTAGGGAAATACATCCCTTTCCTCACTGTAGTGCGATCTCGGAGTTAGAATGGTTAGTTAGGGGTGGTGTGGGGGGTGCAGGGGAGCTTGCCCCCCCTGCATAAATGGAATGTTAGGTGTGCAAGATAGGGAGTAGCGGCAAGGGTGGCATTGCTGTTAAGTGCCACAGATGTCGTGTTCGACATTAGGACGGTTAGGTTATGTGTACTTTCAGCGAATTAGTTCGCTGTTAAATACCTTTTTTGTGACTTTCGAGATTTCAACAGTAAAGCATATATATATATATATATATATATATATATATATATATATATATATATATATATATATATATATTTATTTATTTATTTATATATATATATATATATATATATATATATATATATATATATATATATATATATATATATATATATATAAAAATGCAAACACACACACACACATACAAACAAACATGGTGCACTTGGCAAAATGAAACATGACTACCATCAAGCATTCTTTTTTGTTTGTTTGTAATCTGGCCCTAAAAATGTCAGAATGATCATCTTTGCAACTGCAGATGTGATGACTTTCCAAAAGGATAATGTATTTAATGCTTTATCTGGCACCAATATCTACTTGGAAGATAAAGTTTGATAAATGCCTCTTATATCTATGCCAGAAAGCTCTTCCTAATAAAGCAAATATATAACAAACTATGGAAGATGTACCATCTTTAATGTTTTCGAGAAAATCATGGTAAAGAGTGAGCAGTTTGCTGTTGCATGCAGAAGGCTTTCACTAGTCTACTGGAGAACAGCCAGATATTACAGACATAAGGTAATTAAAATATTTTTTTATTTATCATTTCTTGACAATATTGGTCTTACTAGCCTACTGGCCTCTTGACATGAATGTCCTAAGTTTGCATTTTCAATACTGAATCAAATTTGGCCATGTCATTTGAAACTTTCCCTATTCTTTTTTGTAAATCAATGAGTTATGTTGCACCTCTTTCACTGCTGATGCATTGATGTCTTGGAAAGGTAGTGCAAAGGAAGAAGTGCAGAAGAGTGCAGATAGTTGTGATAAGAGATCATATATGATAGATAGTGATTTGGAGAATCAGAACTGTAGCTTTTTTCAAGTCAAAAGGTGAAGCAAAGTTTGTTGAGATTCCTATTGTTGTGGAATGTACAAACTGGCAGAGTTTAGCTGCTCTTCCTCGTAAAAATGCTACATTGGGAGATGAGTATGATGAAACTAGACTGAGATAGATTGAAGGATGCGGAGTCATTGCAGATGTTGGAAAAGGTGAAATCAGGAGAAGATCCTGTTGTTTTCTAGGGACCAATAATGGATCATTTGTTTGGACAGGCACAGGACAAGAATGATGTAGCAACATTGGCAGAATATGATTTTGGAAATAAAAGGTTAGAATGTTTGTGGCGGTGATCAGAAAGAAGGGAAAGCAGAAATTAGTCACTGCAAATTTAAATATGAAAAACAGAGACCAATATTAAGGATTCCTATTAAAATGGACAGTGTTACTGATTGCTATTTTGCTTGAGTCAGTGTGATAATACCTTTGAGTTTCACAGAAACATAAGCTTGTTCATACATTTAGATAAAGAAGCTTTTTGTCATTTGACTTTTGAAACTGATGGTTTAATATAACATTTTATGAATGCACGTGAAAGACAGACAAATAAATATTCATGGAATTAGTAAATTTTTTATGGCTTAAGGAACAAATGTAAAGAAAAAAGTATATGTACATTTCAATACAGGTTCCAACGACACACCCCTGCATGATAAGGCTGATGCAAAGGCCCAAAATATCAAAGCACTCCAAAAAAAACAAAGCCATCACCCATAGAGTGCATATATTCCTGATCAGTGATCACTGATGAAGGCTTGGTTGCACAAAACTGGTCTGATTTTTCATGGTGTGGCCACAATAAAAGGAATATATATGCTCTATGGGTGCTGACTTTGGTTTTTTTGGAGTGCTTTGACATTTCAATACAGACAATATTGGATAAGAAAAATAATGACTGCTTAAAGATCTTGTGGAAAACTATGGAAAATACTAGAAAAAACAAAGATAACAGAAATGAGTGGAATGGGGGATGGGAAATGGATGTAGGTTTGCATATAAATGACAATACAAATACAACAGATGTCACACCAGGTTATCCTTTTCTCCCAAGTTTTATTGTTAGCATTTTTGTTCACCAAATAGAAATTAACTTCATCAGACAACTCTACTAATTCATTACAGGTTTAAATAGGCAAGTAATCATGAACACTTAATATCTTAAAGTAACATGCCATCCATTAAAATACTTTAAAAGAAAATTAAATATGCAACAATTTATATTTAAAATTTTTCAAAAATTCAGCAACACATAACCCAACAAAATATATTCTACTACTTAAAAAATTATAATATACAAAAATATATGAAACTCATTTCATATGTATGTATTACCTATAACACTTTGTGTGTTTATGCCTGTATATAAATGTTTATATATGTGTGTGTGTGTGTATATATATATATATATATATATATATATATATATATATATATATATATATATGTAGACACACTATGATAAGGAACATAGATCACAAAAATCAGCAAAATTATACAAGTCTATCCAAAATAAAAAATACCAACTCCATTTAATTCAAACGTCCTATCTTTCTAGGTATTTCATTTTAAGTACACATTTAATTGAGCAAAATTCATTTAACCTGGGAAAACATATGCATTAGTTTTTAATTGCCATAACAGCTCATGTTCTTTCAATTATTTCATATTTACCTAGTTGTAATTTTGAGTCTGGCACAAAAGAAACAACCAAAAGCATGTTATTTTTTAAAAGTACATATCATTTAATACATGAATGCATAAAACTGAAGTGTAATCATTGTGGGGAAAGGGGACATGTTATGAATAAATGTAAAATGGAATGTTGATCATGAAAAAGGATTATTTCCAATTTGATTGCACTGAATGATGGGAGTTGTAGAGCTACAGCAAAATACAGAAGAAAAAAAATAAAAGTGCTGAAGGAATAAAGGTAAGGCAAAAGAAAGTAGTAAAAGAAGAAGAAATTACAGAACAGGTTTTAGTTTTCATTTAAGGGGAAATGTTTAAATTGGATTGCAGGAGGTGGAAATTGAAAGA
This sequence comes from Protopterus annectens, assembly GCF_019279795.1. Classification (NCBI taxonomy): domain Eukaryota; kingdom Metazoa; phylum Chordata; order Ceratodontiformes; family Protopteridae; genus Protopterus; species Protopterus annectens. The sequence goes on along the minus strand of NC_056733.1, from coordinate 1,788,291,579 downwards.
GGAAATATTTTACAGTTTTAGAGCAATAATAATGGGAAGAAAGAGGAAGAAGAAGAGAAAAAAGGGAAATAAGAATTTGATTGGACAAAGAGTAAAATCCTGAAAGCAGAAGTTTAAAAATCTTCCAGCAAAAGTTAAAAAGGAAGGAAGGGAAAAATGTTAGGATTGTTTCATTTAATGTAAATAACTTTTCAGAAAAGATAAAAGTAATAATATGAAAATGGAAGGTTTATTATATAAACAGATGTATTATTTAAAATGAAAAATGGCAAGGAAATAATAGTGTCATGAGAGAAATGATGAATAAAAGTGGAGGAAATAAATATAGGCAAGAAAAGGTTATGGAAGTAGAATAAGTGGTAAATCTTTATGGATGAGGAAATAAAGTGGAATGTATAGATATTTTTACCAAAAATAAAGGAAAATTGCAGGAAAGACTAATAATGGAAGACTTTAATGATATGCTTAGATGGTAAGGGAAGAGTAAGTGTTAGGAAATGATGGCATACAATACATTGTGCATAAAACATTTGAGGTTTGGGGAAAATGTTTTTTATTAAAGTAATAAATGAGTGGTTCGATGAAGGTTTTTATGAAACTACAATATGTGACTGGATAACCCAATTCTTTTGGAAAAAAGGTGAAAAATGAGGTTAAGAAATGTAGAATAATTAATTTAAATAATTCTGAATATAAAATGTCTCTAAAGGTAAGGCAAATGAGATTTAAAAAGGTTAAACAGGAAATAGTAACACCAAGCATTTTTAGTATAAAGGGTAGAAAAAGTCAGGATTTACTAGCTCTGTTGAAAGAGGTAGTGGATGATATATTGTATGGTTATGGGTGCAAAGTTAATGATTGGAGATATAAGTTAAGTGTTTGATTATGTAAGACATAGTTTATGGAATGTTATAAGGCAGCATGAACCTGGAGTAGAAATACTTAATGTAATCATATAAGAATAATAGAGTCAGGGTTAAGATTAATGCGTGGTTCACCAATGGCATGCAGATAAAGAGAGGGGTTAGGTAATACTGTCCATTGAGTAGTGGTTAATTCCATTTGTCATTAATGCTATGATTTGTGAAATGAAGGTGTTAATGAAAGTGGGGAAGTACTAGTTACAAGGATATGTAAAGGTCCCTATTTTGTCATAGACATTATGGTAGTAGAAAGAAATAGATTATGGATTTAGGAAATGTTAAATATGTTAAATATAACTTTGAAAAAAGCAGAGCTGCAGTTAAACTAGGAAAAGAATAAAGTCATATGGGATATAGTAAATGCAGAATGAATTTGTTTTTTTTTTGGAAATCATATTTCTTTGTTGAAAACAACCACTAGAAAAGTGGAAAAGGTAGAAAGACAGTTGAATGATGTAGATGAAAAAAATAAAGAAATAAGAATTTTTGGAAAATGTTTAGTTTATCATTTTAAAAAAAAGTATAGCTAACTTATTCAGTAAAAATAGTCAGGACAACATTCATTGCAGGAAAAATAAATATTACAAGTAATACTTTCTGCTCTTTGGAGTTCAAGATTAAACCTTATAAAGGTCAAAGTATTGCATCTGAAAGAAAGCAAGGATAACTGGAGCTGATTCACCCAACTGTATATGCAGCTTCTTTATATTTAACTTGGGTGTTGACTTATAGCAAAGAAAGTTAATATGAGGTAACTTTGGAAATTCTAAAAGTGAAATATAAAATGATCTGAAAAAATGGAAGATATGAAAGGAAAGATGAATTTTTTGAATAGATTAATAAAGGAGTATAAAAAAGATCATTTTATAGAAAATAGATGTTAAAGTTCTGGAAGAAAGTTAAAACAAATTGCACAATAATATTGTAAGCAAATTATATTTAGTAAACCTAAAAACTACTGGAGTTACTAAGAAAAAGGAAAATGAGGGTGAAAAATGTAAAAATATGTCAGGATGTTTTATGAAGGTTAACAATAAACAAGTTACCAGTGAAAGGAAGTATGGGTTATAAAACTATGAATAAAAAAATATGTAGATAGAATCTGTGGACAAATAGAAACATAAATAATTGGGTGAATCAATTTTTAACATGTAAGGGAGTAAGAAAAGCACAGAATGGAAAACGTAAAATAAATATCTCAATGGATTTGAAAAATAGGAGATATTATCATGAATATGATTTAGTATAGATAATAAGGAAGACAGCACAAATGTATTGTTGAAAAGATAGAAAAAAGAATATTTTGTATAATTTGGGAAATGTGGAATGAAAGGGTAAAATAAATTTTGTTTAATAAGCAATATATTTCCTGTCATTCTGTGTTCCTTATTGGTTAGACTTGTGCTAATTTGTGTGCCTAAAGTGTTAAATGTATTGTTCTTTATGTCACTATATTATTACTAAATCCATCATTGTAATCTGTGGAGATGTTCTGCCAGTGTCTCTGCCAAAAAGGGGTTTTATGCCCAGCTGGACTACCAAATTAACAAATGCAAAATTAAAATAAATAAATGAATGAAATAAAACATCTACCTCTTTTGTTAATAAAATCAGGATTCATTCTTAAGACCTGTAGTAAATCTTCATTTCCTGTAAAAATCCAACTTCCATTTGTTAGTGACAATGTTCTTAATACCCTGACTGTCCCAAGGAATTAAACAAATCAAACCAAACCTATGTGTACACATGTTTGTATCACAATTATTAATATTTGTTTCACTAGATTTTGAACTGCTTGTATTAATATTACTGCTATTTCTATCACATCTTACAACTTCTAAGAACTTTTCGGTCAAAATATCTTGTACTGATCTCTTAAAAAACATTCCCTAGGATTCATTGACACCTACACTAAGTGTTCAGTAAGTGTGCACCATTCTGAGTTAACAAACAACCCAAGCACAACTCACATCTTCTTCCTCCTAATTCTAGTTTTCCTACTGATTTTTTTGGAGCCTTAACTATCTAGATGGATTCATAAAGGTCACCACAAAGTCTAGACTACATGTGTAATCTTTATGAGTGACTAGAAAGCACAAAAATGTGGTAGGGATGTTCTTGAATGTAGATCACGTGCACTTAGTATAAGTGTCAATGAATCATCTGGCCTATTGTCTTGAGAGGGTCACATTCTGACTCATATATCTTGCCTACAGTTGCTAATCTGGATATCCTAAACAATTACCCTTTCAAAAGAAATAGCACTTTGTAAAACCAATGTTCATAAAAGTCCTCTTCCTAAAGTTAGAGTCAAATTTAAAATTCTGATTGTCCCTCCTAAAAATAAATCAATCTCAAAAAATGTATCCTTTCTCTAGAACAATTGAAAGTGGATTTCAGATATGTTGATTTTATGTTAATTTAAAAACAGATCAAGCTTTTCTGCAATATCTTTCCAAGTATACATAAGGTTTTTAATAACATCTTTGTAAAAATAAATGTTCAGCTGTCTGATGGGTTTAAAAAAATGGTAATGTTTTTATTATCCTAAAAGTAAATTCACAAATGCTGGGGCAACTGTGCCTCCCAGTGCTACACCTTTACCTGCTTGTAAAAGTTCTTTCCAAAAAGGAACAAAGTTTGTTGACAAAAACAAGAGATAACAGTGAACATCAGACATTAATTTCAATATTAATAATCATAGCCTGCATACTTAAGAATGTTCTTACCATCTCTAACCTCTCTTACTGGAGAATACTAGTATATAATGAAGCTATAGCTGCTGCCACTAAAATCACATCTGGGAAATCACAAAAAAATTCTACCTTTTTCAAAAAGTCCTATGAGCCTTTGAGTTAAGATAAAATGCTCTGCATTATTGAATTCAAAAACTATCTAGACAAGTAGCAATCCATTTCTTTCTTGGATTATCTTGCTGTTGTGATAGGCAGATCTACCTAATCTTTGTGGGGTTTTTTTTTGGTGTTCCAAAAAATGAATCTACCTTAGGCAAAGATCCATTCATAAATTCCTAAAAATCAGTGCTAATACAGCCTTCTGCCAATAAATCCAGTATCTCCCTGTCAGCTTTCCTATGTATTACATTATGTCCACAGAGGCTATAACTTTGATATGGTAGAGAATTGGTTAATAAAATTAAGATTGAACAAAGAGTAAAACAATTCTTATTTTAATGATGAGAATGATGTCACACTGCCAGCCCAGCTATCAGGAATTTTGGAAATAATTCTATGTAATTTGTGAATATTGATATAATTTATACAGAAGTGTGTGTAAAGTACTGAGCTAAAATGTAACTACAGCATACCCTATTGGAATAGAACAGGAATGTACCTGCACTAGTGTGACTGTTTAGATGTATATGACTAATGGAAACTGGAACACAGGAGCTTAACTTGAAAAAATCAGAGAAAATGGCTGAAATTAAATTGTTTTATTATTGCGTCATAAAAGTTCATTTCAATGCAGCAAGGAGAGAGGATGTCTAGAACTAGGGTGCCTTCTGCATTGTTTTGTGTTTTATTGTTTTATGTCTCCTAGCAGTTGCAAACATCTGAAGGCTATGTATTTTCACTGAGAGATGTTAAATTCTGTTAGGTTCTGACACAGGGGGTTTAGCTTTGGAACTAAAGTCAGGTAACAAAAAGTGATGTCATCCAAGCTAACCCAGCAGTAATATTTGATATTAATTTAAGAACTCTCTCAGAGAGCGACTGTACATTTTGTCTTTTGACCTGACAACATCCACTCATCATCACCACTTCTGCACTTGCCTTGCTGTAAGTAAGATTTTGGGGCATAGTAACTCTTTTAGATTCAGATAGGACTACATTAAAGTATAGCTTAGATGCTTTCTTTATTTATTTGAGACTGTCTTGTAATGTTGTTTTTAAATATTGCCTGTGATTTTGAACTCTGATGTAACTGTGTTTGTTTACTGAGTATTGTCTTGTTCTTTTATTATTTATTATTAAATATATTTAAATCTTTTAATAGTGACTGGTCTGTTTATAGATATTTAAGCTCTTAGAGTACTTGCATATCTATTTGGTGACATTGTACAGGCCAATCCTAAATAGCCTTGTTCTTGGACAGACTATCATTTGGATTAATAATAACATTACACAGTAGGTTTGGACACCTATTGTTAAGGGTGTTAAAGTAGTTGATAAGAGTTGGCTGGTGGCAGTTGGAACTACCTTATAGTCTGGGCAGAAGGGGGAATAGCTATTAAACTTGTGCTAGCCTTCCTCAGGTGTGTGTGTGCGTGTGTGTGTGTGTGTGTGTGTGTGTGTGTGTTTGTATATAAATTAAATCTCAAAGAGTGTATGTGTCAGCTATTTGGGCAGGGACATGAAACCCTGGTTGGACAGAGAGGGTACTGGAGATCTTGGTTTTACCACTCAGGTGAGATCTCACCCTGTAGTTGTGCCGGTGGGGAGCCTTATTGGGGGTCTAGAGAAGGAGGGTGATCTCTGTGTGCTCTTATGGGAAATTGCCCTTTACTGTGTTTATACTTATCATCCTCCTAGTGTGTATGTTCCCCACTGTTGTCAGTGGTGAGGATTGAAACTCCTTGATTACTGGGGCAGTGCAGGGGCATCACAAATGACAGTATTAATACTGGTGGCATCACAATTAGTCACTTGACACTATGGGTATAACTGCAAAACATCATCAAAAAGGTTATCTACAACAACCAGAAAATGCTAATGGTTGTCCTGGCACTTCATAACATCCTTTGAGATGCTCATCTTTTGTTGTAGGATATATATATCCAGTGAAGGTTTATTGTCAAATTTCTCTTCTTGTTTTTAAGCCACACCAATGTTTTTTTGGAATAGGAAGGCATTTTATTTATGCCAGGAAATGTGTTGTTGATCTTGTAATTTATAAAGGTATACACACAGTGACAGTTTCCATGAATGGTAGACCACTAGGACGATGTTGCTGCAGTAGGAACATATATATATAAAGACACACATCTGCAATTCAAGGACATGCTAACAAAGATACTGTGTAGAGATGTGAACAGAAATACACCATTCTTCTCTTGTTTGAGATGGCTCCTGTGGAATTACATACTTTTAATAATGAACCATTGAGTCTCATTTTTTTAATAATTTGCAGAATAAATTTGCAATTGATTTCCCCATTAATCTACTATGAATATCTCCTCCTGGAGACACTGGATTTCACCTTTCAAAATTTTATACTATAATGTACATCTTGTCACTGTTACTTGCCCCTTAATCATCCCCTGCTGTGTTGTTGTGCTTCTGCTAATCTATTTTCCTTATAGACTATTAGATTTTTTCTGGTTATGCCACTGAACATTTCATGTCCTGAGGTCTGATTAAACTGCATCCTTAAATATTCTTCACGCTAACATACACCTTTGTATTACATTGTTTTCAAAGACAGCTTTGCCTAGGGATAGGTGGTTAAATCTATAATTTGTGGTTCTACAATTTTAAAAGGCCAACCTCCAACCCAGTTTGCTAGTTGCCCAACATAATGCATCTGAAATTCTCCAGGTGCAATTAACACTAGGTAAGACTGCAATCCAAATTGTTACTTGCTACAGATCCCCCACCATGCCCCAAGATTTTCATTACATCTTTCTAAACATACTGGAAAATAATAAGATACAACCAAACACCCTAATACTGGTTGATTTCAACTACCCTGCCATTAACTGGGAAAACTTCTTGGGTACCAACATCTTTTCCTAACGGTTCTTGGAATTCATAAATTCCAATGCCCTGGATCAACTATTCCATTGTCCCACTAGGTGCTCCAATATCCTAGACCTGGTCATTACCAACACAGGAGATAGATGCTCCAAACCACTGGTCACCCCCTCATTGGTCAGGTCTAACAATAAGCAAATCACCCTTGACATCCACATCCCACCCCCACCCCCCAGTAAGGAAACCTCCATAAAAAACTTCACCAAAGCCAACTACATGCTACTCAAGTCAGAAGTGACAAACGTCATGACGCCCATGCAGATGGGAGCTGAAAGTTCAATTGCCGAATCCTACACTAAGGCACTGTATGAGCACATCCACTCGTGCATGAATCGTGCCATCCCAAATAGAACCAAGACGCTCTCCTCCAAATAAAGGAAGCCAATCTAGTGGTGCTCTGCCATAAACAAACTATACAGCAGAAGGAAGAAACTGTTGCAGAAAAGAGGAAAATCCCAGGATGCAATACAACTCCCTTACCAGCCTCAGTAAGAAGCTGAGATCCCTCATAAAATCCTCAAAGCTAGTTAAGAAAATAGAATTTCCAAAGATTCCAAAGACAACCACAAGGCATTATATAGTTATGTAAAGAATCTAAATGGCAATGCTCAGATCTGCTCTGAGCTACAATAGAATGGTATTAAATATACTGATCCCAAGGATATTGACAATATCCTGGCAGATTGATTTAGTGCCAACTTCACCCCCCTCTCACCCCCTAAAGGGCCCATCTCAATACCAAAAGATTGCCAAATTCCAGTAATCATGGCTACACAGGTAGAAACTGCACTCTCCAAAGCTAAGAATACAGCATCCACGGGAACAGATGAAATCCCACGCTGTGTACTACATGAACTACAAAATGAACTGGCACCTCACCTAAGTGTCATGCTTAATCATAGCCTCACCTCAGGCTTCATGCCCACTGAGTGGTGCACAGCAACAGTTATCCCACTCCACAAGGGGGGATCCACCTTGGATTCTGGGAACTACTGTTCCATCAGTCTGATGAGCCTGATCTGCAAGGTCATGGAATGCATTATCATGGAACTGATAAACAAAGACATTGGCAACCTTCAAACACTGGACCCCACCCAGTTTGGGTTCGTGAAGGGCCGATCTTGTCTTCTGAACCTGATTGACTTCTTTGAATCAGTCTCCAGAGCTGTGGATGAGGGTAAGGTGGTCCACACAGCCTATGTGGAACTTGCCAAGGCCTTCGACACAATCCCCCACTCTGGAATCATAAATAAACTTACTAAGCTGGGCATAAATCCCTACATCACTCGATGGGTTGCCAACTGGCTTACTGACACAACCCAGACTGTAAAAGTAGCCGACCCCAAATCTAGCTCCAGAAAAGTGACAAGTGGAGTACCTCAGGGTTCAGTCCTGGGACCACTCTTGTTTGGCATCTACTTCTCTGAAGTACAGGCCAATACTAAGGGACACTGGCTAACAAAGTTTGCAGACGACTGAAAACTGAAAGCCATTATTGAATCCCCAAATTATGTGGATATTCTACAAAAGGGCCTTATAGAAACAAATGCTTGGTGCCAGAGCCATGGGCTCAAACTTAATGCCAAGAAATGTATAGTTATCCCCTTTGGGAAAAACCATGTACCCATGAATTACCACATAAGTGGCAGTACACTAAACACCAAAAGTGTGATGAGAGACTTAGGGAAACAGGTGGACAGTGGTCTCACCTTTGATAATCACATCACCACAACAGTCAAGAAATCCTTCTATGTGGCACACCTCATCACTAAGGGCTTTTCATCCAGAAAAAAGGAGGTCATTGTCCCACTGTACTCATCCCTCATTAGTCCCATTATAGAGTACAATGCCCCATTTGGTATGTACCTCACAAGACATCTGCAACAGCTGGAAAGGCCGCAGAAATATCTCACTAAATGAATCACAGGCCTAAAGCAGATGCCCTATGCTGACAATCTAAAAAAACTCCAGCTATACTCTGTGGGTTATCATCTACTCAGAGGTGATCTCTGCTTAACAGACAAGGCCATGTCAAACCCTGAGCTGTTGGACATACTCCACTTAAAGAAATACCAGTCAATCAGAGCCACAAACTCCAGAGATCTAAACCTTGTCATCACAATGAAAAAAAACATGCTGGAGGGATAGGTTCCTGACCCAGAGACACCCCATACTCTGGAATAGACTCTAGCTTCTCAGTAGGAGTGGTAAGCACTAAGTAACCTGTCTACCACATAAGGAGTGGTTCTGGCCCAGAATTTGTAGTTATTGCCCATTTGGGTGATCTTCCATCTCTCTCAACTTTCTGATTTGAAGGCCTGCAGTTGCACTTGTTTCTGTCCTGTAACTCCTGGCCCCATCTCATTTGCTCACTCAAAAAAAAAAATCTGCTTTTACTTTATTTGTGTTTTTTCCTACTTTATTTTGCTTTTGCATCATCTTAAAAGTACTCAATTGTAGTTATTACTGCTTGGTGTAACTCATTCTAAGCCTTTAAGTTTAAGCACTTGGGCTTCAGACCAGTTGTTTTACATTAGGAAGGTTTGTGGTCTGCACTGTAGTGGCAGGACAGGTAGCTTACATCCTTCTAAGTTGGGAACTGCTGATTGAGGGCTCAGTGTCTGTTATTCTAAAAGTGTATTAATTCTGTTTTAAGCACTTGGGCTACAGGCCAGTTATTTTACATTAAAAGGGTTCGTGGTCTGCACTCTTGTGGGAGGAGAGGCAGGACTCTGCCCATTCTAGCTGGGAATTTCTGGTTAAAGGCTTATAGTGCCTGCATATTTAAACTGCTTCTTACTGAAATTGGTACACCTTGTTTGCTGTAGCATAGACTAGATTCAGGCCTGCTGAATCTAGCTTTGTTTGTATAACTTGAGCACTAATCCAGGCATTCTTTAAAGTATTCAATTGTATTTATTACTGCTTGGTAGTAACTTGATTAAAGTGTAGCTATCATTCTAAGTCTTTTGGATTAAGCACTTGGGCTTCAGACCAGTTGTTTTACGTTAGGAAGGTTTGTGGTCTGCACTCTTGTGGGAGGAGAGGCTGGACTCTGCCCTTCTGAGCTGGGAATTTCTGGTTAAAGGCTTATAGTGCCTGCATATTTGAACTGTTTCTTACTGAAATGGGTACACATTGTTTGCTGTAGCATAGACTAGATCCAGGCCTGCTGAATCTAGCTTTATTTGTATGCTTGTTGTTTGTTTGCTTGTTATTTCCCTGAAACGCTAATTCCACCTAAAACGCGGCTTTTCAGCGCTTCTGTGGATCCCTAGTGATATCTGCATTGCTTACTGTACTTATTTCCTTGTTTCACTTGAAAGAAAGTTACTGTTTGTCATTTTTGCATTTAAGTTACCTGTAACACATTGCATTTAAGTTACCTGGCACTTGCTCACTAAAGCAATTATATAAGTCAGCACTAAAATATTAAAGGCACTACACCCTCACAAACACCCCTTGAGTACCTTGTTCCCCATTGGCCCTTTTTTTTCAATTATAAAGGAATTCCCAATACTATTCTAGCATGTCCAAAGGTCAGTTGTCAATCTCATCTCCGGTCCAGCTGGTGAATCTGGGAATCTTGAGGCAATGTTACACCTGCCTCATGTACACAGACAACCCTCTCCTCCTCCCAACAAATTCCAACACATGTGAGAGATGCAACCATATAGCCATACTGGAGGTTAATCTCTCTCAACTCAGTACTGGTGAAACCAGTCAGGAGGAGAAGGAAACCACACTCACTACAATTCCAGTCTCACATAGACCTACCATGACAACAAACCAAACACATAAACACACAAAAACATACTTGGAGGCTCTAAATAAAAATCTGCCTAAGCAGCAGAGACCTCCAAAGCAGACACCCAAGCAACCGCTACCCCAAAACAAAACACGTGCAACACATAGCTCACAAAGCCAGTGTGCCGAACAGTCACAGCCCTTAAGGCTAAACAACACACTTAATACACTTGTAATAGGTGACTCTATCATCAGGCACACTGACGTCCCGCTCACCAGGCTGAACAAGGAGAAGGTCACGGTGAGCTGCCTGTCGGGTGCTAGGATCCGCCACATAACACAAGCACTCAGGTCACTTCAAGGCAAGTACAAATATGACTCATTGTCCATGCTGGTGTGAATGACCTGAGACGTACCTCCATGGACTACATGAAAAGAGACAAAGAGGAGCTCTCTGAGCATGTAGCCCAGGCCGGTATGACCCTGACCTTGAGTAGCATCTTACCCTCACCAAGAATGATGCCACAATATGAAGACAAGATGATCAATTTCAACAATTGGCTTAAGTATTGGTGTCATTCAAAGGGGATCCAATGCCTGTCAGCCTGGGATGACATGCTCGACAAGCCACGATACTGCACTAGGGACGGCTTGCACCTGTCACCCCTGGGCTTTCGGATATTGGCAAAGGCTCTTGCTACCCCCATAGTGCCTTTTTTAGGCAAGGCTCAAAAGACAAACCCACCTCCATAGGTATCACAAGGGATAAGAAACTAAGAGTAATGCTACTCAACGCCAGAGGTCTAAACCTCAAGATGCACGCACTCAAAACTCTCCTTAGCATGGAGAACATCGATATCTGTGCAGTAACAGAAACCTGGTTCAAGGCTCCAGAGAGCACCCCAGCACTACCAGGTTATACCTCATACCATGCTTTTCGGCCCCAAAACTTGGACCGAACCACAAAATGAGGGGGAGTATAAATATTAGTCAAAGATATCCACCCCTCCAGGTTGGTGGCACAGCACGAAGCATCAGAGACTATCCATGTGCAACTAACAGTGGGCAAAACTGCGTTCCAGTTTATAGCCTGCTACAGACCACCCTCCCAAACCCAGGAACCCCACTCGGCCTTCCTGAGAACATTGGAAAATATGAAGGTCTCTCCAAACACCATTATATTGGGCGACTTCAACTACCCAAACATAGACTGGGAGCATTACTCTAGCTCCAACACCCTAGCCCAAAGGTTCCTAGAATTTATAAACTCAAATGCTATAGGACAACTTGTTACCACTCCTACAAGAGGGGAAAACATACTGGACCTGATCATCACCAACATGGGGACTGTATGCTCCAGACCAGAAGTGTATCCCTCACTGGTAAGATCAGACCATAACTAATCTCACAGGATATTCACATCCCGACTCCACCCCCTGCCCTGAAAACCACAGTGAAAAACTTCTCTAAAGCAAATTTCACACTCCTCAAAACCAAGGTGGAATCCTTCAAAGCCCCCGGGCCTGTGGAAAATACGGCCCAGACCGCAGAATCCTTTATAAACGCATTCTATGAACACCTTCAGGAATGCATGGATCATGCAATCCCAAATAAAACCAAGACCCAATCCTCCAAAGGCAGACGTCCTGTCTGGTGGACCCCAGCCATAAACAAACTATACAACAGAAGGAGGAAGCTACTACATGATAGAGCAAAATCCCAAAAAGGGAAGGCATCTCTGATCAGTATTAGCAAAAAACTACGGGCACTCATAAAATCGTCTAAGGCCAGCTTCGAGAGAAAAATTGCACAGGACACTAAGGATAATCACAAGGCTTTCTTTAGTTATGTTAGGAACCTGGGTGGGAATTCCCAGATATGCTCAGAATTAGTCCAAAATGACAAAAATACACCGAACCCACAGACATTGCCAACATCCTAGCTGACAGGTTCAGCGCAACCTCCCCCCCACCAAAAGGGCAAATATCTATCCCAGCAGAGTGCTGCCCCCCTGACATCTCAGATGCTCAGGTAAGAGCTGCCCTCTCCAAAGCAAAAAACACAGCATCAATGGGACCAGATGGTGTCCCGGGCTGCGTCCTACATGAACTCCAAGAAGAGCTAAACCCAAACATAAAACTACTGTTCAGTCTCAGCCTTACTACAGGATATGTGCCGAACGAGTGGCGCACAGCAACAGTGGTCCCTCTCCACAAAGGTGGTGCCTCAACGGATCCTGGAAACTATCGCCCCATAAGCCTGACTAGCTTGGTCTGCAAAGCTATGGAAAGGATCATCATGGACCTCATAAATAAATATATTGGGGACCTACAGACACTGGATCCTACTCAGTTTGGCTTTGTTAAGACAGATCCTGCCTCTTAAACCTGGTTGATTTCTTTGAAACAGTCACCAAGGCCATTGACGAGGGGAAGGTGGTCCACACAGCCTACCTGGACCTCACAAAAGCCTTCGATACAATACCCCACTCGGGCATTATAGATAATCTCACCAGCTTAAATATAAACCCCTATGTCACTAGATGGGTTGCAAACTGGCTCAAGGACAGAACCCACATGGTTAGAATTGCTGGAGCCATGTCAGACTCCAAACCAGTTACAAGTGGCATCCCACAAGGCTCAGTCCTGGGACCTCACTTGTTCGGTATATATTTCTCTGATATACAGGCCAACATGGAAGGACTGTGGCTGACCAAGTTCGCAGATGACTGCAAACTGGGCGCCATAATCGACTCTCCAGCCAACACAAGCATCCTCCAAAAGGGCCTCATAGAAGCAGACAACTGGTGCCAGAGCCATGGCCTCAAGCTAAACGCCAAAAAGTGTATAGTCATCCCCTTTGGCAAAAACAAAGTGCCCACAATTACCACATAGGTGGTAATCCATTAAGTACAGAAGAAGTCATTAGGGACCTGGGGACCCAAGTTAATAGCAGTCTCTCATTTGACAACCACGTGGCCAGAGTGGTTAGAAAAACATTTTATATAGCCCACCTAATCATGAAGGGATTCACATCTAGATCAGGGGAGGTCATCGTGCCTCTTTACTCATCCCTCATCAGGCCCATAATTGAGTACAATGCCCCTTTTGGGATGTACCTTACCAGACACCTGCAGCAACTAGAAAGACCCCAAAAGTACCTCACCAAGAGGATCAAAGGGCTCAAACAGATGCCATATGCTGCCCGGTTAAAGAAACACCAGCTCTACTCAGTGGCATACCACCTGCTCAGAGGTGATCTGTGCCTGACGTATAAAGCCATGTCCAACCCGGAATTAATGGACATGCTGCACCTCAGAAAATCCAAATCCCATCGAGCTATGCGCTCGAGAGACTTGAACCTCAGCACTGAAATAAATAGGACATGCTGGAGGGACAGATTCATAACCCAGAGGCTCCCTTCACTCTGGAATAAAATCTCAGTCCAGGTTAGGCAGAGTCCCTCATTGACTCTCTTCAAGAGGAATCTTGATGAGTGGATGGGAGATCGTAGGTTTACCCCGGGTATCACTTCTGTGTCACTGTTAGACAGAGGCACAGTATACTAACCTCGAAAAAGGGCATAGCAAAGTTAACTTAAAATGGGTGGCGAAAGCCAAACACACTCTGGCTAGGCTTATAAATGCCCTAGGGCAGATAGCCTAGTATGAACCTATGAACCTATGAACCATACATGTCAAGCAGGGTGCCTCCTTGGTCCTCTTCAAAAGGAACTTTGATGATTGGATGGGAGATAGGAAATTCACCCCAGGAATCACGTCAGTCACCCTGTTAGACAGGGGTCCAGGGAAGTAAATATTGTGGGAAGAAATATCCATGGAATTGTTATGGCTAGGCTTGTATAGGCCTTTGGGCCAATAGCCTAGTACCAACCTATGAACCTATGAATCCTATTCATTCTGGATCAAGTTATAAACATTCACTGTAATGGAGGAATATCAGAGACAGCAGTTATTTGGTATCTGTTTGCTTTACATATTTGATTAATACTTTGAGAATAGTGATATAATATATTCAACTACCTTGTAGTGCTATACATCTAAGGACATAACTTGAACATCAGTCCTATGCTTGTATTGACATCAATCAGCCAAACTATTCTTCTTTCAAGAAAGCAGATATCTGTGCATTCTTTTGTGACATGTGAGGTCATTTTTTGTCAGAAAGTTGACATTAAGAGAAGGAGTATAATATCAATTGCAGGAGAAGGATTGAAGTAGCTAGAATGCTGTATGCATATGGCAAGAACCGAGGGCAGTAAGCAAGCCTTTGAGATGGCTGTCTAGAAGATGTCTGCATGTGTATAGGATGTCTGAAGAAATTAAATTTTATTAACTGAAGGGACAGTAGCTAAATGAGGAAAACCTTTTTGTCATTAGTGAGGTTGAAATTTGAGCTAAGTATGTAGCACAATCAGAGTCATGTATGTGAGTGAAAATTAATTTTGGGGTCAAAGTATGTAAGGATGGAATATATCCTGTGCAAGTAAGAAGTGTATGTAACATGATATAAGTAGGTGTAGATTAATTGAGATAGTGAAGTTAACTTGAGGGGCAGAAGGATTTGTTGCCATTATGAAGGACTGGTTAAGGGGAGAGCACTGACCAGGACAGTAAGGAAGGAAAACTGTAAGAGGAGTGAGAGGAGCTTAGATGGGACAAGTGGGGGGGGCTATAAAGAAGTGAGAATGAGAATAAAGCAAGGGTGGCTAGATGGGGCAGATGGAAGGAGGCACTGAGAGTAAAAGGTGGCTGATAGATATAGGAGTTGAGATACAGAGGAGCAATGACAAAAATGTTTGACCCCTATGGACGTTTCCACATTTTTCTTTTATTCTTGTGAAGTAAAAAGAATGCCATTCACAATTTGTGGACCAGAAGGCAGATTATTAGTGCTTTGCCAAGAAGTGTCTGATGGCCGTATGAACCACATTTGAGGGGGGTACCTTAAGTTAGAAAAACAACAGGGAGAATGGTGAGATGAGAGGGGTAAGAAGGAGATAAGAATGACATGGAAGACAGGATGAGAAAGGGGATATAAACTTCTTATATGGAATGTGGAAGAAAAAAAAACCTTTTAAAGACAGAGGTTGATGGAGAGAAGAAAGGGAGAGAAAACACAGACAGAGGATGCAATGTTGTAGGAGGGAAGCATAAACATGAGTCAGGCAGGAAAGCTTTGTATTAGATTGCATGGTTGGATTGTGCTACTGTTAGGAGAAAGCTGTATTGCTGTTGAGAAAGAAAGTGATGGGGTTGACTAGATGATGGAGTTTCAGATAGGGAAGAATCAAATGGTTGTACATAAATTTTATACTGCAAAAAAAGAATGCAGTGAGAGAGTCAACTTTTTAAAATCTATTTATAAAGAAAAAGGGACACTGTAATTATAGCAAGAGAACAGAACGTTAGAATTCCAATGTGAATGCCAGAGAAATTTGGAAGATAATTGACTGCAATGTGTTCATGGATGTGTAGAGACCAATGAAGCTGGAAATCAAAGAAGGGGCTTCACTGATCACACAGATGTATCATTAGAACGAGAAGCAAGAGGAGTAAGGAGATGAACATAGAATCTATTGAGATACGGGAGTTTAGAGCTGAGGAAGTGGGTAAGGGATGTGGCACAGGAAGTGATAACGATTAATGGAAGGGAGAGGGTGAAATTAAGATGGAAGACTGGATGAACTAAATGCAGCCACAAGATGATAGATAACTGAAAAGATGAGGCACCTTAACAAAGAGAATGAGATTAGGATTAGAGAGATGGAAGAAAAGATCAAAAGAAAACAAACGAGACCAGCATGGAAAGAGGCAGAGTATAAGAGGATGAGGAAATACATTTAACATGGAATACTTTGAAGTGATTGACAAGGGGGGCAGAAATGTTCAGGAGAAATGGGGACAGTGAACAAGAGAGTGGGGGTGAGTTAGTTGTTAAGATAGAAACTAAGGGAAAACAAACTGTGACAAAGTTGAGGTTGTACAGGTAAAGGGATGAGGGACTAGTGATTAAGACAGGGCAGGTAGCAAGTGTTATCAGAATACTGTAATCATTCTGGTCATGTAGAGGGATCCAGCTGATTCAGGTTCAGTTAGCATCTTGGGTAATTGAAGGAATGGAAGTGAAGGATGGGCATGCTTATCCTGGTGGGGGTGGGGGGGTACTCAACTTTGCACTACCAGAAGGAAGGCATGGTCCATTGAGAGTGAAGTGGCCCTTGGATGTTTTCTGACTTGAGTGTAGGGGAAGGAGGAGAACAAGATGATATGTCACAATCCAACCCCCCCCCCCCACAGAAGCTGTTGCTGGCAAGAACCACTAGGGTGACCTTAGGTACCATGCTGTCCCCAACCTTGGTTCAGTGTTAGTCCAGGGGATGAAAAAAGCAGGGGTTTCTAGACTTGGTGACAGATGTTGGGAACTAGGTTAAAAACTAGAAAATATGAAGCGGGGGGGGGGCAAAATTTGTTTGCAGGCTACTATACCCTACATAACTCTGAGAGAAGAGGACTTGAGGAACAGGTGAGATATCAGTTTGAATGGGATGGGGATGTCCAAAACTAGATGCTACACAGGTGGAGGATATCATGAAAAAGACTGATTAATAAGGCAATAACATTAGTGATATAAGGTACTTTGTAAAGGGGAAAAAGAAAGTGGGTTAAAAGGCTATGTGGTATTTTTATAAAGTAGTAGCTACAGTAATAGAAGTTGTTCAGATATTGGATGGGTGTTTCGTAATTGAGTAGAGTGGGGTGAATTGTCAGACATGGTCAAGGAAATAGAAGTGATAATGTAAGTGAACTAAGAGATCCATCAAATTCTAGGCTGATAGATTTATTACAAGATGATATGAAGATATTTGCAGGGTCACTCAACAAAAATCCTGGGATTGAGAGTGTGTTTTGTGAATGGCAGGGTCTCAATTGATCACTAGAAATATCTCTTTTGTAGAATTGGGTGAAAGGGAAAGCATAGCTACCAGGGCTAGCTAATGATTTTTGTTTTAAAAAAAGAAAAGTCTAGCAGATTTTCCAACTTAAGATACTTATAGAAGCTACATTTTTTAAGGGGAAGGTCATATGTAGGTGCATAGGCAGTTCTTAAGGTAGTATGTAGTGAATGAAAGTGTATTGAGAAGACTAATGTTACCTAGGAGGATGCAGCAGAGATGTCTGCTGTCACCTTAACTTTTCCTTGTATTCATAGAGATATTAACAAAATGGACGTGTGATATGAAAAATGGAGTTGGGGGAGGATGATTGAAAGAAGCAGCTTTTGTTTTATTCACAGATGACTGCATTATACTATTGACTGATGTGAGTGGCAGCTCCTAATGGTATTAGGTATGCTTAAAAAACCTGGGAAGGAAATGCATTGAAATGTTAACCGTGAATTTGATGGTACTGTTGTTGGGTTGACAAATGGTGGAAAGTAAGGATGATGCAATTTGTTTACAGTTGAAATATTATACAATAGTCAAGGAGGAACAGTGAAAGGAAAGAACAAGAAGTTACAGGATTAGTAGCATCAACAGGTAAATTGATCTTGGCATACGACAGAAGCAGTGAAAATGATGGTGACAGTACAGGTACAGCATGCACTCTCATACATCTCATAAATATAGAGGCAAAATAGTAAAGTCTTGACAGAATATCTGTGAAGGGAAAATAACTGGTTGTGAAAGGCTTCAGGTGAAATGGTGGAGCTTGTGGGAAATATCTAATCTACAAACGTATTTGCTGATGCTGAATATAGTAAGTAAGTGGCACAGCAATGCAGTGGTAAGCATGGCTATCTCGTGCCCCTTGCTGCTGCACTTGTTTCTCAGTTGGTGTGCTACCTGTGTGGTGCCTGCACATCTTCCATGAGTTCACATAGGGCTTATTGGGTATCATAGCTTCCTACCACATTTCAAAGATGGGCCAAAAGTGCATTAGTAAACTCTCTAAAATTGTCCCTAGATATGTGCAAATGCAAGGCAGTAACTGTAGCAGACAGCAGGAAAAGATTCATAAGTTATGATGAATTATAATTAATAGACTGTTACTGTTGTGGAGTGGTAGAAATACTTTCAAGAAAATGAGAGAAATTAAATATAGTAGTTCAAGTATGGAATATTGATGTGGTGTGATGTTTTTGAGATTTTAAGTATTCAGATAAACCTGTCTGTTCATTTGATTTCATGTGCTTTTTTCCAAAGTGGCTGTTGCAGTTATTCCAACTGAGTGGTAAAATCTCTTCCACGTGCTTTTTTTTCATACTGGATAAAGATGGGAGATGTGCACCTTAGTCTGTTGTCAAAACAATTATTTTGCACTTATTTAATAAATATATTAAAAGGACCCGCTGTGTCAACAGATCTTGAAGTTTCACACATTAAGTAAGAGAGGGATGATATTTTCTCACATCTGAAATCTGAAGTCCAGAATGATTCAACAAAAATATGTACATCATACTGATGATGAGCCTGCATTTCAATATGGAAATGTTGTTACTGTGCCTACAGTCCACTGTTAACTGTTCCGTTTGTACAGACACTATTAGAAAGGAAAAGTTACTTGCTTAATGGCAGCAGGCAACAGAAAGAGACTACATGTAGCATGTTCTTTAATTAACCATTTCCATATTGCATGTATTGATATAATTCATAATTACATGAAATATATCACACTGCAAATGTTGACAAAGTATAATTTATTGTACATGTTGTAGGAAGTCAGTCTTATCATTTCCAGATCTGATATTCAGTAAGAATCAGTACACAGCCATTGATAGCTATGAAGCCAGGGAATGCACCTAATAATCTGTGTTACTTTATCCCCCAATATTCAGGTGTGGAATAACGTACCTCTAAATTGATTCTGTTTGGCTTCCTACACTAGAATAATTTCCTAATAGTGTCTTATACTTCATCCTTGTACATGGATGTGAGGCACAAAGTGTGAGTTTTTTTCTTAATACTTTTATCAGCCATGTGTGTGTGCTGGACCAGAAATTGTTTTCAGTTAAAACCCATATACAGCTTTAAAACAAAACAAAATAGAGTATTGCAGTACATCAAAATACAAAAGAAATGTTATACTACAGCAAAATACAAACATATAGTACTTTGGTTCTAATTGTACAGTGCAGTGTAGTTGTACAACAATCAAGTATACGAGTGAATGTAATTAAATGAACAATCACTTCCACTTGTTGAATAAAAGACTTTAGATATAAGTACAGTGTACATTTACGTAAGATAAGAGTTTATGTCATTAAATGATGTAGGAAATAAGCATTTTAGGTAATATGCAATGTTTTTGCCAACAATTGCATATCTTTGACAAGATTTGCTCTTTCTCCAGAACTTACTTAGCTTGTATACAAAATAAAGCAAACAGACTGGAGAGCAGTGCAAGCACATCAGTGTGCATATTAGACTTTTAGTTCACTACATGCTACAAGCTGCCTCATTAGTGAAATTTATCTCAGGATATTATATAGAAATACTTATATATTTATGGAAACACTCATCCCAAAACTCTGTTTTGTTTGAATTGGACAAAGAATGTTTGCATCTTTTGACATTTAAGTGCAACCACAATAATGTTTACATCTTAAATGTATACCCAAAGAAAACATCAAAGAGAGCAAACTGCCACCATACTGTGGGTTTTACCTTCAGGAGAAATATAAGGGTCATTAGGCCATCAGCCATATAAGGTGTACCATGCAATGAAAAACACAAATAATTATGCCATTTACCTACAAGTCAGCCATCACACTTTAAAGATGGCACAAAAATGTAGAAGCAAAAAAATGAATGAGAGCAAGAGGCATTTTGATTTGGTCCATACGTTAATAGGTAAGTACTTGGATAGCTGCCCTTGTGGGCCATTTTAAGCCTAGCTGATTTCAGTTTTGGTGCTTGAATTAACCTGTCCTATTTGGTTTTAGATTCCATGGTCGAAAATAATATACTACCCCTAGTGAGAATAACTGGGATCATACCCTAGACAATGTGAGGGTACATATGCATGAGATAACACATTTAGGACCTACCTGTCTCCTTTAGTAGTAAAGTGGGCAGTCCTGAGGTAAATTTTCTATTACAATCCGTAGATCTATGTTGCACTTGAATAGGGACAGGGATGAGCTTTGTTTTATGCAGCTGGAGTATCTGTTACTGAGCAGTGGTATCCCTGCAAGATATACCTATCCATTCAAACTGTTCTGTTGATGTTGCAGGAGAGGTTTAGATCTCTTGCCGCAGTATTCTCAATGTTATTTGAATTGCTTATGTGCAGTAAATCCATCAGTAATGGGTTGGAGGATGCCTTGTATGCCAGACACAGGTCCCCTCTAAGCTGTTTGTAGGACACTCAGTATAGTGGCAGGGATGTGAACTGATCCATGTAGGACATATTGCTTAGGTCTTATTTCCTTTTAGCAAGGTATTTCTGTGGGCATTCCAGTTGTCACATGTGTCTGGATAGATACATGCCAAAGAAGACATTATATTCAATGAATGGCCTAATGATTGCTGAGTAAAAGGGACCAATGACATCTCTAGATCTAGATTCAAGCTCTTTGCTTATAAGTTATGCATTATTGAAGGATTTTCTAATGACAGCAGGCATATGTCAGTTGAATCTGTGGTTGCTGTCTAAATATGTAACCAAATCTCAGACAACTGGATCAGTTCTTAGGTGCTTATTGTCAATGTGGTAGTTCCCTGGGATAGGTGACTTCCCAAAGGAACAATAACATATTCTTGGAATTTAGTTTCAATCTATGATTCTCTCATCAGTTATTTATTTGGCACAAACATTCCTGCATGACGGCTAAGTCATTTGGGATTTAGTGACTGCTTCTATCTTGCAGTTATCTGCAGACTTACTCAGGCATAGCCCTTTGGTATTCATTTTTGCTTCAGTGAAGTGAATGCCAAACAGGAGAGTTTCCAGCAAAGAACACTGGGAGACTCCACTGGTGACTGGTCTCTTTGTGGAGGTAGCTTCTCCAATTTTGATCATTTACATCCCATCTGTGAGCCAGATGGCAATCCAACATGTGATGTTTGGGTTTACTCCCAGATTATTTAGCTTTTCTACTGACTTTTTCTTTGTGTGAAAAGCTTTGTCCAAGTTGAGGTATGCATTGTGTACCATTTTAGCTGTATCCATTGCTTTGCTGACCTTTTCAAAAATGTCTATCAGGTTGCGTAAACATGACTTGCCCTTAAAGAATTTAAACTGAGATGGGTACAGTATTTGGAGGCTTTCTATGGCTTTTGTTGATTATCTCCATGGTAAGTTTTCCATGACTTTACATATGAGGCTGGTCAGACTTATGATTTTGTAATTGTCTGGGTCTGTGGAAGATACTCCCTTATGCAAGGGAATGTCTGTAGCTGTTCTCCACTCAGTTGGTACAAAACCTGTATCAAGGGTGAGACCGAACAGTATTGTTTTGGGAGTGGCTAAATCACACTTCGTGCTATTTAGGATGCATCCAGACATATTTTCAAGGCCATCAATACAGTATTTTTATAGTTTAATACTGTTTTTAGGACTTAGTCTTGTATGATAGCTGGAAGTGAGTTGGTTTCAGGTATATCTTGTGGGATAGACAGAGGGAAGATAGGATTAAAGTTTGATGTGAAATTATTGGCCAGTAGGTTAGCTATATCTTCAGCCTCAGTGTAGGTAACATCATTCACAAGCAGTTCAGTGCATTTTTTCACTGTACGTCTGAGATTACAAACATAACTCAAAAAGAGCCTTGTAATAGTATTTGGCTTGTTTCGCTGTTTTTGCCTCAAATTTGGCTTTGGTGGATTTTTATCCTCAGTTATTTGTTTATTTCAGTGATGAGGGCTGTGCCATTCTGGGAATTATTTAACTTAGTTTTAGTCAAATTCTCTTCTTTTTTTTTCTCATTTTTTTTTTTTTTATTTTCAAATACAGTTGAATAAATTCCATAGTATTTGTATATAACATCTTAAATAACTATGTGCACTATTTACATCAGCCTAACACTATAACAGAGCTCAATATATAAAATTACTTTATAGGTATAACAAGTTATCAGAGTGTATCTATTCAGTTATTGTAAAGTGTCAATCAATGATAAGACTTTTTCCATGGATTGTTAATAACTGGCTTAGGATGAATTTTTAATTCTTTAATTTTAATTTCCAACAATACTGTGGTCTTCAGTAGGCTGTAGAAGTCTTCCAAAGTCAGTATTGTGTTTGTATCCTATCTTCTTGTTATACACTTCCTTGAGATTCCAAGTATTGTCCATAGTAGATACATATTTGACTCATTCAACTGAGGACCTTCATACACATTTAATAATACTAGAGCTTTAGATAAGTTAAACAGTTCATTAAATAAATTTGTAAAATGTTTTTAATACCATTCCAAAATAGATTAATTTTAGCAGTCAAAAAGATGTGATTCCAATCTGCATTGTGTATTTGCACCTCCAACATATTCCCTTTGTGGAAGAATTAATTTTAGCAATTCTATCTGGAGTTAAGAATGCTCTGTGAAAGCATTTCCAATTAAAAACTTTCCAGTATTGTGTAAAAGATGTATGTTTTATTGATTTAATTTCTTCAGTTAGCTGTAATGTGCCTCCTTTTGTTATATAATTCAATATGAGGATTTGGATGTTGTTTTATAATTTATCAATATCTTGTAAAATTTTGAAATACTATTTCTCATGTCATAATCATTATACATGATTTCATATAGGTAGTTTGTAAGTTTAGGTATTTCTTTAACTGAAAAATTATTAATTATTCTGCATAAATCTTGTGAATATGTAAAAATGCTTTGCATAGTTAGCCAATCTTGTATTTTGTATGTTGTTTCTATTGTTTGCATATCCAGAACTTTTAGTTCTTTGATACATTGAAACCAACAAACAAAGCCTTTCTGTTCCCAGGACTTAAATATTTCTCTGTATATTTTATGTTGCTAGCTCTTTATAACTATGAATGGTGTTAAAAGATCAAACCAGATTTTCAAATCTATATTTGCATTAATAATTTTCCTAAATGAGTCAATGTAATAATTAATCATATGAGTTTTAGTGGGCTTAGTTATATTATATTGCATACAAATACATAATATGTGCCATGCTGAATTGTTCTTATCTGTTATTTGAATTTTTTTGTAAATCAAATTAATTTATTAATATTGCAGTTAATAATTCTTTCCACTTTGCAGAATAATTTGGACTTATCCAATCTGAGATTATTCTGGATATCGATGCTTTCATATATGTTTCTATATCAGGAAACTTTAATCCTCCCTGTTTCCACGGTCTGATATGATGTATTAAAGTTATTCTGTTTCTTTTGGGAAACCATAAAAATGATATTAGGCATGAGTTTATTAATTTGAGTATATTCCTTTCTGGTAACAGTTGTATTGCCAAAGCTATATATAGAATCTTGGGTAGTAAAAACATTTTTATTAACTGTAGTCTATCTTCAAATGTTAATATTATTTTGTTCCACTTTTCCACAGAGATTTTAATTGTATTGATGATATTATTGCACTTTTTTGAGACTAATTCATTATTATCCTTGCATAACTCAGTTCCTAGATATTTTAATGTAGATTCTTGTTTCCCTATAATGTGATTCCCCTTCATCTCTGCAATTCTTTTTTTTTATTTAAAAATAAAAAATTTGATTTTGATTTAATGAAATGGCATCCTGAAGTCCTGTAAAATGTATCAATTAAAATATCTAATTCTTCTAATGTCTTTTTTGTATTGGATAATGTTAATAATATGTCATCAGCAAAGAGCATTACTTTAGAATTGTATTGTTCATAAACATCTACTTCTTTGACTTTTGTATTGTTACGTATTGAATCTGCCAATATTTCAATAGCCAAAGCAAATAGAATTGGTGACATGGGACATCCTTGTTTAGTACCCCTTGTTTTATGTATAGCTTCAGAGTTGAAAGGACCTAGCTTAACATACACTAAATTATTTGCATATATATTCTTTCGTAGATGAACAAAGGATGGAGGAAATTCAAATAACACCAGAATTTTGAATAAATAGTCCCAATTTAGGGACTGAAAGGCTTTCTCTATATCTAAGCCAATTATGAGTGTTTCTTTATTTTCTTTATTAACATAATCTATAAGAGAAATTTTCCTTTTAATATTGTCATGTGTGTGTCTATGATATATAAATTCAGCTTGATCATTATTTTTTTGTTATGGATACTGTTTCATTCTGTTAGTTAATATTGTCATAAATATCTTATAGTCATTATTTAATAACAGTATAGGTCTATATGAGGTACAGACATTTGGAGATTTGTTTTCCCTTAAGATTGGTGTGATTAAGGAATATATCTAAGAGGGTGGTATTAAAGCTTGAGACTGAATTTCTAATAGAGTGTTATGGAAGAGGGATAGTATCTTTGAAGGGAAAAGTTTATATATTTCCATAATTATGCCATCTATACCTGGAGTATTATTATTTTACCCTGTTTTATTGTATTTGTAATTTATTTGTAGGATATGGGTGCATGCAGATCTAGTTTTAATTTGTCTGGCATTTTTTATATTAGAACATTTTTCATCTAGATTTAATTGATTGATATGTATATTTTCTTTTTGGAAATGTTCCATATAGTGATTTTTATAGGCACCAAGAATGTCACCTATATCCAAGACATTTTCCCCTTTCTTTTCATGGAAGATGCTTTTAATGTTATTAGCTTTTGATTGTATTTTGATTCTTGAGGATAAATTATGTAGATATTTGGGAGAAGTGTCCAAGGTATTAATTTTTAGTTTTTCTAAAGCTAAACTAGTTTTATGTGTTAGAATTTCATTGTATTTATTGTTCAATACTTCTACTTTCTTTTTCATCTCCAAATGATTTTGTTTTTTTTTTTAACTTTCACTGACAAAAGTTTGGATTGTAGATCTAATAATTCAAAATCCCATTCTCTGATTTTTTTATACCAAATTAGGGTTTTACCATATATGTAAGCTTTTAATGAGTCCCATATCATTATTTTATTTATCTCTGTGGTGTAATTAATATCTAAGAAGAACTGTAATTCAGATAATAACCAGGGTTTGAACTCTTGAATTTAGTTAAATATGCATGAATTCTGGAGTTAAAGATTAATGGTTTGTACCCATTTTGAAGTTTTAGTATCAATGAATTGTGGTCTGAAAAGGGGTAGGGAGTGATTGAGAAATTAATGATTTTAGAGCGTAAGTCATGGGCAGCAAATATTTTATCTATTCTAGTTTGGGTAACAAATCTATGATCTTGATGGGAAAACAACAATGATTTATCATATTTAAATTTGAAAGTAACTACAAGATGAAATTATTATACCCACATGTTTAAAGGTTTTGATACAGCAGATCTACACAGCAGTCTTTTATTTGTAGTTTCAGAAATATCAAATATACCATTAAAATCTCCTCCTAATATTAAGTTGCCTTTATAATTATCGGAAATGAAATCCAGGTGTTTTTAACAGTTCCCGATCCAATGCCTGGGAACCAGTATAGATTGGCTAGAGAAATTCTCTTCCTTTTATTGTAAAACTTGTTGATATTATGGTTCCACCTTTGTTTAATATTACTTTATAGTCTGACTGTGCTAAAAACATCTCAAAACCTTTAGGGTGTTTATATAATTGATCTAGAAGAAACTGGTCTAATACAATATGTAGAGTCCAGCACACATAACCTACTGTACAGCACAGATTCCACTTAGACTGGGAATTCAAGTGCCTGTACATAGCAGTTAGTCTGAACAAGTCTGCTGTGGCATATTTTACACATTAGAAAACAATTCAGAAGTTACAGTTCATAACTACAAGCAGAGAACAGCTTAAAGTATTAAGTCATTAATAGCTGAGCTTTGTTAATAAATAGGAAATCTGTTGCTTGTGTCCTATTCTCCATAGCCATTAAGTATCTTCTGCCTGGAATAGTAAGCCTACTAATATTACACATTACGTGTAAGTCAGAAGGAATCATTCCCTCTTGCCAAGGGTT
This sequence comes from Protopterus annectens, assembly GCF_019279795.1. Taxonomy (NCBI): domain Eukaryota; kingdom Metazoa; phylum Chordata; order Ceratodontiformes; family Protopteridae; genus Protopterus; species Protopterus annectens. Next base: position 1,788,265,060 of record NC_056733.1, on the reverse strand, counting down.
TTGTGTGTGTGTGTGTGTGTGTGTGTGTGTGTGTGTGTGTGTGTGTGTGTGTGTGTGTGTGTGTGTGTGTGTGTGTGTGTGTCTGTCTGTAATATCAACATCATTCAGACCTTGTTGCACCCCTCTTAAATACTACTTCTCATCCTTCTTTAACTGCCCCCATCTACCATTCTACCCCTCCCAACCATCCCCTGTATACCTAAGTTATAAACCTTCCAGATGCACCAGTTTGGAACTGGCAGCCTAGACAGAACTATTCTAATGCCCTGCTCTCTTATTCATATGCTAGTACCACAATCCTCCTATGCAATACTAATATCTATAACTTACTTCTCAACTGTGCTTTTCATTGTATCTTTTTAACTGTTCGTATATCTTTCTCTACTCAAAAGTAAGAACAGCAAACATTTTTATAACAATATCTTCTCTTCTACAGTATAAAAATATTTACATCCTGCAAGAATTTACAGCTACCAAGACTGAATAGATTATGCAGCATATTAGTGAAAATACTTTACTGCATATAAATGTCTTGGAAATATGTATGTTTTTCTGAGAAACATTTATTTTATATAAAAGTTGTTTACCGGGAGGGTCTGACTGGGACAGAGCCCATTTTCAGCAGAAACCCAAGGAGAAATGCTCCAGACACATCTTTGGAATGTGGGAAGAAACTAGACCACCCAGAAATGCCAGGAGAACATGCAGTCTCTGCACAGAAAGCACCACAGTTGAGAAATGAACTGGAGATCCTCTTGCTGTGAGGCAACAACACTAACCACTGCACCAATGCACCACCTATATAACTGCTGTTTCTTGGACAACTGTCTGAAATTTTCTTGTTAATATAAATGTAGTTTTATTAAGCTTTTCTACCCCAGCTTCCACTGAAAATTAACTATTCGCAGTCAGACTTTACCAATAAATAAAGACAAATAAATAAATTAATAAATAACCATATGTAGTCATACATAAACTGGGAATAAGCCCAGCCTGTCATTTTTTCACAAGACTCCTTTGGTTTCCATGACTGCTGATTATCAAACCTTCCCTCATTGATCTACAGCCCATTCATTCACTCCTAATGGGTGTCCCCAGAATACACACGAGAGCTGAATGAAGGGGCCATCATTCTGGCAGTCATGGAGGTGGTATATGCATGTGTGCCATTGCCACCATTCTAGCAAAGAGAGCATTTATATGAGGGTCTAACTTTACTCCAGAAGTTTATTCAAGGATCCACTCCCCCCATGTGTGTAAATGTTGGTATTTTATCTGGTTTTATAAATGAACAAGACTTATTGGGACCCTGTGATCTCCTGGTGTTAACAATGAGATGAGATTAGCACTTTCCCTCATGATCACGTTTCAAAAAATTTTTAATTTACCTACAGAATTACAAATAAGTACCACAGTATCAACCTATATGTGCAGTGTTACAGGATACAAAATGTGACATCAGTTTGTTTCTTCCACCACAATATCTTATAAGGCAGGACTTCTCTTTGAGACACATGCATGGAGACCGAAATAAATCATTATCAGAATGAGTCAAAGTCTGTGTATCCTGTTTAACCTTCCCGAAAGCTCATAGCAATGAACTTTGTGCTTTCTATACTACTTTAGGCAACATGACATAAATGAGCCGGGACTTACTCCTGCAGTACAGGCTATAGGAATTAGACAGTTATGTGCATTAACAATGTTGTAAGCCCTGAAATATTTTACAATAAGTACTTTGTCAAAAATAAGATAAATAAAGGCTTTACACCGATTGGAAAATCATATATATATATAAAGGAAATGAATCCTTAAATGTACTATGTAGCAGGTAAAAAATATAATTATTTATATCATAAATTTGAAATCTATAGAGAAAACAGAATGGAAAGGACTGCCTGGAGCCAGAGGGCACTACCCTATATCTACAGCCTGCAGCCAGCAGCCTGCATGGAAGGAAGGCTCTCCATAATGTGATATTTAAGTTAGGAAATATTAAAAAGCTTTTAAGGAATTGTGCACCATAGCCAAATTATGGAACTCCCTTCCAGCCACAATTACCTCCATACCATCATGCACCCACTTCAAAATGTTACTAAAAGCGCACCTAAAAACATGCTGGCTATGCCCTTGCAACTCCTACTCTAATATCACCCACCCGATCCAACCACTACCTTTCTTTCCACTCCACTAACTACCTTGATTATAGCAAGCTCAGATGCTCATAAGCCTAGTACTTATTATACAGCAGGAACTTCTCATTGTAACATTTGTTAATGTCTGTTATATACTTCACAGATAAAGATTCTAGTTGTCAACTGATGTACAATGTTCTTCATCTGTAAATATGTTGTAAGTAATTGCTATGTTAAATTGTTAATCGCTATGTAATCCAATGTAACTACTGTCTGTTTATTTGAACTGTGGAGCTTTTCTCCCCGGGCCTCTGCTGAAAATGGACCTATGTCCAGTTGGACACTCCTGGTCAACAAATTTAAATAAATAAATAAATAAATAAATAAAAATAAATAAATAAAGGAATTCCCTAAAGAGATCTTTACACCTTCTTCTTCTTTCGGCTTTTCCCAGTTAGGGGTCGCCACAGAGGATCACCTGTCTGCTCATGATTGCCAGTACAGTTTTTACAGTGACAAGTTGCCAGCCCGGCGCCCAACCTTCCACGGAAGGCACACACATGCACGCACTCATGCCTAAGGCCAATTTAGAGTGTCCAATCCACCTACAGCATGTCTTTGGGATGTGGGAGGAAACCGGAGCACCCGGAGGAAACCCACGCAAGCACAAGGAGGACATGCAGACTCTGCACAGAAGGCACCCCAGCCATGGATCAAACTAGCAAACCTCTTGCTGTGAGGTGACAATGCTAACTGCTGCACCACCGTGGCCACCCAAATAGGTCTTTACACCAAACTATGAAATCTATTTTCATAAAAAGATGAAATTTATTCAGTATTTAATAGCACTTCAAATTGGCAAAAATGAAATAAATAAATAAATAAATAAAACTGAAAGAACATATTTGGACACAGTGTTTAAGAAGTAGCCATTTAAAAAGCCAATAGTGAGTGACCAATAAATTATTTTTTAAAAAAACGTTTTAGAAGTGTTCAAATGATGTGTTACCTGTAACTTGTTGCATAACTAATGCACATTTTAATAAGAAAATGTAAACCTTATTTTTGTAGATATTATAATTGATATGTTGTAACAACAAAAGAGCTGCTGTAATAAAGGTACTTAATTGTCTCTCTATCTGTCTGTTGTCAAAATCATGTTCTGGATATTTCAGTCAGTGTTCCCTATTTCCCATATCCAGGTTCTTCAAGTATCAAGTGTACCATAGATTAACATTTACTGCTGAGATTCCCCAGATCATCCTGTATTTAACACCTTGATGTCTTTTAATAATTAAATTTTATTGAAATAAAATATTACCTGTTTTCTCTCTCTCTTGTGAGTGCTGATTATGTTACTGCAGTTTCTTATTCTGCTGAAATGATCTTAATGACTTATTGACCTTTCCTGTTTTCCTGCATAAAATGTATAGTTTACCTAAGATTGCAGTGATTGAATGTTGAGTTCCCTGTTTTTCTGTATAAAATGCATAGTTTACACAAGACTGCAGTGACAGAATGCTGGGTTCCTTGTTTTTATGTATAAACTGTATAGTTTAAAAAAGACTGCAGTGACAGAATGCTGGGTTCCCCGTTTTCCTGCCTAATCTGTATTGTTTACATAAGACTGCAGTGATGGTTTTTGCCTTGAAGAGTTTACATAGGTATTTTATACCCCAAGTAGACTCCAAAGAAGTTTTCCTCAGGTAGACAGCAAATGTTGGAGGTGTGATGGGGAAAAAAGGTAATTAGGAAAATATTTTCTGGGAGTGTAATGAGCTGGCAGACTTTAAAGTTTCTCTGCAGACTACTCTGTCAAAAATACTGGGTGAGCAAGTTGGTGTAAATAAGGACAAGATTTTTTGAGCTTTGAAACAGAACTGGAACTGCCTAGACATAGTAACACCTTGCTGAGTCTAATTATGGTGGCTGCCAAAAAAGCAATTACTAGAAAATGGAAATCAAAGTCTAATCCAACTTTACATGAAGTGGTGAATATAGGAACAGAGATAACCAACTGGAATTGGGATCTTCAGAAAAGGGTAGGAGCAAATTGCATAGAAAAAAATGGGAACTGAGGGAACAGTACATGCAGAGAAGGAACAAGGTTTAAAAGAAGGCAGGATTTGAATGAGCTATGTAATGTCTGACTGACAATGACTGGATTAAGCAATAACTCACGGCTGGGTGCAGGTAATGCTGGATTTGCCCATGGTTGGTGTGCTTTGGTCACGAGGGTGAATCCAGCATTGCCCACACCAAGCCATGGGTTATTGCTATTATACAATGACATTATATAAGAAAGAAAATACTTTTCTTAAATAATGTTACTGTATAATGCCTCCGTGCTGCCCTTCTGCAGTTTTTCGGTATTCTGTGGCATTTCTGATGTAGTGTGCATGCATAAGGGACTTGTGTTCACATGCTTACACAGTGCATCAGTGCTGTGCAGAAGTAGCAACAGAGAAAGAACCTCCATTGCTTTTTTTTTTTAATTGAAAATTAAAAAAATAGAAATTGGGAGACTTTCTATGTTCGAGAAAGCCGGGACAGAAAAAATAAAAGGATAATCAGGTACGTTTCTTTAATTTTACAGAACATACATAATTATCCTGTTATTTTTACCTGCGCCATCTCCCTCATTCATTTCAAGCCTTCTGTTTTCTTTTTGAGGGGCAAAAAAAAAAAGAAAAGTAAAAAAAATTAGGAGATATACTAATGGGAAAAAGTCCGGGTGACCGGACCTTTTTCCGTTGGTATATTCTGGGATTAGCAATAGGCACACTAGTTGGGCTGGCCAATTAGTGTGCTCGTTTTTGAATATTAATGGCCATTCATTGTATAATAGATTATAAATGCTGTATAATTTTTGCAGCTAAAATTATGTCAATATGGTTTGTGATATAGTTTGCATAAGACAACAGTGACTGTATGCTGGGTTCCCTGTTTTCCTGTATAAACTGTATAGTTTACTTAAGACTGCAGTGACTGAATGCTGAGTTCCCTGTTTTCCTGTATAAACTGTATTGTTTACATAAGATGGCAGTGACTATGTTAGGTTCCCTGTCTTCCTGTATAAACTGCAGAGTTTGCATAAGATGGCAGTGATACAATGCTGGGTTCCTTGTTTTTCTGTATAAACTGACAAAATGCCGATTTCCCTGATTTCCTGTATAGAATGATGGACTGCTGTGAAGTTGCAGGTCACAAATGCATCTGCAGATGACATTTTGATCTAGTTTTGATAAACCTTCACAATGGAAAATAAATATGCCAGAAGTGCTAGATTAAGGAATTATATTCCGATCCTTAAATGGTAAAAACACCTGAAGTTAACAGAGTCTGACAAGAGAGCTGACAAATTATTTTATCTGGAACAGTACATATCTTTGCAATCATAATTCCAGAGGCCAATACCCATTCAAACCATCAGAACACTAACTTTGGAAACAAATGAAATAGTTTAAAGTTTAAATTTCATTATGATTGCACATCATTCCAAAAGTAACATCAGGATACGTTAGCTTTGGGTAAGTATTTATCCAAATATACATTAACAATGAAAGACTTTTGGTTTCTTAGGACTCGATGTGTTCTATGCTTCATCTCACCAACATGAAGTGTGTACGAGTTGCTGTTGAAGCTAAGGGTTTTAGTATGGTTAAATATTTCAGCAGTAGTAAAACGCCATGAGAAGGAAGCCTGTTATATCATTTCCTAGACAGTACCCCTGAAATATCTGATATATAAGATCAATGATTTTACTCCTACTGTATGCAACCACTTCTTGAACTTTTTCTGTTTTGGTGTTCTTTTTTTTCCATTGCCACCATTTTTAGAAATTGTTTTGGGGAGTAAGAAAATAGGTGAGTGCATCCTCGACCTCATATTAATGTTACTAAAGTGTTTTGTAGAGCACTGCCATAACTGGCCTTAGCAACAGGCCAACTAGGTGGCCGCCTAGGGCACCGCTGTAGTAGGGGCACTTTTCCAGTATTTATTTGGTGTAGGTACACCAGGATGGGGGCACCGGGTGGTATGGTGGGGGGCAACATGGAGCCCTTTTGTCTAGGGAACCACTTGACCTAAGGCCGCTCCTGAGCACTGCAAAAGGACATATGTGGACCTTCACATGCATGTGCATTCAACCAAACACACACTCACACCCCCCCCATACACACACACACACACACACACACACATGCATAAACACATACACACCTACTTTATCTGCACATGTCTTTGTATTATTAAAAAACACCATCATGGACAGCTGTGGGGTAGGTTGACTACAGTGGACCAAAGTAAGTATAAGTCAGCAATCTTCAGTCGCCCAAAGAGGAAGTTGTGAGAATAAAGTGCATGAGTCTGTCTGATACAGCATGTGATATGAGATGTCCCACACTTAAGCAGCTTATCAATACCAACTTTGAGTTTCTACTAATTTTTGGTGCATTAAAGTTATCTTATTTTATTTTATTTTACTTTATTTAACTGGAGAAAGTCACTCTGTGTCACACTAAATAACAGACAGCTGTCTATATTATGTTAACCCCACTAAAATAATTTTAAGAAACAACTTATTGAGCATTCTAATTTAAATCCCCTTAGATTTACCTCCTATGCTTTATTATCTTGTCCGTCTGCTACTCCTTTCTGTCCTAGTAAAATCATGTGATTTACAAAGTGCTTCATTTTCTGCTTTTTTTCAAGGATCCAACTCAATGAAGAAAGTACGTGAGTCTGAACAGAGGAAGTGAACAAGAAAATGCTTTCAGTTCCTTCCTATTAATATCATTATGGTTCTTTGATAAGACAACAAAGAAAAATAATTTTTGCTTTCTTAGGTGGCAAACCATATTTTGCTATACGCAAAATGAAAACAAATATGTTGAAGAAAGCTGTTAGAATGCTAAGCAGAATGTGTTTACAGCCCAGAGAAATGGTTGGCCTTGACAGCTGTGAGTATGGGGTTCTATTAAACTAGCTCTGATTAGAGGTAATCTGATGTTTGCCACTGACAAATAAATGCAATTCAAATGAAGATGCAGAAACATTTCAGGGTGTGTTTGGATGGGAGGCTAAGTAAGGTCCCCTGTGCCTCTCAATCCCTCTCTGAACAGAATGTTATATGTGTTAAAAAGAGTTGTACTGCAGTCCATTACAAAGTACTTATTTCTTGTCACAAAGTCTGTGGTAGCCAAGGAATCATTCATTATTATAGACCACAAGTTAACAGTAAGTAACGGCTGCTCCTGTTGAGTTCAGCCCTGTCATTAACTTGTCACTGCAATGATGAATCACGGCCGTCTGCCTTCTTCATGTGTATTGTACAAAAACGTAGTGGGTTAGGACAATTTCTGCAATGGACTGTGACAGGAGTGAGGTACAGAAAGGTGTCATTATACCATGCTTTCTTTACTGACTGCTTCTATTACTCAGTAGAGAAAACCATACTGTCTGTCTTGAATGTGCGGCTGCCTGTATTAAGCCAGCAAGGCAAAGAAATTTCGAATGACTGAAAGTGGAGACTGTTATCATACTGTCATTCACTGATGGGAATGTGTTAATCCTTTCAACTGTAGGGATGTTTTAGTTAGTGGGTGTTCCAGTTATCCCATTTTTGCTCTGTACCCACTGTCAGTCCAAAGTTATCTGATATTCAGCAGTTACACTATTTATTTACTATTGGAATTCTCAAACTGCTGACTATCTGTCTTTAGCTAACACCTACATTACTGTCACATAGTATGGAAGTAATCTGGTCACTTGAAAGAAACAGGAAAAAGTTTGATGTACATATAGCCTTTTATAATAACAGCAGTAGATTTGTTTAAGTAATGAAGCTTGATTCTGTTTATTTAGTCAACTGACAAACAACAGTATTTTCCTTAAAATATAACTTTACTTATAAATGACAACAGTACATACTTTTAAACTACATAATTCTGCCAAGGAAATTTAAATAATAAGAGATAACTGCTGAACATTTTGAAGCAAATCACAGATAACCCTAAAATCAACTGTATTTGAAAGGTAAGACTAAAGCTAAATGTCCCCAGAACAACTTCCTCAAATATGGGACTGTATTTCAATAGTGGCTTAGCCAGTTTCATACTACCCACTCATGCCAACTCTTCAGAAATTTGTAGGTTCTAGCATGACACTTATTTCAAACCTCTTGCTATCATACAGTGCAAAACCTAGTAGGCTAGCTGCACTTTATCAGGCCATCGTAAGGTCTTTTCAGCCAGTTTTCATGATGAGGTGATGAAAGAAATGTAAGATGGAAAGGTAGGAAAATATTAAAATTTGTGTGCTGGTTTCAGAAATACTTTATGCATGAATGCATAAACATGTTGTTTTATTCTCACAGAAAACTTTTTTGTTGTCACACCTGTATAAAAACAAACACAAGTGAAACACACTGGGATATATATACCTATAGAATTGCATGTATAATGACATGAAACAAGAATGGTCTTATTTGGAAGCCTAAACTCTACGTATGGCCCTTCAGATACAAACATGCAGGCACTACATTGCCAGCATGTATGAGTTCCCCTACTTTTACCATTTACCCAAACACACACACACACACACACACACACACACACACACACACACACACACACACACACACACACAAATACTAAACACATTCATAATCACAACAAACACAGAATAACTCGTCCCTTCTCCTATCCCACATTCAACATAATGTGGATCAACCAACATAATTGACTATTCCTAATCTGACAAAAACATTGCTCCAGAAGGTGAGTTGTTCACCTGTAATTATATATGTGCATACATGCACTTAAATTTTGTAATGGAATCTTGATAATGGCTAGAAAATGGTCTTAAAAATCACAGGTATAAATGCCAAATTTCATCCCATGAAAACTGAATTTCAGTTTTAAGAAGAATAAGTCACGTGTCATTGTTCTTAATGTAACTTTTTATAAAGTGTCCAACTACTCAACAAAAGAAGAAGCAAATTTGTTAGTTTTGTCTTCATTTCTTAGCTCAAGGAAATATAATTAGCTTAGTCATTTTCTTTGTTGCATTTTCTTGTGTAGTTCTTTGCTAAGTTTTGAGGAAGGTTTGGTTTTGTAGACCCTTAATTTGGTGAGGGAAGTGATTCCATGTTGCAGGAGATTTTATTTAATGTTCTGTCCCCTGCGACCAGGTTGAAGATGTCTTGTTCAACTTTTGAAGTGTCATTCACAGTTCTCAGTGTGTTGCAAATAGTAACCTTTTTTAGTCTTTGTACTAAGTGAGGACATTATTTGAGGTGTCAAAGTCTGATGGTGAAAGTAGCCAACAAAGAGATCCCTTGTGGAGTTATGGACAGCCAGCTGACTTTCACAATGTGAACCATTGATGGTCACTGGATTCATAAAATGAGTGGAACTGAAATATTGTGCTAGAAGCTGTTTGAATAGTGTTGGTGTTGACAGCAGAGTCAAATACAACAACTGGTAAATATCTAATTGTGAAATTAGTACATTTAGTCGTCACATTTCTTGACTTTATGTGAATAATGTCTACTACATTATTTTGAATGTTGTGCAACATTCAAGTCATTTTTATAAAAATGATTAGGATAATATATAAATCTATAGGTTTACTATCGTAACGTCGACATTCAAAATAAAATCCTAATAAAATATAGAAGCAGATGGTTGAAACGGAATGTTGAGGTCAGAATATTGCAAACACACTTCTTTAAGCAAATTCAAATTTTTCGACATGCATAGACTGCGGTCAAACACTGCATACCACGTGACAGAACCATTTAGCAGGGGGCAAGCCCCCCTGCACCCCCACACCGCCTGCATATTAATATATCCCAACTCTGAGATCATACAAATTTCCTGAATTGTACTGTACCATGATCTCCTGTCATAAGACCAACCACATATGTGCAAATGCACAATGCATTTGCTAAGCTAACACTCGCACAAATGAAGGTTCGACAACATGGGTTCAGCCAATCAAATTTTGACATCCCATGGTCATCAAACCTTTACTCAGAATTTTGATGGTTCACCATATATATATATATATATATATATATATATATATATATATATACCATAATGAAATCCTGCACACATATTCAATTAGCCTGCAGACAAAGGAGTCATCTAACATCAAAGTAAAGTACGATAATAAATAATCATTTGCAGACTGTGTTAGCTTACAAAAATTCAGAAGGGCAGAGGACAAATGTAACATTCAGGAAAGTAAGGACTATATTTTAAGGAATGTTTGTCTTGCCCCAAACCTTTATGTGAAACCCAGACCAGTCTTACAGTCTGCTTATTCTACAGGTTCAAATGTTTCTATAAGTTCCAAAGAACACTTAAAATCTGGGCCACTAAAGAAACAAGGAGTCCATGAATATCTTCTTGGTAATTTTAACATATTGTTATGGCTGTGGAGTGTCAAACAAAGATATTCACTTAAAATATCTGTTTAAGTTAACCTGCATACTATATAATTCGCACATTTATAATTAAATAATCAAACTCTCTCATGCTCTCGTACTCATAGCCTTATACACCTTTCAGGAATCCCCCTACTTCTGTGTGTTCTTTTTTCCAGCATTCTCTTACCTCTGTGCAACTTTCATTTCCTATTTGGTGCTTTCCTCTTAAATCCCATTTATAATTATAGACAGCATTAAAACATGTCGTGTTATTTACTACATCCCAATGTTAAATGTTAGAGGAACTATCAGCCTAGCTGACCTAGAAAATTATGCCTTGTCCTGAAGTAAATACATTGAATGATTACACCATTTTTGAGTTTCAAGTTACAATGCTGGCTTGAATATGAATAATGTTCTAAAAAGGCAAAATATGTTTGTGAAAAAATACATTTAGTCAAGATATATGACAAGACTAAATGTACTAATTCTAAAATTTCCCTCAGCAAACCGAGGATTAAAAAAAAACAACCCCCTCTTCAAAAATTACAAAAGAATTACAAAAGAAAATGAACAGAGAAAAGGACTAAGCTAATTTTATTTTCTTGAGCTAAGAGATGAACACAAAACTCTGCTGTCAACACCAGTGCGACACATTATTACAGTAAGATGCATTGTACAACATGTAAAATTTGGATGAAATATCATACTTTCTTTAGGAACTTGTTTTCCTGACTCTTACATCATGTTATCCATTACAATTTACAGCCCAGGAAAACACACATCAATGTGTTTGCAGCCCTTCCTTCCTTCTTTCCGTTTAACTTATGTTACAAACCTACTAAATCTCTAATGATTTACATGTCCTTCACTAACATTCTGCCCCTTCCACAGAGACCACAAAGCTATTCAGCCTTTGTGGATTCACAGCCCCTTTACTTTAAAGTGACAGAAAGTACTTCACTTGACATTTCAATGCCCAGAACCATGACATTAGTTGCAGAAAAAGAGACTGAAGGGAGTGAGTCCCTGCACCTTAATTTTCTTTTACTTTACAATTGAATTTAAATACTATTGTGTGGAAGAAGAGAGAACTCATAACATTCCAATTAAAAATAGAAAAAAAAACATTAACGAGAGAATAATAGTGACAAAAGTGTATTGATACACTGCCTAGGTAATATAATTATTGAACATTTATATTTCCTAGGCAGTGTATTGATACACTGCCTAGGTAATATAATTATTGAACATTTATATTTTGTTTCAACCTGAAATGACCTGATAGTAGCAGACATACTAACATGACTTTTGCTTTTCTAGTTAACCTTATTTCTGCCTCACTGTACTAAATATCCTGAGAATATAACATTATAAAACAATACCCGCTATTGCATTAACTTAGAGTTGGAGTAGCCAGAATTACAGAGCAGGAGGGAAATTTATTAAGAATTCGGAATGGGGATTTAGGTTTACAGAGGCAGAAGGAAGTTTAGCATTAGGGAATGGGAATGCTGTTTAGCATCAGAGAGTAAATGGGAGCTTTATGTTTAGGGTTGGGGAGTGGAGATATAAGTTTAGCAAGTGATTCTGGAATTGGATTAGGGATGAGAGTCTATGACTAGAGTTAAGGATCAAGTGAGAGTTTTTTGGGTTATAGTTAGAACTCTGGTAGGGTTATGTAATTAAGTAGGGTTGGGTCGTCGAAGGAATAGACAGTTCATTAGGATTAGGTTGTCAGGATGGTGGGAATCAGGGCACTTACAAGTAGCAGTGACCAAATATGTTTTGAGCTAGAAGCACTTGTAGTAGAACCACTGCATAGAACATAGTTGTTTTTCAGTTTTTAACCATAGTGGTCTTTTAAGACAAGTGAGTGCATGCATGTCTGAATGTTATCATTCATTATCTTCAAAAACAAAAATACATATGCTGGCAGTATACTACTAAAACACTCTATTGATACCACTGCATACAGTGGATATAAAAAGTGAACACACCCCTGTTCAAATCCCAAGTTGTTGTGATATAAAAAATGAGACCACAATAAATCATTTCAAAACTTTTCCCACTTTTAATGTGACCTATAACCTGTACAATTCAATTGAAAAACAAAAAAAAAATCTGTTTGGGGGAAAATATAAAAAAATAAAAAATGTACAATAAGCTGGTTGCATAAGTGTGCACACCCTGAAACTGATACTTTATTGAGGCACCATTTTATTTAATTACAGCATTGAGTCTTCCTGGGTACATACCTGCCATCAATTAAAGAGACTGTGATTAACCCCAAATAAAGTTCAGCTGTCCTAGTAGGATTTTCCTAACATTTACTCAGTTGCCTGCTACAGCAAAAGCCATGGTTCGCAGAGAGCTTATACAGCATCACTCTTTGTTGAAAGGTATCAGTCAGGAGATGGGTACAAAAAATGTTCACAGCATTGGATATACCATGGTACACAGTGAAGACAGTCATCAAAAAGTGGAGAAAATATGGGACGACAGTGATGTTGCAAAGAACTGGACATCCCTCTAAAATTGATGAAAAGACAAGATGAAAACTGGTCAGGGAGGCTGCCAAGAGACCTACAGCAACACTGAAAGAGCTGCATGAATTTCTGGCAAGTACTGGTTATGTACTACATGTGACAACAATTTCCCATATTCTCCATATGTGTGGCCTATGGGGTAGGGTTGCAAGACATAAGCCTTTTCTTATACAGAAAAACATCCAGGCCATGCTAAAATTTGCAAAATAATATATTGTCTCCCAAAAACATGTGGAAAAATGTGTTATGGTCTGATGAGACAAATGTTGAATTTTTTGGCCACAATTCCAAAAGGTACGTTTGGTACAAAACAACACTTTGCATTACCAAATGAACACCATCCTCATGGTGAAGCATGGTGGTGGCAGTGTCATGCTTTGGGGTTGCTTTTCTTCAGCTGGAACTAGGGCTTTAGTCAAGGTGGAGGAAATTATGAACAGTTCCAAATAGCAGTCACTTTTAGCCCAAAACCTTCAGCCTTTTGCTAGAAAGCTGAATACAAAGAAGAATTTCACCTTTCAGCATGTCATTGACCCCAAGCATACATCCAAATCAACAAAAAAAGGGCTTCACCAGAAAAAAAAAATAAAGTTTTAGAATTGCCCAGCCAGAGCCCAGAACTAAATTCAATAGAAAATCTGTGGGGTGACTTGAAGAGGCCTGTGCGCAAGAGATACCCATACAATCTGAGAGATTCAGAGTGCTTTTGCAAGGCAGAGTGGGCAAATATGGGTGTATATTACATTATCAAACTTTTAAAAGTTCGAACATCATATGGTTGACACCATATGATCGAACTTTTAAAAGTTTGAACGTTTCAATGGAGATCTCCATACAGTGCGGAATGGGAAGATTTCCCTTTCCTGCACTGTAGTGTGATTTTGGAGTTGGTATATTTAATGAACAGGGGGTGTGGGGGGGGTGCATGGGGGCTTGCTCCTCTGCTTAAAATGGTCAGGTAGGTGTTTATTTTTTTTTAGCTTTTCGAACTTTTGAAAGTTCGATCATATGGCTTCAACCATATGACGTTTGAACTTTTAAAAGTTGATAACATAATATACGCCGGGCAAATATTGCCAAGTCAAGATGTGCCATGCTGATAGACTCCTACTGAAGAAGACTGAATTTTGTAATTAAATCAAAAGGTGCTTCAACAAATTATTAGTTTAAGGGTGTGCACACTTATGCAACCAGCTTATTGTATGTTTTTTATTTTTTTATATTTTTTCTGCTTTCATATTTGTTTGTTTTTCAATTGAATTGTATAGGTTACAGGTTACATTAATGGTAGGAAATGTTTTGAAATGATTTATTGTGGTGTCATTTTTTTATATCACAAAAGCCTGGTATTTTGACTGGGACTGTGTACACTTTTTATATCCACTGTATAATGCATTACTTTCATCCTAAAGTCTCCTTTCCAGGAATAATTACTGTTTATACACCAAACTACACATACTGTAATTCGTAGTTTGCCAGCCTGTTGCACTGCTATGTACACAACTGCACATTTGGTATGATTATTGTTGCTCATATACTCTGTCTTCATGTACAATTAGGACACTTACCATTGCTTAAAGTATTGTTTGGAGGTTTAGGGAGGGAGCATACTATGTGTTTTATAAGTCCATCTTAACTATTTAATGCATTACTCTCTACAATACCTTCCTGCTAAATCATTCTGGGACTAAGTACTAATAGGGTGGCAATTGTCATACAGGTGATAATGCTGTCATCTACACATGTCACTCAATCAGATGTAGCAGTTTTCTCTGAAATGTAACAGGAAAATTACCTTTATCAGTGAGTTACCATCTCCTGCAAATGTTCATGAAATAGTATACCCTTTCCTTATGGCAGGATAAGTGCATACATTGCTGCTTGCAGAACAATAGGAATAATGGTTAGGGTCTTTGCATTCCAAGCACAAGATACAGCATTCAAGCCTGACCTCTGGCCACTGCCTATTTGAAGTTTCAATGCTCTTCTGTGCCTTTGTGGGGTTCTTCCACACCCACCCCCTGAAGAAAGTACGTGATGGGTGCTTTTACCTGGAATGTATTTAATAATTGAATGGAGGTCTCTGCAACAGCACAGACTCTAGGTGGAGCCTATCAGGAGAAGAGTTGCATAGCCTACCTGCCTTAGACATTAATTAGACATTGGCATGGTATGCAGTGTTCATTGTTTCAGAACTAGCCAATCAATGTGTAAAATTTAGCTCTGGTTTCTTTGTTCACGCTGAATAATATTCCCAAAAAAGGGCAGAGGTATTTGTCATTGATAAGTGGGTTGAGGACCTGAACTACACCAGGGATCTATATTAGGGTCTATGTACCTTTATTGGCCACTATGCCCTTTACTTTGGGCCAGTAAGCTCCAGCCAGTCTGGTGCCTAATTACCTAATCTGAGTTTCCTGTGATCACTCTGTTTTGTGAAAGCTGTGTGTAAAACCAATCAACCCATCAACCTGCCAGTTAGGAGGACACATTCTGTATACCCAGGAGACAAGGTGGAAAGGCAGTGCAGCAAAACCACTTAGCTTTGGATCCAGAGTCTACTAATCTGGCAAAGGACAGAATAGAAATGGTGTGAAACTTCTGATGAGGGAAAGTTTTCTGAAGACAGTGAGGGATACCATAAGAATTACTGATGGACTCATGGCAGTCAGACTCCAGAGTAAAAATACAACAGTATTCATAATGTCAGCCAATGATGCACAGCAGGGTTGTGAAGATTTGGAAAAGAGTACATTCAGGCATTAGTTGCAGGACCTACTAGCTAAAGTTATACAACATGAGTTGATGCTGGTGATGGAAAACCTGAGTGCTCATATCAGGACGGACATAACAGAAAATTAGTACTGCCTGGGTTCACATGGATGGGGCAACAGGGATAATACAAAGAGCTAGACTTCTGTTTATTAAATGGCTTGATAGTGACCAATACAGGGCTCAACAAGAGAAGCAGTCATAAGATCATACACAAGAATGGCCAACATGCAACTCAGGTAGAATTCCTCCTTGTAAAGAAAAGGAACTAGGGTAGAATCAGAGCTCATACTGTCATCCCCAGTGAAATGATCAGCTCACAGCATAAACCACTGGTGGTCACAGTCATCTGTAAGCAGTGGACAGAAAAGAAATTAAGGTTAAAATAGTTAAGTCTGCAGACCTGAAAGCTGACTTGACTGAAAGCACAAGAGTTCAAGGAAATACTGAGGGCTCTAGCACCTCAGAAAGAAGAAGAAATTTAAGCTTCCCTTGTTATGGTCTATCCTAGCAGTGGCCAGGAAAATAATAACTAGAAATTGGATTTCAGATACACCTCCTTCGTTCAATGAATTTAAAAATGTTATGAATATAATGTGCCATATGGAAATAAGCACAATTAGAATGAGAACAACTAGAAAAACATCATATTATATTGTATGGGATAATTTACAAAATTTGTTAAAAAAATTCTAATTTCAATAGCACGGTATTTTAGCTTAATTAATTGATCTGATTGTAGTGGATGTCTTTGTAAATACTTTAGTTGTTTTGTTGAATATTATAATAATACCTATTTTTAATTACTTGTATAAAATTGTTATGATATTTCTCTTATATGTTAAAACAATAAACCTGTTTTGAAAAAAAAAGAAAGAAGAAGAAATAATAGGTGGGGTCAAAGAAGAATGGCAGCATTTCAAATCAGCATGAATGAACACTATAGGACAGATATGTGGCCAAGCCAGGTATGCAAATTATGTAAATAAGCTGGTGGTAGAATGTAGAAGTCCAGGAAGTTATCAAAAGAAAGAAGGAGTGCATCAAAAATGGAATATGGAAAAGATAGACAAGGCTAAAAAAGACTACGGACGGTCTGACAAGGAGGCTGTAACAGCAGTCACAAGAACAAGAAAAAATCATCAGACATGCTCTACCGGCCTCTGGAAAGTTACTCAGGGGATGACAAAGAGACTCTATTAGATTACAAAGCAAAGAGAGATATAGTCATCAGACATCATTCATGAGGGCTACCACCAACAGTACACAGAGCATCAAAGGTAGATGGAAGGAGTACTTCTAACAGTCTGTGAATGAAAAAAAACTCAGAAGCTGTACTGTCCCAGACACAGCCTATGATGACAGAAGAGGAGAAGCCAGCCATAGAAGAAGTGAAAACAGTGTTAAGGAACATGACTTCAAGGAATGTAGTCACAGCAGATATGATCAAGATGTTGGATGAGTTAAAGGATAAGTGGTTTATGGACATACTCACAGTGCTACAGGGAGAAAGACATACCACAGATGACAGGAGAACAAGTATTCAGTTACCAGAGCACAGGAACAAAGGAGACATTCACAACTGTAGGTAGTACTGAAGAATCAACCTCCTGTTACACTGCATGAATGTGCTAGAGAGGGTGATTACTACATTAATATGTAGAGTAGTAGAATATAATTTGGGGGCAAGCAAGTTGGATTTAGTTCAGGATTCAACTTAATTGATCTGATGTTTGCTTGAGATAGTGGAGAAGAAAAAAGAGCCGAGGAAAGAGACCAAACAGGTATTCCAAGACTTGGAGAAAGCATATGACAAGGCCCCAAGAAAGCAGATCTGGGCAGTCCTAAGATGGTTCAAAGTCATGAAAACATTGGTAGAACTATTCCTGGCTATGTACAAGAACCCAATGAAATAAGCACCGTATTCAGAATCACAGAGGGGTTCCTATTGAGAGTGGGGGCTTCATTGGGGTTCAGCTCTGAGACAACTGCTGTTCTTAATGGTGATGGACTACATTAGCAAACAAGCTGGTAGGAGACAGATCAACAAAGCTGCTGTATGTAGATGATGTGGCATTACAAGCAGACTCTGAGCATGAACAAATGATAGGAGAATGGAATGTAAAACTGAAGGCACACTGGATGAAACTGAAGGCAGACAAGACAGTTGCCATGGCAACAAATGGGGCAAAGTCAGAAAAAGGTGAAAACTGAGACAGATGAGAAAACAGTGGGACAGATTAATAGTTTCATGTATTTGTGAGGGGATGGCTGAGAAAAGTGGAAGTCTGACTGAGGATGTAAAAGCTAGAACCAGAGGGACTGCAACCAGTGGTCACAGTGTCTTAGGGGTAGTGCATGACAGAAGACTGCTAATTAACAGAAACCTGAAGACAGAACAGTTGAGGAAGCTAGAAGTGATGGAGATGAGGTGCCTGAGATGGATGGGAGGATGCACACTATGGGATAGATGAAAAAAAATTATGATATCATAACAGAAGTAAAGTAGCTCCAGTTGCAGAGAAGGTTAAAAGGAACCACTTGCACTGGTTTAGGCATATCTGCATGGAAAGAAGAAGGCAAAGTGGCAAAGAGGATTTGGGAGGGAAAGGAGGATGCCCAGAAAAGAAATGGATGGACTGTGTGAGAGAAGACCTGTGGCACGATTGTCCAAGAAGATAGAGGAGTGGCATTGAATTCAGAGAGATTGCAACAGCTGACACAGCACCCTGACCCCATGTAAAAAATGGGAAAGGAGGAGTTCATAATGATGGTGATTTGGATAAAACAGTGGTTCTCCAGCTCATTTTGTTGTGGTGCACATTTACAGGAGATGGACATGACTGCTAAACAAACAAGCTTTCTATCAGAGAAGAAATGTAATGAGATATGTACCATGCCAATACGACCAATAAATGAAGATGATGGGATCAACGTGATGCTAAGAGGAACAGATAATATACAAACATGTTTTTTTCTAAATGCATTTGTCCTTCTCTAATAATGTCAATGTAGGAAAAACTAATAAGTACAAATAATGTTCTGATTTTTGTATGGAATATTAAATAATCACTATCTCATTGAGGATATGCATGAATGCCTGTTTTTTAGTGAAAGGTAACAATTCACAGATTCCAGACTTGCTTCGTACTTAATTAAACAATCTTCCTTGCTGACCCTATTATGAACAATAAGGGTTTCTCTGAGTGCTGTACTTTTGCACTACTTTTGATTTTAGTTGGCCTGACCATTTTCACAGATGTGGAACAGTACCTTACTTGAAAGATGCTATCTACAGTTTTTTGCTGGCATACTATACATGTGCAAGCCAATACATTAATTTACCAAGGAGTCCAGATCATGCTTCAAAAACAAAAATAACTGCTGTTAAGGCATGCTGTTTTAACATGCTGTTAAGATATGCTAAATAAATTTACACAGATCCAGTCCTTAGCACTCACCTGTTGTGCAGTGAGATGAATAATTGTCTTCAGGATGAAAACTACCTCTCTGCCAAATACTGAAAGATAATGTTGGTCTTCTGACTAAAGTTGTGCTGGCTTCCATCATAATGTCCATACTTAAAGTACTTTTATTGCTAGTATTACATTACAACATGGTGCAGCTGCAAAAAAATAAAAAAAAAAATTAAAAAATAAAATAAAAATCAGTGTTCTGTAACTCAAACAGAACTAAAGAAGAAAGGCATCTACACACTTCAAAACTATGTCATCAAATTTGTCTTGTGCTTATGAGCTACATAGATGCACTGTAGACTTTCCGTGCAGTATAACAATACCTCAGAAGTATAACTTTTACGACATTTGTTAATGGGAATGTAGGAAAAATGCAAGGGGCACAGTCATAGGGACCATAACAGGTTTGCTCTATACATCCTTAAGTAGACATTTAAAAGTTCTTGCCACTCTTTACAAGTTCTTAATAGTGCCCACCTCCCAAACCACATGACAACATGACATGCATATTTATATCTACATATACAGTCATCAAGAGTCGTCGTAAAGGCAGAGAAAGCAGTACTTTGCTTGACTTGTAGTGCTAACTTATTTCATAGTTTAGGAATACATTGAGTTAGGAATCTACCTGTCAAATAAGTCTTGTTTATTTGTTGGTGTAAATTTAGGACTTTAGTACCAATGTGATTAGATCCACTGGTTTGTGAAGAAATTGGAGGAGTAATAGGATTGGGTTTTTCATGGTTTGAAAAGCAAGACATGAGTCATCACAGAACAGCCATTTGGCCACTGAGTGCGAGGAGAATTGTGAAAAATTTTTGGGATGGTTGAAGGATTTAAGGACTTTCATTTTTCTTGCTTAAAAATTGCTGGCGCCTTTCCAGTTATGTGGTATGCTTTCCAAAGAAGCGACTGGAGAACAGCAAACCAAACCAAACTTTAATTGGAGAACAAGTAATACACAAGTAGAATTGTTATTGTTAACCTAGGTTTCGTCTCAACCTTAAGGACTTCATCAGAACAACGATATCTGCCTAAACATTCCTTTAAATACCCACCCATTAACCAATTATCCAATATAAAACTTGAAAACTTAAAGCAATATTACTAATTAGTTTGAAAAACTAAATAACTACTACATACAGCAATGGATGCACATAAAACATAAAATTTCTCATAAAACTCATTCATTTAAAATATGTTGATATATTAATATAACATCTGATACTATTTTCTACCTAAAATGTGTTTTCATTTTGATATGGGAGCAATGCTAATGCTATTATTTATGCCAGGAAAATTGTGGGCATCTAACCTTAGTTGCCATTTCAGTTCACAAATGTCTAGATGCACATCCAATGCCTTTCCCTGGATGTCTTGTTTGATCTGCTGAATAACACAAAATTTAAAAATATGCCCTGAAAATTTTCCACTATGTCTAGAAAGGGCATTGGTCATTCTAAGGTGTCTAATATCCAGTAAATGCTCATTCACTCACTCCTTAAAATGCCTGCAAGTTTTTCTTACATAAAACACAGGACATACTTCACATTTAGCTAAATAAACCACATTCTGACTGTAGAAATTATAATGCCCCTGAATAGGAATATAACAATCATGAACCCTAATGTGTTGTCCGAGAAGAAAGTTTCTCTGTTCACTGTGAGAGAGGGAGCTTTGAGCAGCCTATCTGTTCCTGGAGGAGTGGTTTCAGCCCAGAAATTAGTAGTTTATTGGCCATTTTGGGCTAATTTCTCTCTTTCATTTCCCTGCTATAAACCCAGCATTTGCAATATTTTTGTGCTTGTATACAGCTCAGCAAGCTCCTGCCTGGTGCCTGCAGAGTTCTACAGCAGCAGAGAGACAAAAGAGAGACTTTGGAGTGACTAAGTATCATTTTTCTGCATTTTCTTGCTGCCTTTAGCTAATTCCACCTAAAATGCTGATTTTCTAGAGTTTCTGTGATTTAAAAAGCTTGTTTCAGCTACATATTGTACTTATTTTACTGCCTGCACTTTAACAACATTGTTTTTGTGTTTAAATTACCTGTTTAACTGTTGTAAGCTACACACTCAAGTGTGATAGCCATTTCTGTGTATTTAAAGTGTTTTTTTTATTGTATCCGCTTTATTTTCTCAAAAAAAACAAAAAAAAACAAAAACAAAAAATATACTTGTTTTCCCACCTTTCTAAGCTAGTATAGTCCAGTTTTCAGGTTAGTGCTGAATTCAGGGCTGTGTTACAAGTTTTTGTGTTTGCCCATACCTTACTTGGATAAAAGAAAGTTTCTCTGTTCACTGTGAGGGAGGGAGCTTTGTACAGCTTATCTGTCTCTGGAGGAGTGGTTTCAGCCCAGAAATTAGTAGTTTATTGGCCACTTTGGGCTAATTTCTATCTCTTTCATTTCCCTGCTATAAAACCCGCATTTGCAAGGTTTTTATTTATTTATTTATTTATTTATTTATTTGCAGTTGGTTTACCAGGATAGTCCATTGGGCCAAAAGAACCCGTTTTCAATGGAGTCCTGGGGAGAAAAGCTCCAATATAGACAAAAATTAGGTACATACATTAACTACAAGATAATTATACAGAGTAGAGATAAAAGTTAATACATTTAGGCTTGAATTTGAGAAAACATTCAAAGATGGGGAGAAAAACTGTGATAAAGACAGAATTAAGTAGATGCTATAACTACTAGACAATTATACACAGTAGAGGTAAAACATTAATACATTTAGGCATAAATTTGAGAAACATTCAGAAATAAGAACAGTATTGAGATATGCAATCAGGGGAGTTATTGAAGAAGAAGCTCAGAGGGTCTTTGTTAAATAACTATAGTGTGGAAACATAAGCTTTAGTAGGATGAGTGTGAGGGGAGATGGAATGTTACAGATCTATGAGGGAGGGAGCAAGAACAATCCCATTGGGATATTAGATATGTATGAAGTGATTTTTTGAACATGTATTTGTTAGTAATAGTACGAATGGATGGAGGAAGTGAGTTCCATAGTCGGGCAAGGTTAAAAGATAGTAAGTGTTTGCCTGGGGATGACATGGTTTGTGTACTATTAATAGATTTTGGTTGTTAGACCTTAAGACTCTGTTTGGTAGGTGCATTCTGAAGGCAGAAGACAGGGAGGGACAAAGAGAAGGACTGGAAATGAGCTTATGAGCGAAAGTCAACTGAATATATGTAAGCTGGTTTGGTAATTCAAGCCAGTTTAATTTTGAAGGAAGAACAATGGTGGGTTGAGGACCTGTGGCTGTTAGCGAATTTGGCTATTTTGTTATAGCAGGAAGAAAGTTGTTTTTAAGGAGGCCTGAAGATTAGTCAGTAATGGAGCACCATAGAGAAGGGAGGGAATGAGAAAAGAGGAAGCGAAAAGCGATTTTGGAGGAATTTGTAAGGTATTGGTTCTGACGGTAGAGCATGCCTAGTTTTTGATGGGTTTTTTTTATATTTAGTAGTAGATGGGAATTGTAACTAAGTCTATTGTCAATTAGTACTCCTAATAGCTTAGTTTCAGAGACTAGATCTAGGGGTGTGTTATTTAGGCTGGTAATTGTGAAGGAGTTGGTATTGAAGGAGGTAGCTTTGGAAGGTGAAACCATAAGTTTTGTTTTGGAGGCATTGAGTGCTAAGTGGTTTATTTTCATCCAGTGTTCAGTTATTGAAAAGGCTTGCTGAGTAAGTTTTGGAGCAGTGAGGGGGAGATGGCAGAGCAGATAATTGTAGAGTCATCTGCATATTGAATGATGTTTGCAAAAGGGATAGATTGATGAAAGTCATTGACAAATATATTGAAGAGGAGGGGCCCAGAATAGATCCTTGGGGAACACCAGTGGGGTGCTAATGAATGGGAAGTAGCCTTCTTCCATCTGACTGCTTGGTGTCTATTTGACAGATAGCTAGAAACCAATTTATGGAAGAGGGAGAGAGGTTGAGTTTTGATAGTTTAGTTAAAAGCAGGTTGTGTGAGATGGTGTCAAAGGCCTTGGATAGGTCAAGAAGTAGGGTAGAGACAATGTGTCCAGTATCACGTGCTTTATTGACAGTCTCAAGAAAGGATAAGAGGGCAGTCATGGTACTATGGTTTGGCCTGAATCCATGTTGAGTAGGGGTTAGCAGGTTGTTATCTAAGAGATGTGGCAAGAGTTGGAGGTGAACACACTTTTCCAGAAGTTTTGAAATGGGGGATAGAATAGCAATAGGACGAAAGTTATTGATGTAGCTGTTGTGGCCTCTTTTATGAAGCGCGATAATGAATGCTTGCTTCCACAATGTAGGCACGGTGCATTCTTGGATGGAACGGTTTATTAGAATGCTAATGGGATAGGCAATGGCATCTGCAGCTATGTGTAGAAAATAAGAGGGAATGTTATCAGGGGCATTAGTACATGGCTTTAATTTCTGGAGGAGTTTCTTAATAGTGGTAGTAGATACAGGTTTTAAAGTGAAAAGAGAGGGAAGTGGAGATGGCGAGTTTGAGAAGGGTTCAGTTGATGGGGAAGTAATAGTAGTGGAAGAGGTGGAAGATGGGTCATGTGAAGTGGAGATGGGGGTAGGGTTGATTGTGGTAGAAGGAGGGGGTGTGTTGGATGGTGGGGGGGAGGATGAGAAGGAAGAGGTGAGTTTACTAATAGAGTCGATGAAAAAGGAGTTAAACTGAATAGCTAAATCTAGGTCTTGGATGTTTGGGTCTGGGGTAGAGGTGGGTGGTTTGCTGGGGTTGAGGAGGGTGGAAATTCCCTTCCAGAATCTTTGGGGGTTGGTTTTATTGTTGTTCTGGAGTGTGAGGAAGTATGTTTGTCTATCAGAGATTGTTAGCTTTTTTACTTTATTACGAAGGGTTTTATATGCAATATGTTTGTCTGGTGTCTTGTTTCTCAGATAGAGTCCCCAGGCTTTGTCTCTAAGCCTCATGGTAGAGAGAGTAGTTTTGGTTAGCCAGGGGGCTGAGTTAGTTTTTATTCTTTTTGTTCTTAGAGGGGCTTGGGAATCAAGTATTCCTAGAAATGTGGAGTTAAAAAGGGAAACAGCTTCTTCTAGGGGCAGTGTTTTTAAGTTGTTCCAATTGATAGTTTTCAGGGAGTCAATGAAAATTGAAGGGTTAAAGTATTTGTCATTGCGGGTAGTGATGTAGTTGTGGGTGTGATTAGAGATGCAGGGGAGTCGGTGGGTGAAAGTGGGCAGGTGATCACCAAGAGGGTCGGGAAGAGTACCACTGCTTGTATAATAGTGGGGGTGTGACACTAGAACCCAGTCAAGGATGGTGCCACTGGAGGGGTCTTTAGAAGGGTGAGTTATGGTGTTGATTAGCTGGGAGAAGTTGTATAGATTGATGTTAAGAGGGTTGGTTGGAGACTGGATGGAGGCCCAGTTAATATTGACATCTCCAAGAATTATGGTTTCATTGTTAATATTATCAGAGAGCCAGGAGAGGATGTTTTCAAGTGTAGAAATATTGTCCCCTGGAGGAATGTAGAGGGATGCTAGGCAAATGTTTTTGTGTTTATTAATTTGGAGGAGAGAGAGGAGTAATTCAGCATTGTTAAATGTTGGGGTAGGTTTGTTATATGGGGTAACTAGCAAGGAGGAGGAAAAAGGAGGGCAACTCCACCTCCTTTCTTTTGGGTCCTGTCTTTTCTAATGATTGAGTAGCTGGGTGGAGTTATTTCAGAA
Source organism: Protopterus annectens (assembly GCF_019279795.1). NCBI lineage: Eukaryota > Metazoa > Chordata > Ceratodontiformes > Protopteridae > Protopterus > Protopterus annectens. The sequence continues at coordinate 1,788,240,005 of NC_056733.1, read as the reverse complement.
TCTCTTATGGAGGGCTTTAACCAAGTTTCTGAAATAGATAGTATATCAGGTTTGTTATGTGTGAGCCATGTGGAGGGTGGGGACTTTATTCACTATACTTTGTGAGTTTAGAGAAGTAAAGTATATAGGCTTGTGTGGGGAGGAGGAGGAGGAGGGCCGGGTTAGGGTGAACATCACCAGATAATAGGCAGATAAAGAGATGGAAGATGGGGTTTGAAAGATAGTTGATTAGAGTATTAAGATGGTTTGGGTCATCTGAGATGATTAAGGGGTGTTTATTTGTTGTGGGGATAGAGTATTTCTGAGGGGTGAGAAGTTTAAATGAGAAGGTGAGGAGCTGTGTTATTGGGTGAAGATGGGGAGAGATGGGATAGTGTGATTGTGGGAGTGGGGTATTCAGGTGGTAAGTAGTGTGGTAAAGTTGTGGGTGGTAAGAAATAACAGGTTGGGTGAGGTGATACAGGTATGATAGTTTAAGAGAAAGTGATAGAAGACATAGGATGGAATAAGGGTATGTAGGCATGTTGAGAAGGTTACTAGAAATTGAGTGTTGCAATTGTCAATATATATGGTATAGTGCAAGGGATAAGAAGGATTTAACTAAAGTAGTGTAGTAAGAGATGTGGGAGTAGAGCTGGGTGTTATTAGGGTAGATAGGTGAGTGAGTGTGTTAGAAGTGGGATGTATTGAAGTGTAGTGCCTGTGGGAGTGGTTTGAAATTGGATAATAGGCTGATGGGGTGTGACACGGTGTTGGAGGGTGATTGGTGTAGAGAAAATGTGGGTGTGGAAACAAGAGGGATATAGCTAGATGCACTGGGGGCGGGTGGGATTTGGGGGCAGGGTAGGGGAGCGGAGTGAGCCCGCAGGGCGAACGGAGCGGGAAGAAACCAGGAGAGGATCGAGAGCCTATCAGTGGAGCAAAGATTAGAGGAGAGTAAGTAGTGGCAGGGTAAGTAAGGAATACTATATATAATATGGATGGGAAAGTAAGAATGAAGATATTGGCAGAGTAAAAGCAAGAAATAAGTGAGAGAAAAGTAATGACAGTGGGGAGGGGACGCCCTCTAGAGGTCAATGCAGAGAATGCACTAGGCCAACTAGGTAGGTCTAGGGGCTGAGTGGGATAAAATAAGGAAGAGCTGGTGAAACCCAGGGAAGAGATGGGAGAGAAGTGGATGGGAGAAAAGAGAAGTGTCTAGGCTGCTGGCTGTCCTGGCAGGGAGATAGCTTGAATAACTAACAAATACATAGAGTTCTAATCAGTGGAGGCCCAAGTATTATCACACACACATACTTTCTTAGTATCCTCTGGGAGACTTGTTCCAATGTCCAAGTGGGATTTGAGGCAGCAGAGCAGTATATTGCCTAAGCAAAATGTGTGGATGAGGTAGGTGACCTTAGTATATTGAATGTATCCACCCAGGCAGGTCCCAAGGGAAAAACAGGGCAATAACAACTGGAGACAGGAGGAGAGATGAGTAAGAGTTAGTCACAGAGTAGCAGAGACACAATGCAATACATATAAGTATTACTAAGCAGGTAAAAAAAAAATGATATGCTAAAAGTATTATCAATCTGCAATAAAATGTATGACTAAAAACATGTAAAAACTAAGCAGACTTCAACTATTAATACTGTAGAAGCAGAATGACAATGTGTTTGTAGAGCACCATGGGGTAGCGACTGCCAGGGCATTATTTATGCAGCAATAAATAATAAATAAATAAAATAAATAAATAAATAAATACATTTTGGGCTAATTTCTATCTCTTTCATTTCCCCGCTATAAAACCTGCATTTGCAAGATTTTTGTGCTTGTATACATCTTGGGGCAATGCAGCAATTACCTCATGTACACAGACAACCCTCTCCTCCTACCACCCAATACTACAACCTGTGAGAGATGTACTTATATAACCAAAATGGAAGCAAAGCTCTTTTCACCCAAGACTGGACTAGACAGTCAAGAGGAGAAGGTAAACACTTGCACCACACCACACTCATCACATACTCCCTTAAAACTTACACCACCAAAACACACACCTACATTCACGGAGGCTCTCAAAAAAAATCTACCCAAGCAACAGAGACCTCCAAAGCAGAAACGCAAACAACCTCCACCCCCAACACAACCCAAATAACACATAGCCCACAAACTCAGTGTACCAATCAACCACAGCCCATAAGGCATAACAACGTACCCAACACACTAGTAACAGTTGACTCTATAGTCAGGCACACTGATGGTCCACTCACCAAGCTAAACAAGGAGAAAGTTACTGTCAGCTGCTTGTCAGGTGCCAGGATCCACCACATAACCCATGCACTCACGTCACTCCACAGCAAGTAAAAATATGACTCGGTCATTGTCCATCTTGGTGTGAATGACGTGAGCCCTACCTCCCTGGACTACATGAAAAGAGACATGGAGGAGCTCTCTGATCACGTAGCCCAGGCTGGTATGACCCTGATCCTGAGTAGCATCCTGCCCTCACCAAGAATGATACCATGGTATAGTGAAAAAAAATATCAATTTCAACAATTGGCTAAGCTTCTGGTATCATTCAAAGGGGATCCAGTGTCTGTCAGCCTGGGATGACATGCTCAGCAACCCACTCTGCTTTGCTAGAGACAGCTTGCACCTGCCACCCTTAGGCTTTCGAATACTGGCCAAGGCACTTGCCACCCCCACAGTGCCTTTTTTTGACAAGGCTCAAAAGACAAACCCACCACCATAAATACACAAGTAACAAAAAACTGAGGGTAATGCTACTCAATGCCAGAAGTCTAAACCTCAAAATGCAGGCACTTGAGGCACTCCTCAGTATGGAGGAAATTGATATATTTGCAGTAACAGAAACCTGGTTTAAGGCTCCAGAGAGCACCCCAGCACTACCAGGCTATAACTCATACCATACATTTCGGCCACAAAACCCGGACCGAAATACAAAAGGTGGGGGAGTATCCATATTCATAAAGGATACCCACACTTCCAGGTTAGTGGCACAGCACGATGCTTCAGAGATCATCCATGTGCAACTAACAATGGTCAAAACTGCTATTCAAATTATAGCTTGCTACAGATCACCAACCATGTCCTAGGACCCCACTCTGCATTCTTGGAAATACTGAGAAACATAAAGGTCCTACCAAACACCCTGATATTGGGTGATTTCAATTACCCAAACATTAACTGGGAGAACTACTCAAGTACAAACTCCCTTGCCCAACATTTCCTAGAATTTATAAACTCAAATGCCCTGGATCAACTGGTGAACACCCCCACCACAGGTGACAACATATTGGACCTGGTCATCACCAACATGGGCAACCGGTGTTCCACACCAAAGGTCAACCCCTCGCTGGTTAGATCTGACCATAAACTAATCACTCTGGATATCCACATTCCGCCACCACCCCCGGTCAAAAAAACCACAGTGAAAAACTTTTCAAAAGCAAACTTCACGTTATTTAAGACCAAGGTGGGAAGTTTCAAAGCCCCCATGCTAAAGGATAATGCTGTCCAAGCTGCAAAATCCTTTACTAATGCACTCTATGGGCACCTACAAGAATGCATGAATCATGCTATCCCAAACAAAACCAAGACTCACTCCTCCAAGATAAGGAAACCAGTCTTGTGGACTCCTGCCATAAACAAGCTATACAACAGAAGGAGGAAACTAGTACAGAAAAGAGTAAAATCCCGAGAAGGGAAGACATCCCTGATCAGTATCAGCAAGAAACTACATTTCCTCATAAAATCATCCAAGGCTAGCTTCAAAAGAAAAATTGTCATGGACTCCAAAGATAACCACAAGGCATTCTTTAGCTATGTCAAGAATCTAAGTGTTAATTCTCAGATCTGCTCGGAGTTAGTGCAGAATGGCACAAAATACATTGAACTGACTGATATAACCAACATCCTGGCAGACAAGTTCAGTGCAAACTTCATCCCCCTCTCACCCCCAAAAGGGCCCATAACTATACCAGAAGAATGTAGTGCCCCTGAAATCACAGACACTCAGGTTAGAACAGCCCTCTACAAAGCCAAAAACACAGCATCAATGGGACTGGATGGTGTCCCAGGCTGCATCCAACACGAGCTCAAAGATGAACTAACCCCTCACCTAAACACACTGTTTAAACCCAGCCTCTCCACAGGTTACATGCCCACAGAGTGGCGCACAGCAATGGTTATTCCACTCCACAAAGGTGGAGCCACAATGGACCCCAGGAACTATCACCCTATAAGCCTGACTAGCTTGGTCTGCAAAGCTATAGAGTGCATCATCATGGAACTCATTAACAGAGACATTGGGAACCTCCAAACACTGGACCCTACCCAGTTTGGCTTTGTTAAGGACAGATCATGCCTCATAAAACTGGTGGACTTCTTTGAGAAATTACCAAGTCTATAGAAGAGGGAAAGGTGGTCCACACAGCCTACCTAGACCTCGCAAAGGTCTTCTACACCATTCCCCACTTGGGTATTATAGACAAGCTCACCAGACTAAACATAAACCCCTACATCATGAGATGGGTTGCCAACTGGGCGTATTTTTAAATTTTGTGTTATTCAGCAGATCAAACACATCCAAGGAAAGACTTTGGATGTGGATCTAGACATTTGTGAACTCTAATGGCAACTAAGGTTAGATGCCTACAATTTTCCTGGCATAAATGATAGCATTAGCATTGCACCCATATTAAAATTAAAACACATTTTAGGTCGGGAATAGTATTAGTTATTATATTAATATATCAACATATTTTAAATGAATGAGTTTTATGAGAAATTTTATGTTTTATGTGTGTCCATTGTTGTATGTAGTAGTTATTTAGTTTTTTAAACTAATTAGTAATATTGCTTTAAGTTTTCAAGTTATGTATTGGATAATTGGTTAATGGGTGGGTATTTAAAGGATGTTTAGGCAGCTAACATTGTTCTGATGAAGCCCTTAAGGTTGAGACAAAACCTAGGTTAACAATAACAATTCCACTTGTGTATTACTTGTTCTACAATTAAAGTTTGGTTTGGTTTGCTGTTCTCCAGTCGCTTCTTTGGTATAGTTGTGTTTGGTTGCCAGTTTGTTTATGTGGTATGCTTAGATGTGCACATATAAAAGGTGACATTGCATTCAATGATGGGTCTGATAAGAGAAAAGTACAGTGAAAAAATTACTTTGTTTGATCTTGAATATATTTCTTTGGAAATTAACTGGGTCAGATAGAAGGATTTGCTGACTATAGTGGAAATATGATGAGTGAATTGTCCATATAAGTACCCATGTCTCTTATAATCATATCTGTCTGAAAAGGACTACCATTTATAACATATGATGGGGGCATAGTTTTTTTTGCAAAATGCTGCCAGGGTGCCATTTTTTGCATTTAGTTTGAGACCATTTCCTATACACCAGATGAATATGTATTCCAGCCCATGTTGGTGCAGGTTAGTATCACTGGATGAATTTAAAGCAGTACCCAGCTGGCAGTAATATGAAAACATGGTCAGCCATATTTCAGGAATATACACTTGTAAGTCTACAAAACAAAGGCCAAACAGGAGGTAGCCCAGCACTAAACCTGGTAGCACTCCAGTAATTATAATTTTATATTCAGAGAGGGTACCAGCAACTCTCGCGACTCTGTATCTGCTGGTTATCTAATTTGCAATTCATCACAGGGGTTTACATTCATTTTGTCTAAATTTTCAATTAAACCAGCATAAAGGATAGTGTCAAAAGCCTTTACCAGGTCAAGATTAGCAAACAAGTGTCCACATCCTCTGTGTCCTTTTCAAAGAAATTGACTTAATACAGGAAACAGGATCTGCTATTTACAAAACCAAATTAAATGGGGCTCTAGATCAGTTAAGGTGCTGATGTCTTCATCAATTAATAATTTTTTTTTCTCATTTTTTTTTTTATTTTTCAAATACATTTGAAAGAATTCCATGGTATTTATACATAGCACCTTAAATAACTATGCACACTATTTACATTAGCCTGATACTATAACATATCTTAATGTATACAGTTACTTTATAAGTATGTCCAATCCATTATCAGAGTGTCTGATTAATTATTGTATAGTGTCAACCAATGATAAGACATTTCCCCAAGGGTTGTTGATTAATGGCTTTGGATGAATTCTTAGTTCTTTAATTTTGATTTCCAATAATGCTGTGGTATTTAGTAGGCTGTAGACATTTTCCAAAGTTGGTACTGTGTTTGTATTCTATCTTCTTGTTATACACTTCCTTGAAATTGCATGTATAGTCCACACTAGATACATGTTTGACTTATTCAAATGAGGACCTTCATTCACATTTAATAATACAAGAGCTTTAGTTAAATAAAATGACTCATTAAATAAAGCTTGTAGAAAGTTATTAATACCATTCTAAAATGGCTTAATTTTAACACAGTCAAAGAAAATGTGATTCCAATCTGCATTGTGTACTTGCTCACATCTCCAACATATTCCTTTTATGGAAGAACTAATTTTACTGATTCTATCTGGGGTTAAGAATGCTCTGTGCAAGCATTTCCAATTAAAAACTTTCCAGTATTGTGTAAAGGATTATATTTTATCGATAATAAGATATTTGTTTTAATATCTTCAGTTAACTGTATTGAGTGCCCTTTTCTTATATATTTCCAATATGAGGTTTTGGGTGTTGTTTTATAGTTTCTCAATATTTTGTAAAATGTTGAAATACTGTTTCCCATATCAAAGTCATTATATATGATTTCATACATGTATTTCGTAAATTTAGGTATTTCTTTAAATGAAGAATTGTTAATTATTCTACTTAAATCTTGCGAATATGACAGAATACTCTGTAAACTTAGCCAGTCCTGTTGTGGAATTCTGTATGTTGTTTTTATTACTTGCATATCCAAAACTTCTAGTTCTTTAATACATTGGAGCCAAAAAGCAATTCCTTTCTGTTCCCAGGAATTAATAATTTCTCTATATATTTTATATGGAAAGTTCTTTGTGACTATAAATGGTGTTAAAATATCAAAACAGATTTTTAAATCTATATTTGTATTACTAATTTTCCAAAAATGAGTCAATGTAATAATTAATCATATGAATTTTAGTGGATTTAATTATGTTATATTGCATACTAATACATAATATGTGCCATATCAAATTGTTTTTATCTGTTATTTGAAATTTTTTTTGTAAATCAAATTCATTTATTGGTATTGCAGTTAGTAATTCTTTCCAATTTATAGAGTAATTTGCACTTATCCAATTTGTGATTGTTTGAGATATTGATGCTTTTATATATGTTTCTATATCAGGAATGTTTAATCCTCCCTGTTTCCATGGTCTGTTTCTTTTGGGAAATTATACAAATTTGATTAGGCATGGATTTATTTCTTTAAGTATATTCATTTCTGGTAACTGTTGTATTGCCAAGGCTATATAAAGGATCTTATGCAGTAAAATTTTATTAACTGTAGTCTATCTTCAAATGTTAATATTATTCTGTTCCATTTTTCTACAGAGATTTTAATTGTATTGATGATATTATTGTAGGTTTTTTAGACTAATTCATTATTATCCTTGCATAACTCAATTCCTAGATATTTTAGGGTAGATTCTTGTTTACCTATGATGTGATCCCCCTTAGCCTGCAATTCTTTTTTTTATTTAAAAATAACAATTTTGAGTTTGATTTATTGATATAGAGACCTGAAATCATGTGAAATTTGTCAATTAATATATCTAATTCTTCTAATGTCTCTTTTATATTAGATAATGTTAGTAATATGTCATCAGCAAATAGCATTACTTTAGAATTGTATTGTTCATAAACATATATTCCTTTGATTTTTATATTGTTATAAATTGAATCTACAGTATTTCAATAGCCAGAGCAAATAGAATCAATGACATGGGACATCCTTGTTTAGTGCCTTTTGTCATCTGTATAGATTCAGAGGTAAAAGGACCTAACTTGACATGCACTAAATTATTTGTATATATATTCTTTAGGAGAAGAACAAAGGATGCAGGAAATTAAAATAGTATTAGGATTTTGAATAAATAGTCCAAATTTGGGAAATCAAAGGCTTTCACTATACCTAAGCCAATTATGAGTGTTTCTTTATTTTCTTTATTAACATAATCTATAAGAGAAATTATCAGTTTACTATTGTCATGTGTGTGTCTATGATATATAAATCCAGTTTGATCATTATTTATTGTTTTGGATAGTGGTATTTTCATTCTGTTAGTTCATATTGTCATAAATATCTTATAGTCATTATTTAATAATGATATAGGTCTATATGAGGTACACAGGTTTGGGAATTTGTTTTACTTTAGGATTGGTGTAATTAAGGAATATCTCCAAGAGGGTGGTATTAAAGCTTGTGACTGAATTTCTAATAGAATTTTATGGAAGAGGGATAGTATCTTTGAAGGAAAAAGTTGATATATTTCCATAATTAGAAAAACTGGCAAAGAAGACTGAAGATCCAACAAAACAATCAAAAGCAAACCAGAACAGAAACCCACAGACTGCACGAAAATCCACGAAAATGTGTTTAGTTTTAAGCACTTTTCGTTGCTCAAATCAAGCAACTTCTTCAGAAGTAAAACACACATTCATTCCAAAGACATATATAAGTAATTAATGAAGTCAGATGATGAATTAAACAATTAAAATCAATCAATTAGTTACATAAATCAACTCACGTAATTAAATAAATACGTAAAACATACACAAATACTTTAAAACCACATTAACTAAAAAAACAAAACTTCCTATTCATCCTATATTAGAATGTATAACTCATTTTAAACTCATACATTATTTGAATACTACAAAGTTTTGTTCACATATATTCACATGACTACTGCAAACAAAAGTAAACCACACCAAATATATAGCTGCTAATTCAGAACTGGTATTAAAAATAAAAAATAGATTGTATCACACATTAAATAAAAAGTCAGAAATAGTTTGTTAACGTTTCAGACTTCTAAGCTTCAATAAACACCCTATATTACATGCTTCATTTAAACCAGGATAAGCAAATGCATTAAGGCAGATCTGCCATATTAATTCACGTTCCTCTAAAAGTAAATTAAAGGGACCCCCTCTTATATCCATCTGTATTTGATCAATGGCTTTAAACATGAATTTATGTCATACATTATCAGTGACATGTTTAGCCAAAGGGTTCTCTGTTTTGTTCATAGCAATAGCATAAGTGTGTTCATAAACTCTGTCCCGCAGTCTACGCTCGGTTTTACCTACGTAGAATGCAGGACAGCAGACACACTTAGCTATGTATACAACAAGTTTAGAATTGCAATTTAGTTTAAATTTAATATTAAACCTGTCATGGTTGATAGAAAAAGTGTTACCTACATCCATAAATCTGCACATCCTGCAGGTACCACACAAATGCATTCCTGTGTTTCTAACTATAGTACAATTACCTTTACTTTCCAGAATGGACTTAAGGTTACATCCCTTCCTAAAAATGATATTTGGTAGTAGTCCTAATTTATCAAGTAATGTACTGCGTTTGTAATAAATTTCCAATTTTTGTATAAGATAAATCTAATAGTACCACTGTCTGTACAAAAGGTAGTAATAAATCCATCTTTGATATTTTCATCACCTATTTGTGTGTTTCTTTGTATTCTTAACTCAGTATTGTCTATAAAAGACACATTAATATTTGAATCAACATGATTTGGATTAAGGATAGGTACCAATAGTCCTACCCTTCTTTTCTCAAGAACTTCCTGGATAAGGGGTTGGATTAGTTTGTTAGGATAACCACGCTGCTGAAACATGGAGTTCAACAGCTCACATTCCATAAGAAAGTCTGATTCAAGAGTAGTTATTCTTGCTGCCCTTATCAGTTGTCCTTTGGCAATTGATCATTTCTGATGAAAAGGGTGGCAGCTCGAGAAGTGGAGGAACGAATTACAGTAGGTATGTTTCCTAAAAATCTTGGAAACATATCTCTTGTTAGATCTATCCTTTGTAAGTTTGACATCTAAATAATCTATTGTGTCAGTGTGAAATGTTGCTGTAAATTTAAAAAATTCAGTGGTAGTATTTAAGTATGAAATAAAAGACATAGCCTGTGTATGGTCACCATTAAATAGGATGAAAATATCGTCCAAAAATTGTGTGTAGACTATGAGGCTCACCCTGCAGTCAGGGACATTAAAGATGAATGTCTTCTCCCAGAATGCCATAACGGAATTTGAAAAACTGGCACCGCAGGGTGACCCCCATAGCTACACCCTGTCTTTGCAAGTAAAATTGTTGGTCAAATAAAAAATAATTATTAGTAAAAATAATATCTAGTAGAGACTCAACGCATTTGTTGTTGCTTTCTTCGATTTAAGTAATAAACTGACCCATTCAATTTCTTCCAAATGGGGAATTGAGGTGTAAAGATCTTTAACATCAATAGTTAAAAAGTTATAACTATCATTACATTCTAGGTTGTTAATACTTTCTAAGAAAGCCCATGAATCCTTACACACCTGGAGTTCAGACAAAAGGTACTTCTTCAAGATGACATAAACAACTTTAGCACAGGGGTATGTCATCGACCCCCTCCCATCAATTAATGGTCTCAATGGTGGGTTCGACATATCTTTATGGATTTTGGGTATGCCGAACAACATAGGGATTTTAGGCCAAGATGTAGATAGGAAATTAAATGTGTCATTGTCAATAATTGCATCTATGAACAAGTCGTTAAGGTAACTTTTAATTCTATTGTACGCGATGTTGACTTCATTCAATGAAACTTTTAAATATGCTACGTCATTTAGTAGTCTATGCATTCTCTCAACATAGTCCATCTGATCGAAAACAACAAGCCCCCCTCCCTTATCGGGTTTAACTACTCAAACCTGTGAAGTTCTCAGAGATTGTAATAGTGTATACTCGTCTAGACTCATGTTGTAAGTTTTTTTAGACATATAGGTATTATAAAAATTTAATAAAAATCTAAAATCTAATTCACAAACATTCTCAAATAACTTTAAGGTTGGATGGATTGGGGGGTTAAATGTACTAGTTACCCTTAATGTTTGGTTTCTAGGCTTTTTGTTTCCAAATAGTAAGTTGAAGTTCAACTTCCTAACAAAAAGCTTAAGGTCCATGACTGTTTGAGCAAGATTCAGAGGTCTAGCAGGCACAAATGTGTTGCCTTTCGGTAATAAATTAACTAAGGTAGGGTCAATAGAAATTGAAGAAAAATTGTATATACTGAAGTCCCCATCTAGGTTAGTTAATATATTAGGTACAATAATATCATTAGATGTTATTTCCTGTGCTTGGAATTGCGTTGATTGTTCTTCCAATTCTGTTTGTATTGTTTGTTCTTTGGAATCGCTCCTCTAGCCCTCTGAAAATTTTCAATTGTATCATTAGTTTTTTGATTTGATACATTCTGGTTTGCTTTTGATTATTTCCATAATTATGCCACCTTTATCTGGAGCTTTATTATTTTTACCCTCTTTTATCGTATCTGTAATTTCTTTGTAATATATGGGTGCTTGCAGATCTAGTTTTAATTTTTGTGTTTTTTTTTTATATTAGAACATTTTTCATCTAGATTTAATTGATTGATATGTATATTTTCTTTTTGGAAATGTTCCATATAGTGATTTCTATAGGCATCAAGAATCTCACCTTTATCCGATATATTTTCCCTTTCTTTTCATGGAAGATACTTTTAATGTTATTAGCTTTTGATTGTATTTTGATTCTTGTGGATAAATTATGTAGATATTCGGGAGAAGGGGCCAAGGTATTAATTTTTAGTTTTTCTAAAGCTAAACTAGTTTTATGTGTTAGAATTTCATTGTATTTATCATTTAATACTTCTACTTTCTTTTTCATCTCCAAATAATTTTGATTTTTTTCAGCTTTTACTGACAAAAGTTTGGATTATAGATCTAATAATTCAGAATCCCATTCTCTGAATTTTTTTATACCAAGTTAGGGTTTTACCATATATGTAAGTTTTAATGAGAACCATATCATTATGTTATCTCTGTGGTGTAATTAATATCTAAGAAAAACTGTAATTCAGATAATAACTAGGGTTTGAACTCTTTAATTTTAGCTATAAATGCTAGAATTCTAGAGTTAAAGATTAATGGTTTGTACCCATTTGGAAGTTTTAGTATCAATGAATTGTGGTCAGAAAAGGGGCAGGGAGTGATTGAGAAATTAATGATTTTAGAGTGTAAGTCATGGGCAGCAAATATTTTATCTATTCCAGTTTGGGTACTAAATCTGTGATCTTGATGGGAAAACAACAAAGATTTATCTTCTTTACGTGTGAAAGTATCTACCAGATGAAATGATTCTACCCACTTGTTTCAAGCTTTTGATACAGCAGATGTATGTAGCGGTCTTTTATTTGTAGTTTCACAAATATCAAATATACAGTTTAAATCTCCTCCTAATATTAAGTTGCCTTTATAATTACTGGAAATGAAATCCAAGTGTTTTTTGAAGGTTCCTGTTCCAATGCCTGGGATCTAGTATAGATTGGCTAGGGTCCATATTCTGTTATTATATTTAACTATTACTAATGCCATGAGGCCTTCTTTATCATCATACTTATAAATGATTTCTGGGTTAATCACATTTGTTTTCCATAAAACTGTTACCCCTTTTGTCTTTGTCTTATAAGTGGATTACACCAATATCATATATTCCTTAGGATTCCATTTGTAATTGTCATTTGTTTTGAAATGAGTTTCTTGAAGGTAGACAAGTTGTGCTTTGTTCAGTTTTAAATAATTCAGTAAATTTGATCTCTTGCTAGGATTGTTTAAGCTCTTAGTATTTAAAGATAATAAAGTTAAATCCATCTTAGGTTATTTAGACTATGGGCAGGATTCACGATGGCTTGCACGGAGTCTAAGAGTAGTGCAAGACTCCATGCAGCCATCGCGATCAAGGAACAGCCTGAATGTGCGTGTAAGAGAGCACCTAAAACGACTCTTACACGGACAGGGCATGGATATGCTAATTACCTCACTTGCAGCCGAAAGGCATGCAAATAAGGTAATTTTGCGATCCAGGAAGCAGAAACCTGCCCGTGTAAGAGCCGTGTTATCTGCAGAAATGTACTCAGTTGATAACTGAGTACCATTCTGCAAATAACACAATGGAGCCTTGTCAGCTCCAAATAAAGGTTGCAAATGTCCCAGGCAGCATGCCAATGGCCAAATATGTGGCCACTGGCAATGTATCCCAATGCAAACATAAACATAGTGCAGTGCCGCGCAAACGGGCTGCGCTATAAAAAAAACAGAAAAATAAAAAAATCAAACCCACAAATGTGGGTTTATGCAAAACATGAATTTCCAATGGAAGGGAATAGCAGGCTAAAACAACATGGCCACCGAGTAGGGGTTGCTAAGGGGGGAAGCTGAGTGTAAGACATGTAACTAAGCATTAGTAGGCAATCCTATGTAAATGAGTGGTAGGATAGTGAATCGTACTGTTACATTGGAAATGAGCACATTCCGTGCAGTGTAGGAGTAGGATAAGGGGGAGCAACAGAGTAGGAGATAGGTGACATCACAGGGGGGAATGTATGAAAGGAATGCAGCTCATTGGAGCACAGTGGCATGTGAAAGCTGTCAGTCACACATCATGGAAAGAGGAGTGTCAACAAGTAGGCATGGGAAAGCCAAGAAATGGAAGGTGTACACTATGGATAACACCAAAGTTTCTTGCAGGGCGTGCATGCATGCGTGTGCGCGCTGGTAGGCACGAGTAAGCTATAGTGCACGCGTGTAAGCGTGAGTGCACGTGTTTAAGGCAGAATAAGCATGTAGGAGCCTGTCTAAACACCTGTAAGCTTGTTTGTGCTGGTGTGCGCACATTTTAACCCGAATAAGTAGATTCTAGTCCGTCTAAGCATGTGTGCACGCGTGTTAGCCACTGTGAGCATGTTTTCGCTGGTATGCGCATTGCTCCCCCCTGAGGAAACAGAAGGGAAAAAGGAAGCATTGGAAATAGTAGGAAGCTAGCAGGAATTACTGGCAGAGCTAGCAGGTGAAAACAATCAGAAGAAGGCAATTACACAGGCAGAACAGTAGCCCAGCCCAGCACTTAAAACTCTGCAAACAACAGTGCAGAATGTTTCTCTCAAGAGACACTGCAACAGAGGAGTAAGCTATTAGAAGTGAAAACTGAAAAAGCTTCACTCAGACCAAAAATGCTAGGGGCTGCCATAGCTGTTATAAGGAGACATATGCAACTTGCTGAGGGTGGTGATTATGCAAATGCTGCCGGACAACCCACAGTGAGGAGGCGGAGAAGAGTGTACAGGCCCAGGGTCACCTACCAGGGGTTACATGAGCTGGAGATAGTGGAGCGCTACAGAGTGGACAGAGACCTCCTGCAGCAAATTGTTGAGCTGTGCAGGCCACGCCTCACACACAGAACCAACAGAGGGGAACCCATCCCAGTGGAAACCAAGGTATGTGTTGGCCTAAGAATACTAGCAACAGGTACCTTCCAGAGACCAACTGGTGATATGATGGGGATATCACAGGCATCAGCATCCAGAGTACTGCACCAGTTCCTGGATGCCATGTCAGCACATGTCGGTGATCATGTATATTTCCCCAATTCCCGTGAGGTATTGGCCAGCAATATGCGTGTCTTCCAGCAAATAGCGGAATGCCCTGAGGTAGTGGTTGCAATAGACTGCATGCATATACGCATCAAAGCACCAGCCGGTGAGCCGGATAGGGCCTACATTAACCGCAAGGGCTTCCTCTCCATCAACTGCCAGGTCATGTGTGATGCCCAGGGCATAATAATGAATGTGTGTGCTGGCTGCCCTGGAAGCTACCATGATTCCCATATCTGGCATCTGAAGCAGCTGTACCAGACATTTGCCAATGGGGACATCCCACATGGTCACTTAGTGGGGGATGCTGGCTATGCAATGGAGCCGTGGCTGATGACACCCATCAGACATGCACACACACCTGAACAAGAACGCCATAATGAGGCACACGTACAAACATGAAATGTAATCGAGCATGTGTTTGGGCTGCTCAAGTCATGGTTCCGGTGCCTGGACACATCTGGTGGAGCATTGCAGTACTCACCAACTACATGTACACAAATTGTCATGGTATGTGCTATGCTACATAATATGATTCTGAAAAAACAGCTGCAGCAGGACCAGCATAGGGCTGGGCCAATCAGCCCCCCACCATTGCCAAGCCAATCACAGGCAGAGCGTGACTCGAAGGAGGAACAAGAGCCTGCCCCAGTAGGCAGAAGGAGGCTTGCCCAGTATGCCTTGGCCTTGGCAAAGCGGCAACGCATAGCACATACACTGGCACAGTAGGAACCCTGGAAATGATACCTCTCTCTGATTCACACATATAGTAAAAGGGATGCCTAAGTTGACACAACCTGCTTTCAAACATGTACAGGGAGTGTAGTATGTGCATCCAACATAGACAGCCCCACAGCACCACCTGAGGCATGATTGCCATGTGTTAAGCAATGTAACACCATGTAGTATATGCAAACTTGATGACCCTGACTAACATCCTACCCTCACCAAGCATGATGCCACAATATGAAGATGAAATGATCAATTACAGTAATTGGCTTAAGTATTGCTATTAGTCAAAGGGGATCCAATGCATGCCAGCCTGGGATGACATGCTGAGCAAGACACGATGCTCCACCTGCTAGGGATGGCATGCACCTATCAGTCCTGGCCTTTTGGATACTGGCAAAGGCTGTTGTCACCCCCACCGTGCCTTGAATAGGTAAGGCTCAAAACACAAACCCACCTCCATAGGTATCACAAGGGATAAGAACCTAGACGTACTGCTACCCAATGCCAGAAGTCTAAACTGCTAGATGCATGCAGTCTAAACTCCCATCAGCATGGAGAATGTTGATATCTGTTCTGTAACAGAAAACTGGGTCAAGGCTCACAAGAGCACCCTAACACTACCAGGTTACACCTCATACCATGGTTTACAGCCCCAAAACATGGAACAAACTACAAAAGGAGGGTGACTACCAATAATTGTCAAGGATAACCACACCCCCATGTTGGTACCACAACAAGAAGCAGCATGGACTATCCATGGTCAAGTAACAGTGGCTAAAACTGCCTCCCAGTTAGTAGCCTGCTACAGACTACCCTCCTAATGCCAGGAACTGCACTTGGCCTATGTTGGAACACATGGAAATATCAAGCTCTCCAAACAACATTATATTGGGTGACTGAAAATACTCAAACATAGACTGGGAGCATTATTCCAGCTCCAACACCCTAGGCCAAAGGTTCCTAGAATCCATAAACCAAAATGCTCAGGAACAACATACCACTCCCACAAGACGGGTAAGCATACTAGATGTGATAATCAGCAACATGGATACTCTATGGCCAGATGAGAAGTGTATCTCTCACTGGTAAGATCAGACCATAGAGTATTCACACTGTATATTCACATCCTGACCACAGTCCCTGGCCAGAAAACCACAGTGAAAAACATGTGTAAAGGAAATGTTGCACTCCTCCAAACTGATGTGGAATCCATTAAAGGCCCTGTGCCTGTGGAAAATATGGGCCACACCTCAGAACCCTTTATAAATGCATTCTATGAACACTTTCAGAAATGCATGGATTATGCAATCCCAAATAAAACCAAGACCCAATTCCATACACGCAGGCATCTGGCATGGTGGACCCCAGCCATTACCAAACCATGCAAGAGAATGAGGAAGCTACTACATGATAGAGCAAACCCAAAAAGGGAAGCAATCTCTGATCAGTATTATGGAAATAAAATATGGCCACTCATAAAATCCACTAAGGCCAGCTACAACATGTTGAATCTGTGAATCTTGAGGCAATGTTACACCTGCCCCATGTACACAGACAATCCCCTCCTCCCCCCAAGAAATACAAATATATGTGAGAGATGCAACCATTTATCCAAACTGGAGGCTGAGCTCTCTCAACTCAGTACTGTCAAAACTAGTCAGGAGGAGAAGGTAACCACACACACCACAAACCCAGTCTCACATAGACCTATCACAACTGCAAACCAAAGACATAAACACACAAAAACATTCCCGGAGGCTCTAATTAAAAACCACCAAATCAACAGAGGCCTCCAAAGCAGACACCCAAGCAACCACTACCTCCAAACATAGCACATGCAACACATAGTACACAAAGTCGGTGTGCCAAACAGTCACAGCCCATAAGGACAAACAACATGCCTGATACACTTGTAATAGGTGACTCCATAGTCAGACACACTGATGTCCCGCTCACCAGACTGAACAAGGAAAAGGGTAGAGTAAGCTGCCTGTAGGCCGCTACAATCCGCCACATAACACAAGCATGCAGGTCACTCCAAAGCAAGTACAAATATGACTCAGTCATTGTCCATGCTGGTGTGAATGACCTGAGACGTACCTCCCTGGACTACATGAAAAGAGACATAGAGGAGCTCTCCGATTATGTAGGCCAGGCCGGTATGACTCTGACCCTGAGCAGCATCCTACCCTCACCAAGAATGATGCCACAGTACAAACACAGAATGATCAGCTTTAACAATTGGCTCAATTACTGGTGTCATTCCAAGGGGATCCAATGTCTGTCTGCTTGGGATGTTATGCTTGACAAGCCACGCTGCTTTGCCAAGGATGGCTTGCACCTGTCACCCCTGGGCATCTGAATATTGGCTAAGGCTCTTGCCACCTCCATAGTGCCTTTTGTAGGCAAGGCTGAAAATACAAACCCACCTCCCTAGAAAACATAAGTGGAAAAAACGTAAGGGTAATGCTGCTCAATGCCAGAAGTCTAAACCTCAAGATGCACATGATGTCTGTGCAGTGACAGAAACCTGCATCAAGGCTCCTGAGAGCACCCCAGCACTGCCAGGTTATACCTCATATCATGCTTTTTGGCCCCAAAACCTGGACCAAACCACAAAAGGAGGGGGAGTATCCATATTTGGCAAAGATACCCACACGTCCAGGTTACTGACAATGCACGAAGCATCGAAGATCATCCATGTGCAACTAACTGTATGCAAAACTGCTGTACAGTTTGTAGCATGCTACAGACCACCCTCTCAAACCCAGGAACCCCATTCAGCCTTCCTGAAGACACTGGAGATTATGAATGTCTCCCCAAATACCAAACAAGGTACTCACAAATTACCACATAGGTGGTAATCCATTACGTATGAAAGAAGTAATCAGGGACCTAGGGACACAAGTGGACAGTAACCTCTCATGTAACACTCACATTGCCAATGTGGCTAGGAAGACCTTCTATATTGTCCACCTTATCATGAAAGGATTCACATCTACATCAAGAGAGGTCATTGTGCCCCTATACTCTTTTCTTATCAGGCCCATAATTGAGTACAATGCCCCATCTGAGATGTACCTTACCTGACACCTGCAACAGTTAGAAAGACCTCAAAAGTACCTCACCAAGAGGATAAAGGGTCTCAAACATTTGTCATATGCTGCCTGGCTGAAGACACCCCAGCTGTATGCAGTCACATACTGCCTACTCAGAGGCGATGTATGCCCGATGTACAAGGCCATGTCCAATACAGAATTAATGGACATGCTCCACCTCAGAAAATCCAAATCCATCAGAGCCATGAGAGATGTCAACCTCAACACATAAATAAATTGGATGTGCTGGAGGGACAGATTCATAACTCAGAGGCCCCTTACACTCTGGAACAGAATCCCAGTCCATGTTAGGCAGAGCCCCTCACTGATTCTCTTCAACAGGAATGTTGCCAAGTGGATGGGAGATTGTAGATTTACACTGGGGGTCATCACTGTGTCACGTCTAGACAGAGGCACAGTAAAGTAAACCCTAAATGGGCATAATATTCACATAGCAAGGGGTGGCGAAAGCCACACACACTCTGGCTAGGCTTATAAATGCCCTAGGGCAGATAGCCTAGTATGAACCTATGAACCTATGAAGATACAAATTGTACAGGACACTAAGGATAATCACAAGGCTTTCTTAACTGATGGTAGGAACCTTGTTGGGAATTCACAGATATGCTCTGAATTACTCAAATATTACAAACAATACACCAAACCCACACACATTGCCAACATCCAACCTGACAGGTTCAGTGCAAACCCCCCCCCCCAAATTCCAAATATCTATCCCAGCAGAGTGCTGGCCCCCTGACATTGCAGATGCTGAGGTAACAGCCAGCATTTTCAAAGCAAAACACACAGCATCAATGGTACGAGATGGTGTCCTGGGCTGTGTCCAACATGAACTCCAAGAAGAATGGAATGCCAAATAACACTACTGCTCAATTTCAGCCTTACCACAGGATATGTACCCAAAGAGCAGTGTATAGCAACAGTGGTCCCTCTCCATAAAGGTGGTGCCTGAATGGATACTGCAAACTATCACCCCAGAATCCTGACAAGCTTGGTCTGCAAAGCTATGGAAGGGATCATCATGGACCTCAGAAATTAAGATATTGGGGACCTACAGACACTGGACCCTACCCAGCGTGGCTTTCTTAAGGGCAGATCCTGCCCCTTAAACATGTTTGACTCATTTGAAACAGTCATCAAGGCCATTGATGAGGGGAATATGGTCCACACAGCCTATCTGGACCTTGCAAAAGCCTTCCATACAATACCCCATGTGTTCATTATAGATAAGCTCACCAGCTTAAATATAAACCCCTATGCCAGTAGATGGGTTGCAAACCAGCCCAAGGACAGAACTGACATGGTCAGAAATGCTGCAGCCATGTCAGACTACAAACCAGCTACAACTGGCATCCCACAAGGCTCGGTCCTGGGACCTCCCTTGTTTGGTATATATTTCCCATAGGTACAGGCCAACATGGAAGGACTGTGTCTGAACAAGTTTGCAGAGGACTACAAACTGGCCACCATATCTGACCCTCCAGCTGATACAAGCATCCTACAAAAGGGTCACATAGAAACAGACAACTGGTGCCAGAGCCATGTCATCAAGCTAATTGCAGAAAAGTGTATAGTCATCCCCTGTGGATAAACAGTAAGTGCCCACCAATTACCACATAGGTGTTAACCCATTAAGTACTTTAGAAGTAATAAGAGACCTGGGGACACAAGTAGATAGATATCTTGCATTTGACAACCATGTGGCTGTAGTGGTTATAGAAACATACCATATACCCACCTAATCATGAAGGTAGTCAGATCTAGATCAGGCGAGGTCATCGTGCCTCTTCAGTCATCCTTCATCAGCCTCACAATTGAGTACAATGGCCCCTGTGGGATGTACCTCAGCAGACACCTCCATCAACTGGAAAGACCCCAAAAGTACCTCACCAGGAGGATCAAAGAGCTCAAACAAATGCCATATGTTGCCTGATTAAACAAACTGCAGCTCCACACAGTGCCATACTGCCTGCCCAGAGGCAATCTGTGCCTGATGTATAAAGCCATGTCCAAGCTGGAATCAATGAACATGCTGCACCTTGTACAATCTGAATGCCAGTGAGCTATGCACATGAGAGACCTGAACCCCAGCACTGACATACATAGGACATGCTGTAGTGATTGATCCATAACCCAGAAGCTCCCTCCACTCTTGAGTAAACTCCCAGTACAGGTTAGCCAGAGAGTCCCTCATTGACTCTCCTCAAGAGGAATTTTGATGAGTGGATGGGAGATGGTAGGTTTACCCTGGGTATCACTGTTATGTCATGGGTAGACAGAGGCACAGTATACTAACCTTGAAGTATGTCATGGCAAAATCCAGTTACAATGTGTGTTGAAGGACAAACACACTCTCTTAACTATCATTAGAAATGGCCTAGGGCACATAGCTAGTGTTTGTCAATGTCCACCCAAGTTGCGGAATACACTACCAATGTTGGACAAGCCTGGTTTAAGTAGTCCATATCTGAACAAAATGCAACATGGTCATATGTGCACAACTGGCCCTTAACCAGTCTGGTGTGCTCACTATGAATATTTAAAGCAGTGATAGGATTGAAACCCAGGATACTGTCCACCACAGTGAAAGTACTGAACCAGTACACTATACAATATTACAGTGTTTGGTCAGTATGAAAGGATGTTGACAACTGTATGCAAACTATCCCATGGAAACCCTGCAGGCACAGTATAATCCCTGTTGGGTTCAGACACAAAGCAGTTGGGCAGTAAGTACACAACCATGACTCCCAACACACAACTATAAATGTGAAATATTGTTGAAGTTCACACACAACCACAAATGTGGTGGACTGCAGATTTCAACATATGGAAAGCTCACACTGGGTATGCTCGCACACTTTGATAAATGAGATATATGTCAGGTAACAAGCCATGGAAAGCCTGAACTGGGCATGCTCACACACTTAGGTCATGTCTCAGTTTAGCAGTTGGCCACACATATCTGGTATTTGTATGTGTTAATCCAGGAACCTCCCACAATACAACAATCTGCCCAGTGCACACAATTAAATGACTACAGAGACATAAGTTAAATAGTGGATCCCTCTCATATTCAAACACCTTCCACAGATACACAAGTTGTTCATAGAAACAGGGAAAGCTATGGCAATAAAGACCTGCAAACAGTTTATCAGCAGCACATATTGTGCATCTGAAAATTAAACATATGGGTGTAGAGGTCAATACTAGGCTGTTTGCCCTAGGGAATCAAGCTTAGCCAGAGTGTGCTTGGCGTCTGCCTCCCCGGTACAATAGGCTACTGTGCCTCTGTAAAGTAGGTCACAGAAGGCACCATTTAAGGCTAGTGTGCTGTGCCTCCATCAAGCAGGGACACAGTGGAGATCCCAGGGGTTGAATTTGCAATGTCACATCTATGTGTCTGGTGTTTGCTGGAAGAGGGTTGGTGAGGACTTATAACAGTAATTGGGCATCAATTACAGACTGAGGGGAGCCTTATCTGCAGTGTCTGGACAATTTCACTGTCAACACTTTGACGTGATTATTTTGAGGGATTGAAGTGTCGTGCCAATACTGTTCAGAGATGTCCTCCCTCTGTGGGATATTGCTCTGTAATGTATTAGCTCCCTCCTTCTGTTGTACAGCTTATATATGGCTGGTGTACACCAGACAGGTCTCCTGTTGTGGAGGAGTCTTGGGTTTATTTGGGATAGCATGATCAATGCAAACCTTCCAGATGCTCATAGAATGCAATTGTCAAGGATTATGCAGAGTGGCCTGTATAATCCCCCAGCATGGGTCCTTTGAAGTCTTCCACCCCAGTCTTCACAAGTGCAAAGGCTGCTTTTGATAAATACTTTGTTTGCAGTGACTTCCTTGCCTGGGGGTGGGGATGGGATATGGATGTCCAGGGAAAGTTGGGTATGGTCAGATATTAGCAATGGTGTTCTACCTCTGGTGTGGAACATAGAGTCCCCATGTTGCAGATGGTCAGGTCCAAAATGTATTCCTCCTTGTGGCTGTGGTGAGTGGTCCTGCCATAGCACATGGATTCACAAATTGTAGTGGCTGTAGGGTGATGTTGTTGAGGCCTGAGTAGTTCCCCCACACAATATACCTGTACCTGACGTTAACCACTGTAATGGTGTATGTGAACACCTTCATATCCTACACTGTTCCCAGGGAAGCAACGTGTGTTTCCTGGATATGGGAGGGGTGGTCTGAAGTGGTTGTGTTGTGTGTTACAGGTCCTGTGGTCACGAAGCATGGTATAAAACATAACCTGGCAGTGCTGATGTGCATATCTGACCCTGAAGTAGGCGGCTGTTAATGCATATATATGCTATCCCCCTAACTGACAGATAGTAATAGATGTACATACCTCTTTATAAATAATGATGTCAGCACCCTATAAATACTGCAGGAGAAAAACAGATACTCAGTAATGCGAATAGCGCGCTCCACTAATGCATCTCTCTCAAGTGTCATAATATAGTTAGGTAGGGGTTTGAATCCTGCAAATGCTCAGTGTGTGTGTGGGTGAGGGGGGTTAGTGTGTGTGCAATTCTGTGTGAAAGAAATGTCCCTTTTGGCAACTAGAAGAACACACTACATGATGCACATTCCTCTTTCTAAACACTGATGATGTCAGCACCCTATAAGTACAGCAGGAGAAGAGAAACCTCCCAGTAATGAGAATAGCGTGCTCTGCTAATGTGTCTCATTCAAGTGGCATAACATAGTTAGGTAGGGGTTTGAAGGTAGGGGTTTGAATCCTGCAAATGCTCAGTGTGTGTGTGTGTGTGTGTGCAATTCTGTGTGAAAGAAATGTCCCTTTTGGCAACTAGAAGAACACACTACATGATGCACATTCTTCTTTCTAAACACTGATGATGTCAGCACCCTATAAGTATAGCAGGAGAAGAAAAACCTCCCACTAATGCAAATAGCGTGCTCTGCTAATGCGTTTCTCTCAAGTGTCATAACCTAGTTAGGTAGGGGTTTGAATTCTGCAAATGCTCCGTTTGGGTGAGGGGGGTTAGTGTGTGTGAAAGAAATGTCCCTTTTGGCAACTAGAAGAACACACTACATGATGCACATTCCTCTTTCTAAACACTGATGATGTCAGCACCCTATAAGTATAGAAGGAGAAAGGAAACCTCCCAGTAATGCAAATATCACACTCTGCTAATGTGTCTCTCTCAAGTGTCATAAAATAGTTAGGTAGGGGTTAGAATCCTACAAATACCATGTGTGTTTATGTCACACAGTTTGTCCATGTGTGTGGGGTGTTGCACTTAATATTGTATGACATAGATTATATCAGTAATGTCAATGCACACATGAGGTATGTGTGTGCCACATAGACATATGTACCTGTGACCTTAAATAGTTCCCATGTCTGAAGCCTGCCTTATGTGAATACATGGAATTTGCATTACACAACTTTATGGCTGTGGTTTTCTGTGCAGGGGCTGCATTTGGTATGTGAATATACAGTGAGAGTAGTTTATGGTGTCATCTTACCAGTGAGGGATACACTTCTGGTCTGGAGCATATAGTCCACATGTTGGTGATGATCAGGTGCAGCATGTTTTCCCCTCTTGTGGGAGTGGCAGCAAGTTGTTCCATAGCAATTGAGTGTATGGATTCTAGGAACCTTACACCTAGGGTGTTGGAGCTACAGTTATGCTCCCAGTCTATGTGTGGGTAAATGAAGCTGCCCAATATATTGTTGTTTGAAGACACCTGCAGATATTCATATATTCTTAAGTAGGCCAAGTGGGTTACCTGGGTTTAGGAGGGTGGTCTGTAGCAGGCTATGAACTGGAAGTCAGTTTAACCCACTGTTAGTTGCATGTGGATAGTCTGTGATGCGTCACACTATGGCAACAACCTGGGGGTGTGGGTATAGGTACATAGGTTCATAGGTTCATAGGTTCATACTAGGCTATCTGACCTAGGGCATTTATAAGCCAAGCCATAGTGTGTTTGGCTTTCGCCACCCATTTTAGATTAATGTTGCTATGCCCTTTTCTGAGGTTAGTATACTGTGCCTCTGTCTAACATTGACACAGAAGTGATATCCGGGGTACACCTACGATCCCCCATCCACTCATCATGATTCCTCTTGAAGAGAGTCAATGAGGGACTCTGCCTAACTTGGACTGGTATTTTATTCCAGAGTGAAGAGTGCCTCTGGGTTATGAATCTGTCCCTCCATCATGTCCTATTGATGTCAGTGCTGAGGTTCAAGTCTCTTGAGCGCAAAGCTTGATGGGAGTTTGATTTCCTGAGGTGCAGCATGTCCATTACTTCCAGGTTGGACATGGCATTATACGTCTGGCACAGATCGCCTCTGAGCAGGCGGTATGCCACTGAGTATGGAGTTATGTTAATCGGGCAGCATATGGCATCTGTTTGAGCCCTTTGATCCTCTTGGTGAGGTACATTTGTGGTCTTTCCAGTTGCTGCAGGTGTCTGGTAAGGTAAATCCCAAAAGGGGCACTGTACTGAATTATGGTCCTGATGAGGGATGAGTAAAGAGGCACGATGACCTCCCCTGATCTAGATGTGAATCCTGTCATGATTAGGTGGGCTATATAAAATGTTTTTCTAACCACTTTGGCCACATGGTCGTCAAATGAGAGATTGCAATCAACTTCTGTCCCCATGTCCCTAATTACTTCTCCCATACGTAATGGATTACCACCTATGTGGTCATTTGTGGCCACTTTGTGTTTGCCAAAGGGGATGACTATACACTTTGTGGCATTTAGCTTGAGGCCGTGGCTCTGGCACCAGTTGTCTGTTTCTATTAGGCCCTTTTGGAGGATGGTTGTGTCGGCTGGAGAGTCAGTTATAGCGCCCAGTTTGCGGTCATCTGCGAACTTGGTCAGCCACAGTCCTTCCGTGTTGGCCTGTACCTCCGAGACATATATACCGAACAGGAGAGGTCCCAGGACTGAGCCTTGTGGGACATCACTTGTAACTGGTTTGGAGTCTGACATGGCTCCAGCAATTCTAACCATGTGGGTTCTGTCCTTGAGCCAGTTTGCAACCTATCTAGTGACATAGGGGTGTATATTTAAGCTGGTGAGCTTATCTATAATGCCCGAGTGGGGTATTGTATCGCAGGCTTCTGCGAGGTCCAGGTAGGCTGTGTGGACCACCTTCCCCTTGTCAATGGCCTTGGTGACTGTTTCAAAGAAATCAACCAGGTGTAAGAGGCAGGATCTGCCCTTAAAGTCACACTGGGTAGGATCCAGTGTCTGTAGGTCCCCAATATCTTTATGTATGAGGTCCATGATGATCCTTTCCATAGCTTTGCAGACCAAGCTAGTCAGGCTTATGGGGCGATAGTTTCCAGGATCCGTTGAGGCACCACCTTTGTGGAGATGAACCACTGTTGCTGTACGCCACTCTTTGGGTACATAACCTGTGGTAAGGCTGCGATTGAACAGTAGTTTTATGTTTGGGTTTGGCTCACCTTGGAGTTCATGTAGGATGCAGCCTGGGACACCGTCTGGTCCCATTGATGCTGTGTTATTTGCTTTGGAGAGGGCGGCTCTTACCTGAGCATCTGAGATGTCATGGGGGCAGCACTCTGCTGGGATAGATATTTGTCCTTCTGGTGGGGAGGGGGGGGGGAGAAGTTGCGCTGAACCTGTCAACTAGGATGTTGGCAATGTCTGTGGGTTCGGTGTAGTTTTTTGTCATTTTGGACTAATTCTGAGCATATCTGGGAATTCCCACCCAGGTTCCTAACATAACTAAAGAAAGCCTTGTGATTATCCTTAGTGTCCTGTGCATTTCATCTCTCGAAGCTGTCCTTAGACGATTTTATGAGTGCCCGTAGTATTTTGCTAACACTGAACAGAGATGCCTCCCCTTTTTGAGATTTTCCTCTATCATGTAGTAGCTTCCTCATTCTATTGTATAGTTTGGTTATGGCTGTGGTCCACCAGACAGGACGTTTGCCTTTGTAGGATTGGGTTTTGTTTTTATTTGGGATTGCATGATCCATGCATTCCTGAAGGTGTTCATAGAATGTGTTTATAAAGGATTGTGTGGTCTGGGCCGTATTTTCCACAGGCCCAGGGGCTTTGAAGGATTCCACCTCGGTTTTGAGGGGTGTTGAATTTGCTGTAGAGAAGCTTTACACTGTGGTTTTGTGGGCAGGGGGTGGGGTTTGGATGTGAATATTCTGTGAGATTAGTTTATGGTCTAATCTTACCAGTGAGGGGTACACTTCTGGTCTGGAGCATAGAGTCCCCATGTTGGTGATGATCAGGTCCTGTATGTTTCCCCCTCTTGTGGGAGTGGTAACAAGTTGTTCCATAGCATTTGAGTGTATACTTGCTAGGAACCTTTGAGCTAGGGTGTTGGAGCTAGAGTAATGCTCCCAGTCTATGTTTGGGTAGTTGCAGTCCACCAATATAATGGTGTTTGGAGAGACCTTCATATTTTCAGTGTTCTCAGGAAGGCCAAGTGGGGTTCCTGGGTTTGGGAGGGTGGTGTGTGCCAGGCTATGAACTGGAAGGCAGTTTTACCCACTGTTAGTTGCACATGGATAGTCTCTGATGCTTCGTGCTGTACCACCAACCTGGAGGTATGTGTATCTTTGATGAATATTGATACTCCCCCTCCTGTTCTGGTTCGGTGCAAGTTTTGGGGCCGACAAGCATGGTATGAGGTAAAACCTGGCAGTGCTGGCGTGCTCTTGGGAGCCTTGAACCAGGATTCTGTTACTGCACAGATATTGATGTTCTCCATGCTAAGGACAGTTTCCAGTGCATGCATCTTGAGGTTTACACTGCTGGCGTTGAGTAGCATTATTATTAGTTTCATATCCCTTGTGATACCTATGGAGGTGGTTTTGTCTTTTGAGCCTTGCCTAAAAAAGGCACTATGGGGGTAGCAAGAGCCTTTGCCAATATCCAAAAGCCCATGGGTGACAGGTGCAAGCCGTCCCTAGCAAAGCATCGTGGCTTGTCAAGCATGTCATCCCAGGCTGACAGGCATTGGATCCCCTTTGAATGACCCCGAAACTTAAGCCAATTGTTGAAATTGATCATCTTGTCTTCATATTGTGGCATAATTCTTGGTGAGGGTAAGATGCTACTCAAGGTCAGGGTCATACCAGCCTGGGCCACATGCTCAGAGAGCTCCTCTATGTCTCTTATCATGTAGTCCAGGGAGGTACGTCTCAGGTCATTCACACTGGCATGGACAATGACTGAGTCATATTTGTACATGCCTTGGAGTGACCTGTGTGCCTGTGTTATGTGGCGGATCATAGCGCCCAACAGGCATCTCACAGTGACCTTCCCCTTGTTCAGCCTGGTGAGCGGGACGTCAGTGTGCCTAATGATAGAGGCACCTATTACAAGTGTATCAGGTGTGTTGTTTAACCTTAAGGGCTGTGACTGTTCGGCACACTGGCTTTGTGAGCTATGTGTTGCACGTGTTCTGTTCTGGGGTAGTGGTTTCTTGTGTGTCTGCTTTGGAGGTGTCTGCTGTTTAGGCAGAATTTTATTTAGAGACTCCGAGAGTATGTTTTTGTGTGTTTATGTATTTGGATTGCTGTCGTGGTAGGTCTATGTGAAACTGGAATTGTAGTGACTGTGGTTTCCTTCTCCTCCTGACAGGTTTCGCCAGTACTGAGTTGAGAGAGCTTAGCCTCCAGTTTGGCTATATGGTTGCATCTCTCACATGTGTTGGAATTTGTTGGGAGGAGGAGAGGGTTGTCTGTGTACATGAGGCAGTTGTAACATTGCCTCAAGATTCCCAGATTCACCAGCTGGACCAGAGAGGAGATTGACAACTGACCTTTAGACATGCTAGAATAGTATTGGGAATTCCTTTATAATTAACAACAAAAAGGGCCAATGGGGAACAAGGTACTCAAGGTGGGTTTGTGAGGGTGTAGTGCTTTTAATTTGTTAGTGCTGGCATATATAAATGCTTTAATGAGCAAGTGCCAGGTAACTGAAATGCAATGTGTTACAGGTAACTTAATTGCAAAAATGACAAACAGTAACTTTCTGTCAAGTGAAACAAGGAAATAAGTACAGTAAGCAATGCAGATGTCACTAGGGTTCTACAGAGGCGCTGTAAAGCTGCGTTTCAGGTGGAATTAGTGTTTCAGGGAAATAACAAGCAAACAAGCATACAAACAAAGCTACATTCAGCAGGCCTGGATCTAGTCTATGCTACAGCAAACAAGGTGTACCAATTTCAGTAAGAAATATGCAGGCACTAGAAGCCTTTAGCCAGAAATTCCCAGCTCAGACGGGCAGAGTCCAGCCTCTCCTCCCACAAGAGTGCAGACCATGAACCTTCGTAATGTAAAATAACTGGCCTGAAGCCCAAGTGCTTAAACCAGAACTAATACACATTTAGAATAACAGACACTGAGCCCTCAATCAGCAGTGCCCAACTTAGTAGGATGTATGCTACCTGTCCTGACACCACAGTATCCTTGACATTTAATGAGACTCACCCTCCTGTCATAGTTAGTTCTGTGTTTTGGGGCTGTCAAGCATGGTATGAGGTGTAACCTGGTAGTGCTAGGGTGCTCTTGGGAGTCTTGAACCTGTTGTCTATTACTGCACATATATCAACATTATCCATGCAGAGTGGAGTTTGGACTGCATGCATCTTGCGGTTTACATGTCCATCATTGAGTATCATTACTTCCATTTTCTTATCCCCTGTGCTACCTATGTAGGTGGCCTTCTGTTTACAGCCTCACCACCAGAATGCAAAGATGTGCAGACATTACACTATGGTAATTAATAGGGGTGTACCAAACAATACAATGACAATTATACTGTTAATGCATCAGGCATGCTGGGATATACCCACAATGATATCATTACACTGTACTGTTGACAACATGATAATATTACTTCACTTCTATGTAGTCACACTGTGCATCAGCACCATGTTAACCAGTTCCTGCATCAGTGTTACAGATTGCAGGAGGTGGCACAGTTTCATCATATGCACAGGGTGTGTACTTGGTATGCCTGAGTCTGCCACTGATACAACCAATCGACATGTATGTGTGTGTGTGTTAGTGAGGGACAACAGTACAAGATGGGGCAATGTTGATGAAGTGTGTGCATGTATGTGTTAGCCCTAGGTGTTAGCATTATACATGTGTGTATGCATGCACACAGTTCCACCTCGTGGCTGCCATATACGGGTGTTTGTTGACAGCCACAGACTGTACCTGCCAGGTCATACAATCACTGTCTCTGGCCATGGACACAGTACCTGTGCCTGACAGGGGTGCTACGGACAGTTTCAGGTACTAAGCCGGACTGGGTACTGTCATCAGAAGCAGTTGGTTGATGACTGGAGACATGTCCCTGCTGGGACTGTCCAGAGCCATGTGCACGTGGTCTCCTAGGGTGGTCTGATGACAGCACAGACCCAGCATTGCTGGGGCTGGTACTGGCACTATGGGAGTGGCCACGGGTTTGCTGTCATCCACGACGACTGCCAGCTGCTGATGTTGCTGGCATACGTCCACGTTGACGCCTCAACCTTCCTGCATTGCCCTGGCTCATGGACATGTAGTTGTGGAACAGATCTAATGTGTCCCCCCAACATCTGTCAATGACCTCAGTGAAATTACGGATGGCAGCCACAACGTCACGCATAGTGTCATTCATAGCAGTGCAATGTGCTCTCAGCTCCCTCAGACCCTGTCTGGTGTACTGTTCCATATGTGACTGTGCCTGCATTACAGCCCGGAACATAGCTGAGGTTGAAAGACCTCTGTGGGCACGTCTGACAGGGGCAGTACGACCACGGATGTTCCCACGAGAACCCCTGGACATCTGCCTGTGTGGTACCATGTCAGGACTCTGGCCATGGCTGCTGTGAGGGGATGCATGTGCCACTGATACCACATTACCCTGGCCAATGCCCAGTGTATGCTGTCCATCACCTAGGGACATTGGTGACAATGGATGTATTGGCAGGATGACTGTGCGCATTGATGGGATTGACAGCTGTGTACTGTTGATTGGCTTGCCAGCAACAGACCCTGGCACACCTCCCTGTGCCATTACACAGGTATCATCATTATCACTATCTCCAGCAGTGGATTCAGGTTCCCTGCTGCACACTACCAGAGCAACACCAGAACCTGTGAGAGGAAGACAGGAAACACGGTTTACAATGTGTACACAATGTTACCACAGATGCACACGGGCACATGCGCACATGCACACATGCGCACATGCACACATGCGCACATGCACACATGCACACATGCACATGTGCACATGCACACATGCGCACATGCGCACATGCACACATGCACACATGCAATCAAACACATAGCAATACTGTTTGAGGGTATTATTACTGTTATTATCATTAGTATTAAAGGTATTGTTATTACACATTCACCAGCATGGATTGGCTGCCTTGCTGTTACACCAGAAGGACCTGCACAAATAAGACATTTATTGTCAGTGGGCACAACTGTGCCATTGATACTGTGAGTATGATACAGTTCAGTAGTACAACAGCTGGCTTTCACAGGTCTACTGCTGATGTTGAGAATATCACACTTGCACAATAATTACCAGGATAACAGATACAAACACAGTACACACCTCACACATGCATAAACTACCAGTGTAGAGAACAGTCAACTATAGATATGGCATGTTACCTGCACGCTCCAAGTCCACATGCTGGGTGGCTCCAGCCTCTATCATTACACATGTGTGTGGATGTTGTTGTTGTTGGGCTGGAGCCACAACACTTAGGAGGAGCCCCTCCAGTCTGGTGAGGGGGGGGTGTATAGCCGCCCCACCACCTGTGGCAAGCTGTTGCCTGTGGATATCAGACGCATGCTGATGGTCATTTCTAATTAAATCACTGCAGTGATGGCGTACCTGCTCATATGTCCGGTTATGCATGCCTATGTCATTTACCCGATGGACAAGGTCTTGCCACAGTGCAGCCCTCTCTTGCTGGTTCTGGCTGATGCGGGAAAAGAGTGTGGCAAAATCCCGCACCAGGCTCTGGTGTATCTCCTCTTCCTCTGCAGCAGAGTACATGGGGTTGCGCTGGTGCACCATCGCCCTGGAAGGAAAAGAAAAATATGTGAGCAAGTGATATGGCACACATAATACTCTACTGTAGTGATATCACTGAACTGCCATATATAGCATCTGTCTGTCTATTGGGGGATACACATGAAAATGACCACATATCAGTGCTCAGCCAACAACTGTATGACAGTGCCTGGCACACTCCATACAACAAACTAGTATACTCCAGCAGTTGGCACACTGTTTGAGGTCCAATGCACAACCTCACACTGGGCGTTTGTATCAAGGTAATGTATGGGGAACATTGTCAACCCATGCAATGCATGCAATGCACAGTAAAAATTTCACTGGTAATGCACCCTAGTCTTTGTTGCCATAACTCTACCTACACCGCAGTCACATACAGGGAACCACAGCACAACATATGGCAATGTAGTATGTTTGTATCCCAATACCTGACACATCTTTCTCTGGCCTCATACCAAGGACACACACTACCATGACAGACACAAAGTCATGCTGAGCAATCACACCATTACAGACCTTGCACACAGTCAGTGGCACACTCATTCCACCTCACATAGTTGGTATTGCAATGAGTACATGTGTGTGTGCATTGTGTCATAGGTAGGTAGTATGCTATTGGCCCTGGGCCTACAGCAGCATACTGTTATGCTACCCTGCCCCTTGGGACACATGTAATGTGATTGTACTTGCTCCTGTCAAACAGTTACACAGGGTGACTCATATGGCATATTACCTATCTGCATAACATTCAACGGGGGTATGTCTGACATCTATTAATGGGGAGCCTTGCTTCTTAATGCTGGATGGTTTACTCCAGGGTATGGCTTATTTGTGGGTAGGAACCTGTACCTCACCATGTGCTCTTTACTGTGGTGCCAAGGATGACAGACATAGATCATTTAGGCTGGGGATATTGTGAGGTGTTACCATGGTTGTTGGACAACTGTTATGAGTGTGACTTAACTATGTATATCCAGCAGTGGTAACCTCTGTGTAGGTAGTATGAAAGGCACTCTATCTGTGGTTTTGTCAGTCACTCTGCATAGGTAATGTGTTTGAGGGCATTATCACTGTTTGTTAGGTATGACTGTGTCCTTCTCCCTTTCTGTAGTTGTCATGGGAGGTACATACCGTGTAGGACATTGTGAGGTGTAGAGGGGTACAGTGACCTACTTTTCCCTAGCTGACACACCATTTCTGCTGACACATACCATGTACAGATATTACAAGACTAGTGTGCCACTGCGAATATTGTACACTTGTTTCCCATGTTCCCTCCTGACACATCCAGTAGTAGGCAGGCAACCACGTATGTGGTGGTTAGTGGTGTAAGTGTTTTGGAATGGGGTATGGTACTCCAGTATCCATACTGGTGTTCAGTCCATGCCTTTGTCACCAGGCACCTGTTGCAATACATCTGCACACATGTGCCTCTCTCAGTATATATATATATATATATGCATATATATATATATAGAGAGAGAGAGATAGAGAGAGGGGGGGGGGAGAGAGATATTCATATTCATACATATCTGTAGACATTCATATCTGTCTGTATATGTGTATGTATCTATATATATCTATATATGTATGTGTCTATTACATATATATGTATATACATATTCTATCTATCTATATATGTCTATCTATTTATACATCCCTCTCTATCTATGTATACATATATGCATATTATATATATATTCGTATATAAATATGCATACATATACATATAATATATATATATATATATATATATATATATATATATATATATATATATATTTATTTACACATACGAATACACACACTAACATACTGCTAAACATCCATTACTGTACAACCTACATTGTACGTTGCACTACAACCTCCATTGATATGTGCACATAGCAACCTTCACATACATATGTATGTCCAGCCTTCACTAACAGTTGCAGTATGTCCCCTGCCCTATGCACATCTTCATATATATATAGATACAGACTGCTAACACATATGGAGGGTTCACAGTATGTAGACTATTACATTATTAGTTTACATTACCTTTGTTTGTCACTGCTGTTTGTGATGGCTTGCTGCTTGGTGGCCTGCTGTTGGTTAGCTTGCTGGTTTTTATTGTTTTTTTTTTGTGGCTCTCTCTGTGTCTCTTTTTCTCTTTTACTCTTTTTCTGTTTTTCTTTTCTCTCTCTCTCTCTCTCTCTCTCTCTGTCTCTCCCTCCAGATGTTGCAATGAAAGTATTGCATGTGTGGACTGGGAGTACAGGCTTCTTTTGTAGGTATATGCACATGTGCATGTGATGGCCTCTGCACCAATTGTTAGCCAGCATTTACTAATTGCATGCAGCCTGCTGTGTGGTAATTGCAGTTCTCACTGTGATTTCAGGACAGTGCTATAAAATGTTAGGTTAGGTAGGCGTAGCCCTTTCAGATTTTCAAGGTGGGGACCATGCTGGTATGCTGTGGACACTGTTCTGTGAGTGTAAAGGTTGGTATGTCTGTCATATTTCAGGCTGTGTTGTAGGCACTGAAATGCATGTTGTACTGAAACCTGACTATTGCTTCCTCCAGTTTATTCTTCTCAGTGTGTATGTTAACTGACACCTAATAATACTAATACTGTTTAAATGGGAGTATGTGCTTTCCTGTGGGACTTGTGGAGTAACTGGTATACAGCAGTGGCTCTTGCAATTTTTTGCTATGGCTTCACTATTTGGCCTTTACATTCACTCCTTGAATGCCTTTTAGGTGTCTTTACTGGAATGTGTTGCTATGGCTTTCCTATTTTCCGTTTACATTCACTCCTTGCAATGCTTGCTATATTTCTTTCAGCAGCAATTCCTTATATGTTTGTTGTGGTTTGGTGGTACTGCATGCAGTCTGGTCTGGCCAAGGTGTGGGGCATGACACCTACAAGGGTATTTTATTTTGCTGCTGAGCAGTAGTGGGGCCTTGTACTTTGTACTAACAGTTATGGATAGCAGGCACATGCAGCGCTTGTAAACTGCTATACTGTCCTTATTTTATTAGTTGGATATATCCTTTGATATTTGTGGGTTGTACACCTACATGTGGGTGTGCTTGTGGAAGCTATTCTACATCTATTCACAGAGTGTGTGACAGCAGACAGAATGATATGCCTGTGAGTTTATGACACTTGCAAGCCTCAGATACTCTCAGGTGTATCTTTTATCAGCCTCAGGGAATGGTACATATCAGTGGGATACACCCGTGACATATTTCAGATATTCTGCAGTTGTGACTGTGGGGTATTTTGAGCATATGTATTACTACACCATTTCTGACATGCAAGTAGTGCATACTTTCAGTAAGTGACAGTTACCATTACGTGGGATAAAACACCTTTCTGCCTACTGTTAGTACATTTCACAGGGAGTCAGTGGGGCACAGTTAACATTTGTTTTCTAATCAGGGACATCCCTGTAAATCAGTCACAGTTGCAAGGTCTGGCTTCTTACCTATTCAAATATGGCAGTGTTTATCCTGCTCTGATAGTGTGTGTGGTTTGCAAGGTGCTACTGTCACATTATTACCTACTAGCTACCGACTAGCATGGCTGTTTCTCTTCTCACACTAATGTTATACAAATCCACAAGAATTGTCAGTAAAGATACAAGAAAAGCTTTGTGTAATAACCTTCCTATATTCCCTTTACATTCAGTCCTACTATTTCATGATATATTGCTTTCAGCACAACGTTCTTGTATGTCAGTCATGGCTTAGTGGTAAGTCATGCAGACTAGTGTTTCCAAGGTCCTGGGTTCGAGACTGACAGAGGAATTTTATTTTGCTGCTGAGCAGACTACAGGCCTTGTCATTCAGAGTGACTAGGCACTTTTAAGCAGTTGTAAGTGGTTTAGCGCTAGTTTGCGCAGAGCTCACACATGTGCATTGTCACTTAGCTTTGCTCACACCCGCTTACAACTGCTTAAAAGTGCTTACTCTCACGCACACCCACGCTAATTTCTTTAAAAGAAAAGAAAATGGGGAGATAGGAAAGTGGTGAAAAAGGGGGCACAAAGAGGGTTGGACAGTAGGAAAACAAGCTCGGGATTTGCAGGAAGGATGTAGGAAAGGCCCATAGATGCCCATTTCTTTATCAGCAACAGCTGTGCATATGTCTGTAATTTGGTGTGAAATTTGAAACCTTCCACCCCTGAAAGAGGGGTGAGGACAACAAAATATGTTGCACACCCAATTGTAGTTACCAGTTCACATGTCCAGCAGACATGTCTGCAAAATGGGCAGCTATGTATGGGGCGTAATTTTTTTGCGGGAACAGAGTGCCCTTTTTTTATTATTTTTTCAGGTGAGAGTGGAATGTGAGGTACAGGAAGTAGGTATATTTGGGGAGGTAGGTAGGGGAGGTTAACAGACAAGACAAACAAGACGCATACAGGGGTGGAGTATGACACATGTGGGGGTGAAACACAATTGATGGGGATGGATGTTTGGATATCGCGAGCCCATGAGCCCAAAGATGGCAACAGTGGAACTGAGATCCCCACCCATAGGCAGTTGCCACTGTGCCTTCACAGCCCAGGACGGGGCTGTGCTGGGGGCTGTGTAGGACG
This sequence comes from Protopterus annectens, assembly GCF_019279795.1. Lineage (NCBI taxonomy): Eukaryota > Metazoa > Chordata > Ceratodontiformes > Protopteridae > Protopterus > Protopterus annectens. Next base: position 1,788,203,803 of record NC_056733.1, on the reverse strand, counting down.
GGCAGCAGGCACACCCGTGAGTTGTGCCACCCGAGCCTCAAGCTGGCGTAGGGGTTCAAGCACAGACTGCCTGATCTTGCTATGCACCACAGACAGGACACTTTGGAGGGTGAGTGGATGGTCTCCTCCGGCCACGCTTGCAGATGGGGGACGAGCCCCATCCCCTGCAGTGATTCCACCCAAAGGTGGCACAGGGCCACTGGAGGAGGTTCCGGCCTGGGCACTAATTCCAAGTGCACTCGCCAGCTGAAGTGGGAGAGGTGGGTCCGCTGGAACCCGCCTTCCCTGTTGTCCTATGTTTAGCAATATTTTATGACATTTTGGGTTAGTAACAAACAATACCATTCAGATTTGTTGTAACAGCATGCATCAGTATTCCCATTAACCAAACACCCATGAATTCCAAACATTGAACATCAAGCATAACACATGCATATTTTGAACAACAGTACACAATCCAACAGCATGCAGGGTTGATTGATGGCAACAGGCCATCAGGTTTGGATATGTGAACAGGGCACATGCAGCAACATACGTGCAAATATGTTTGAACCAACAGGACAAATGTCCATAGGAATTAATTGTGAATACACATACCCAGTTTGTTGTGGAATGGCATTATTTGTGAATATAGAGTAGGGTGAAGAAATATTTCATTAACAACTTCAACTACCTATACATGTGCTATACATCTCTAGTAGCTGCAGATATATATATATACCCTACAGGTCTTAGTACAGTTTCCTATATGTAACCTTAGGAATGTTGGTGATGGGACTGTTACTGCTACATTCATATACATTGCATCTTTATTCATACACGTTCATATCTGGCTGTGTTCAGGTACAGTATCCTGCTACATTTGATTTATATGGCTCTAGACAACTGTGGATGTTCATAATTTCATACAACCATACTATCTCCATATTGCAAGGGTACAGCAACATATACAAATTGTGGTACAGACACATTCCAACTTCAGTACTTTATTTCAAACATTTCACTCTTTGGTTCTGGCTGTCTCATTCATTTCATTATGTACTGACTGCAGTATACTTTATTCAGAAGTTATAACAGCTTTCTTGGTCGATTCATACCTCTTTCTCACACTCTCACTTGTTTTATTGTTACAATTCAAGATGGTACTTTATTCTAGGCGTTATTAACATGTCATACTTGGTTACAACAATCCTTTCCAACAGACTCACTTGTTTCATATGGCAGATTTTCAAAGGTGATGTATTTGACACATGTCTATTGTCTTTAGCTTGTTTACCACTAATTTTCAGGCTGCAGCAGGTTATCTGATATTACAATACAGGTGGGAAATCTCTATTTCAGACTTGTTTAATCTTTATTTCTGGAATACAGGCTGCAACACTTATCTAATCATACAGTACTAGCAGAATCTTTCTTCTAGTGTTATTTGAACTTTATTAATATGTAACTACACTGAACTCTTTTACAAGCTGTCTCACTTATATTGTATAACAATTACAGAGAAATAATTACTAACCTGCCTGGTGGCGCAACCGCTCCAGCCTATCACCATAGGCTCGCCGATTCGCAGAACGCACACCTGCAGCTGTAATATAAATGAAATAATATTGGAACATACATCTCCATAATATCAGGTAGGATAATTCCTTACATACATAATTACATGGATACTTACTCAGTAGTGGGGCGTTGGGCATTTGCCGGGCCTCCTGGATCCAACGGTTCAGTTGGTCCTGCTTTTGTCTCTTCAGGTCCGCATGGCGGTGACGGACCTGTTCACCAGTCCTTGGTATGCCTGTGGCACTGGTGAGATCATGTGACAACCAGTTCCATGCCTCTGCCTTGTACGCTCCCCACAGAACCTGCCCCTGCATGAGTTGAGCCTCATGATCATGGACTAGGAGCCAAACCATGTATTTGGACTCCTCAACACCCCACCTCTGTGCTCGGAAGCAACTACCCTCTCCTACACCTGCCATCCTGACTGCAAATAGGTTCCACAATCAGTTATGCTGTGTATTCCGCCTATGGGGCTTATATATGCCATTTTTCCCGCACTTATCTGTGATTGGCCATTTTGGAATTGTATCAGCTTAAAAAAACTGCTTTGTCATGCTTCTATTTCCATTCATTCCTATATATATGCTAATACTGCATTTTTCAGTACAGCTGTCATGGCTTAGTGGTTCAGTACTTTGACTATGATGCACAGTATCCTGTGTTCGAGCCTGGGCATTGCTTTTATTTTTATTTTACTACTGTCTAGACAGGCTAGGAGGTGTCTTGGTTTAAAGGTGGCTTTGATACAGGTTGCTCAACGTTGCCCGCCGGTAAGCTGGTTGGCGCGCTGCGCAGCTCCGCGCAAACGGGTTAGGCTGGTTAACATGTTATTTGGCTATGAGCACGCATATTACACTATGAGAAATGTTGTGCAACTACAGGCACACAGTTTCAGTGTGTTAAAGTGCTGCTCAACTCCAGGCACTCATATTATACCTGTTAAACCATTGGTCACCTATGGGCAAACATAATCAGCTTGTTAGAGCGCTGCTCAGCTATGGGCACTTATAAAATATTTTTTTTTTATAGTGTCAGATTTCTTCATTAAAACATGGCCCATTTCATTACATTTTACTTAAATTATAGTTATATATATATATATATATATATACATATATGTCAGGGGATTGTTTCGTGCTTCTTTCACTAAAAATAAAAAATGATGTTGTTGGGGCTCGAACCGTGACTACCTCCTCATCGGCCGACGTCTCTACTTCTACACTATTGCTACTTGGCTTAATTTGCATATTTAGATCTTATATGCTTTTTCAATGACTGCTAACTGTGGCTGAGTGAAGGGCACACCCGCGCAAACGAGCGCAATTACGGGCAAACATTTTTGAAATTATAAAAAAAAATTAAACTGTTCATTTTTACATTTTACATTTCAATTGGGTTTATAGTCTGTGGGGGCATGTGTGGTGTTGTGTTTCTTGACCTTTCCGCGGACTCGCTCATGGGAGTTTCCTTTCGGGACTGTGCTTCTTCTGGGGGCGTGTCCCTTTGCAGGACTCGCCGTTCGGACACGCCCCCTACTTTGCTACATGGACCGTGTTAGCCTAGGGTGTGATTCAGCATGCCCTCATGAATATGCATGGCATGCTGACATCACCCCGTTTAACTGCAGCCTCCGTGTAAGACTTGCTAACTCTTACACGGAGGCTTCGTGAATCCTGCCCTATGTATTTTTGTTTTATTGTGACTATTAAACATTTTACTCTGATAACTATAAAGTATATGTTTGAGCTTTTAAAGGAAATTATCAGTTTTATACTTTGCGTGTTTACGAATAAAGTAATGTTTTGCTCAGGCATACTAAAAATGTTTTGTGAAATAAATTTAAATTAATAAATGTTAACAAAACTAAGATCATCAGATTATCACTCATATCTTGACAATCCAGAACATCTGAGTTCAATAAATTGAATTATCATATGGAGAATATTTGTCATAGGAATAAGCAATATTTATACTATTTTGAACAGATATAGTACTATTGTAGATTAGACAGAATTATAATAGAATATAAATGTCTAATTACTGTATAAGCAATTAACATTTACATGAAAGATAGATGACAAGCACTTCAATCATAGTAAAGTAGGATGTGTCATATATAAAACCTCAGTAAAAGATTATAGCACACAGTTATTTAACATATTCACCCTTATTGATGAAATCTTTCAAAACATATTACTTAATATAAATAGATGATAATAATAGTTATATCTAATGTTTATAAATTGTACTGGATATATCAGAAGTGATATTTCATTGTTTGCCAGCATTTAAGTAATCACTTTGTTTGTTGCTAACTTACTTAAATCATCAAGTTTGTTTTATGTGAACATTCATGAAAATTAGTGCATTTTAATTATCAGTGCATCCCTCTTCCCCTAAATTTCTACTCATAAGGATTTTCATATCTGTCATTTCTTATTATAAAATGAGTAAAATTAGCGGTTAAAAAAACAAATTCACTTATTGTGATTAATGATTACAAGTTCCCTTTCCATGTTCATTTTATGGCATATACTGAAATCTTTTAGATTTAAATGGCAACATTCTATTTTGTATAAAGTGATTATTGTCAATTTAATACTATTTAAGAATGTGATTGTTACATTCTGTGACTTTCAAAGTTCAGGCTTCTATTGTTTCGTTTGAACAACTTTGTCAGTTTGATGTCATGTATAAAACATTAGTTTCCTTGGTAACAACTTAAGTATTATGTATGGTCAAGATGGGTTACAAAACCACAGTTCAAGTTAAAGGAATTATATGACTTGTTATGCACATTTACTTATAGGTTCATAGGTAGATACTAGGCTATCTGCCTTAGGGCCTATAAAAGCCAAGCCAAAAAGGTTCTCTGGCTTTCGCCACCCAAGAAAATTATTTTCCTGTGGCCCTCTCAAGCAGTGCCGCAGAAGTGATCCCCAGGGAGAATTTCCTATTTCCCATCCAGTAGTCAAGATTTTTCTTAAAAAGAGGGCCAATGAGAAGCTTTGCTTGACATGAATGGGTAGTTTGTTCCAGAGTATGAGAAGTATCTGGGACAGGAATCTATCCCTCCAGCATATTTTGTTTATTGTGGTGATAAGGTTTAGGTCTCTGGAGTGTGTGGTTTGGAGAGATTGGTATTTCTTTAAGTGTAGCATGTCCAAAGCTCTGGGTTTGACATAGCTTTGATGTTAGGCAGAGATCGCATCTGAGAAGGCGATATGTGATGTAGTAGAGCTGGTGTTTTTTGAGATGGTCTGCATGTGGCATCTGTTTGAGGCCAGTAATCCTCTTAGTGAGGTATTTCTTTGGCCTTTTCAATTGTTGTAGGTGTCTTGTGAGATACATGCCAAATGGGGCATTGTTTTCCATATTGAGTCTGATGAAGGATGTGTAGAGAGGAAAAATTACCTCCTTTTTCTAAAGGAGAACCCTTTTGTGATGAGGTGTGCTTTGTAGAAGGATTTCCTAACTACTGTGGCGATGTGGTTATCAAAGGAGAGACTACTGTCCACCTGTGTCCCGAGGTCTTTTATCACACTTTCAGTGTTTACTGAGCTACTGCCTATGTGGTACTTCATGGATACCAAGTTTTTCCCAAAGGGGATGACAATTCACTTCTTGGCATTGAGTTTGAGGCCATGACTTTGACACCAAGCATCTGTCTCTGTGAGGCCCTTTTGTAGAATGTCTCCATCATTAGGTGATTCTATTATGGCTCCCAGTTTGCAGTCATCTATGAACTTTGTTAGCCAAAGACCTTCTGTGTTGGCCTGCACTTCAGAGAAGTAGAGGCCGAACAAGAGAGGACCCAGGACCAAACCCTATAGTAATCCACTCATCACTGGTCTGAAGTCGGACTTGGAGTCAGCTACTTTTACTGTGTGGGGTCTGTCAGTGAGCCAGTTGACCACCCATCTTGTGACATAAGGATTTATGCCCAGTTTAGTGAGTTTATCTATAATTCCAGAGTGGGGGATGGTATAGAAAGCCTTGGTGAGGTCAAGATAGGCTGTGTGCACTACCTTGCCCTCATCTATGGATCTAGTCACTGCTTCAAAGAAGTCAATCAGGTTTAGTACACATGATCTACCTTTTACAAACCCAAACTGAGTGCGGTCCAGGGTTTGGAGGTTATCTATGTCTTTATTAGCTCCAAGATGATATGTTCCATGGCCTTGCAGACCAGGCTAGTCAGGCTAATGGGGGGGTAGTTTCCAGGGTCCATGGTGGCATGTCCTTTGTGGAGTGGGATAACCATCACAGTGCACCTTTCAGTAGGCACATAGCCTGAGGTGAGGCTATGATTGAACATGGTACTTAGGTGGGGCTATGATTGAACATGTTACTTAGGTGGGGTGCCAGTTTGTTCTGTAGTTCATGCAGTACACAGCCTGGGATGTTGTCTGGTCCCATGGATGCTGTGTTCTTGACTTTGGAGAGAGTGGTCTTTACTTATTCATCTGTGATTATAGCGGCTTTGCATTCTTCTGGTATTAAGATGGGCCCTTTGGAGGGTGAGAGGGGGTAAAGTTAGCACTGAACCTATCTTCCAGGATGTTGGCAATATCGGTTGGTTCTGTATATTTAGTGACATTGTGCTGTAGCTCAGAGCAGATCTGAGTGTTGCCATTGAGATTCTTGACATAGCTGTAGAGTACTTTGTGGTTGTCTTTGGAATCAGTGGCGATTTTATAGGTTCATAGGTTGGTACTAGGCTATCAGCCCCAGGGCCTATACAAGCCTAGCCATAACAATTCCCTGGCTATTTCTTCCCACACTATTTACTTTCCTGGACCCCTATCTAGCAGGGCAACTGATGTGATCCCCGGGGTGAATTTCCTTTCTCCCATCCAATCGTCAAGGTTCCTTTTGAAGAGAGCCAAAGAGGCACTCTGCTTGACATGCATGGGCAATGTATTCCAGAGTCTTGGGAGTCCCTGGGTCAGGAACCTATCCCTACAGCTTGTTTTGTTTATTGTGTTGACAAGCTTTAGATCCCTGGAGCGTGTGGCTCTGTGGGATTGGGATTTCTTTAAGTGTAGCATGTCCAACAGCTCTGGGTTTGACATGGCCTTGTATGTTAAGCAGAGATCACCTCTGAGTAGACGATATGTGACAGAGTATAGCTGTAGTTTTTTAAGGCAGTCAGCATAGGGCATCTGCTTTAGGCCTGTGATTCCTTTAGTGAGGTATTTCTGTGGCCTTTCCAGTTGTTGCAGATGTCTTGAGAGGTACATACCAAACAGGGCATTGTATTCTATATAGGGTCTAATGAGGGATGGGTACAGTTGTACAATGACCTCCTTTTTTCTGGATGAAAAGCCCTTAGTGATGAGGTGTGCCACATAGAAGGATTTCCTGACCATTGTGGTGATGTGGTTATCGAAGGTGAGACCATTGTCCATCTGTGTCCCTAAGTCTCTTATCACACTTTCAGTGTTTAGTGTACTGCCACCTATATGGTAATTCACGGGTACTTGTTTTTTCCCAAAGTGGATAACTATATATTTCTTGACATTGAGCTTGAGCCCATGGCTCTGGCACCAAGCATCTATTTCTGTAAGGCCCTTTTGTAGAGTATCCACATCATTTGGGGATTCAATAATGGCTCCCAGTTTGCAGTGATCTGCGAACTTTGTTAGCCAGAGTCCCTTAGTGTTGGCATTTACTTCAGAGTAGTAGATGCCAAATAAGAGTGGTCCCAGGACTGAACCCTGAGGTACTCCACTTGTCACTTGTCTCGAGCTGGATTTGGAGTCGGCTACTTTTACAGTGTGGGTTCTATCAGTAAGCCAGTTAGCAACCCATTGGGTGACGTAGGGATTATTACCCAGCTTAGTAAGTTTATCTATGATTCCAGAGTGGGGGATGGTGTCAAAGGCCTTGGCAAGGTCTAGATAGGCTGTGCGGACCACCTTACCCTTGTCCATGGCTCTGGCGACTGATTCGAAGAAGTCAATCAGGTTCAGGAGACAAGGTTGGCCCTTGATGAACTCAAACTGGGTGGGGTTCAATGTTTAAAGGTTGCCAATGTCTTTGTTTATAAGTTCCATGATAATACTTTATGGCCTTGCAGATAAGGCTCATCAGACTGATGGGACAGTAGTTTCCGGGATCCAAGGTGGATTCCCCCTTGTGGAGGGGATAACTGTAGCTCTGTGCCACTCAGTGGGCACGAAACATGAGGTGAGTCTATGATTAAACATGACACTTAGGTAAGGTGCCAGTTCATATTGTAGTTCATGTAGTACACAGCCCAGGATGTCATCTCGTTCCATTGATGCTGTATTCTTAGCTTTGGAGAGTGCGTTTTTTACCTGTGTGGCCATTATTACCAGAATTTGTCAATCTTCTGGTATTGAGATGGGCCATTTAGTGGATGAGAGGAGGGTGAAGTTGGCACTGGATCAATCTGCCACGATATTGGCAAAATCCTTGGGATCAGTATATTTAATGCCATTCTGTTTTAGCTCAGAGCAGATCTGAGCATTGCCATTTAGATTCTTGGCATAGTTATAGAAAGCCTTGTGGTTGTCTTTGGAATCTTTGGCAATTTTATTTTCATAACTAGCTTTGGAGGATTTTATGAGGGATCTCACTTTCTTACTGAGGCTGCTAAGGGAGTTTTTTGCATCCTGGGCTTTACCTCTTTTCTGCAACCATTTCTTTCTTTTGTTGTAAAGTTTGTTTATGGCAGGGGACCACCAGATTGGCTTCCTTTTTTTGGATGAGAGCATCTTGGTTCTATTTGGGATGGCATGATTCATGTATGAGTGGATGTGCTCGTACAGTGCCTTAGTGTAGGATTCAGCGGTTGAACTTTCAGTTCCCGTCTGCATGGGTGTCATGAAGTTTGTCACTTCTGACTTGACTAGCATGAGGTTGGCTTTGGAGAAGTTTTTTATGGATGTTTCCTTACTGGGGGTGGGGGGTGGGGGTGGGATGTGGATGTTAAGGGTGATTAACTTATGGTCAGATCTGTCTAACGAGGGGGTGGCCATAGGTGTGGAGCATCGATTTCCCATGTTGGTAATGACCAGGTCTAGGATATTGCAGCCCCTGGTGGGACTATGGATTAGTTGATCCGTTGGGCAAAGGTGTTGGTACATGTGTAGTTTTCCCAGTTAATGGCATGGTAGTTAAAATTACCCAGTATTAGGGTGTTTGGTTTTATCTTAATATTTTCCAGTAGGTTTAGAAAGGTGTAATGAGAAGCTTGGGGTGTGTTGGGGGGATCTGTAGCAAGCTACAATTTGGATTGCAGTCTTACCTATTGTTAGTTGCACCTGGAGAATTTCAGACGCATTGTGTTGGGCAACTAGCCTGGTGGTGTGAATATCCTTGGTGAATATTGACACTCCTCCACCTTTAGTGTTTTGGTCCTGGTTTGGTGGCCGAAAAGTGTGGTAAGAGATGTAGCCTGGTATTGCAGGGGTGCTCTCTGGAGCCTTGAACCAGGTCTCAGTTACTGCACAGATATCGATGTTCTCCATTTTTAGGAATGCCTTGAGAGAGTGCATTTTGAGGTTTAGACTTCTAGCATTGAGTAGCATTACCTTCAGATTTTCCATGCTTGTACCTGTTAGGGTGGTGGTTTTGTCCTTTGAACTTTGCCTAAAAAAGGCACTATAGGGGTGGCAAGAGCCTTAGCCAGTAACCTGAATCCCAGGGGCGACAGATGCAGACCATCTCTGGCAAAGCATCGTGGTCTGTCGATCATGCCATCCCAGGCAGACAGATACTGGATCCCCTTTGAATGACACCAGAAGCTTAGCCAATTGTAGAAGTCAATAATTTTGTCCTTATATTGTGGTATCATTTTGGGCAAATGCAGGATGCTACTCAGGGCTAGGGTCATACCTGCCAGGGCCACATGATCTGAGAGCTCTTCCATGTCTCTTTTCATGTAGTCCAGGGAGGTACGTCTCAAGTCATTCACTGCAACATGGACGATGACAGAGTCATATTTGTACTTGTTGTGGAGTGACTTGAGTGCATGGTTATGTGGCGGATCCCAGCACCCAACAGGCAGCTTACTGTAATTCTCTCCCTGTTCAACCTGGTGAGTGGGACATCAGTGTGCCGGACTATAGACTCACCTATGACTAAAGTGTTGGGTACGTTGTCTTGCCTTAGGGGCTGTTGCTGGGTGGCACACTGGTGTTGTAAACTATGTGACAATTTGGTTGTGATTGGTGTTTGTTTGCGATTCAGCTTCAGAGGTCCTTGTTGCTTGGGCAGGTTACAGTTAAAGGCCTCTGCATATGTGGATTTAGTGTTGCTATATGTGGGTGCTGGTGCTGTGGGTTTAGAAGGGCTATGTGTTGCTTGAGGTGTAGTGTGAGGGCTAACCTTCTCCTCTTGACTGTCTAGCACAATGTTGGGTGGAGAGAGCTTTGCTTCCATTTTGGCCATGTAAGTGCATCTCTCACATGTTGTAGTGTTGGGTGGTAGGAGCAGAGGGCTCTCTGTGTACATGAGGCAATTGCTGCATTGCCCCAGTATGCACAGATTCACCAGGTGGACTGGAGAATTCACTGGAAGCTAACCCTTAGACATGCCTGGTTTGGTGCTTTTTTTTTTTTGTAAAGTACAGGAGCTGTTTTCCCTTACCTTAGCAAGGTACTTTGCAATTATAGGCTGTTTAGTGCCTACTATTAATTTCTCCTTATTAACAAGGAGAGTTGAGTGCTTGTATCAGTTTAAGGCTTCCTAGTGCTTTCCAGCAGGTATTAGAGCAAGTGCTGGTCACAGGGATGCTTAAAGGTAAGATGAAAAAAAAATGCACACTGCAGTGTGCACTAGAGAAGTTAGATATGAAAGTAGGTAACTTAAGTTTTACCTGTTTAAAAAGTTAAGGTTTAGTGGAGAGTTGATATTTTTAAAACAGCAAGATGGATTGAAAGGGGTGGTCACTTTTGTATTCCAGTAGTATGTAATTCAGTAGGATGGCCAAAACATTTAAATAGTTGAATGGGAGGGATTTCAGAACTGATGATTTTGTGATTACTCACACAAGCCAGTGAAAGTAGAGAGGAAATGAGATATATGGTCAGAGCCAGGCAACTAGAAAGACAGTGGTGTTTAACAAGACAACTGTAACTGGGTGGGAGGGCGAGAAAAAATTTCTACCTGACTCAGAAGAGACAGAGCTGTGGTTTCTTTTGAAGTTTTAATATGCTGTTAAAGCAGAATACAAGTAAAACACAAGGTAAAGAAAACAAACCATACTATTCAAAATATAAAAAGGCAATAAAGTAATGTAAAATGCAAAAAAATAAAAGCAAACTAACCTTTCCTTCACAGCAAAGTGTAGCAGAGTTTGGATGAGCCTTTCTGGTAAAGCTCTGAAATGTTTTATTTTACCCCTTAAATAGAAGGTTTAGTTCCTAGCTCCACCCCCTCAGTTCACAAATGATTAACCTTAAGTGACCTCTTCTATCTTATGAATGAGTCCTTAATTGATCAGTTCTAATTTCTGCCTGAGTCAGTTCTAATTTCTGCCTGACTCAGAAGAGACAGAGCTGTGGTCTCTTTTGAAGTTTTAATATGCTGTTAAAGCAGAATGCAAGTAAAGCACAAGGTAAAGAAAACAAACCACAGTATTCAAAATATAAAATGGCAATAAAGTAATATAAAATACAAAAAATAAAAGCAAACTAACCTTTCCTTCACAGCAAAGTGTAGCAGAGTCTGGACGAGCCTTTCTGGTAAAGCTCTGAAATGTTTTATTTTACCCCTTAAATAGGAGGTTTAGTTCCTAGCTCCACCTCCTCAGTTCACAAATGATTAACCTTAAGTGACCTCTTCTATCTTATGAATGAGTCCTTAATTGATCAGTTCTAATTTCTGCCTGACTCAGTTCTAATTTCTGCCTGACTCAGAAGAGACTAAGCTGTGGTCTCTTTTGAAGCTTTAATATGCTGTTAAAGCAGAATGCAAGTAAAACACAAGGTAACGAAAACAAACCATGATATTCAAAATATAAAAATGCAATAAAGTAATGTAAAATGCAAAAAATAAAAGCAAACTAACCTTTCCTTCACAGCAAAGTGTAGCAGAGTCTGGATGAGCCTTTCTGGTAAAGCTCTGAAATGTTTTATTTTACCCCTTAAATAGAAGGTTTAGTTCCTAGCTCCACCCCCTCAGTTCACAAATGATTAATCTTAAGTGACCTTAGGGTTGCCACCTTTTAACAAGGGCAAAGTGGGACATGGGGGTGTGGTCAACATGGTAGAGGTGTGGCCAACATGACACTGACCACACCCCCACCACGACATTACCAGAGTTGTTAAAGGAGATGCAGTATTAGCTATGGATGCAACATTATGACATTACAGCGTACTGAAAACTCAAACCATTTAAATGAAGTGAAAAACATTGGCATGCGAAAGAACTGGTTTGAAAAACATTGGCACATGAAAGAACTGGCTCAAAAAACATTGGCAACGAAAGAACTGACTCGAAAAACATAGCCACAAGAAAGAACTGGCACAAAAAACATTGGCATGTGAAAAAACTGGCTTGAAAAACATTGGTATGCTCAAGAACTGGCTTGAAAAACATTGGCATGCAAAATAACCGAGGAATAGAGCAAAAAAGAGTTTACAAACAGTTTGAAAAAGGTCAAATAGTAAATGAGGTAATGTAGGGGGCATTTTGGCCATTGAAAACTAACATTAATACAGCTTCTAGAAAATTAAATGCATTATTTTTACCACTGAACATGCCCACCTCACCCCACCCCTCAAGACAAACAAAGTTAACCACATTCACTGAACCAAAAAACACTAAAATGAGTGAGAATGCACAGTGGATACCATAGACCTGCTTTAGCTTTTGACCACAGCAGTTAAAAGAAATGTGCAGCACTAATTTACACAGCGCAATGATCTATTAATGAACATGCCCAACAGCAGCACTGGTCGTAATCGGACTATAATGAAAACAGTACACAAGTATGTTGAAGACATCACTAAAACACAAAATACAAACTTTGCTACTTATAAACGCAAACTACCCTGTAACAACGACATGGTTTAGCACAATCTCAAATACATTGCATTAACTTCTGAGCATCCATCCACAAAAAAAATAAATGGGAAAAAAGTCCATAAACATTTTAACTTTTAAAAATACTTCTTGCAAGAGAAGTAACAAACTACAATGTACAGCAGACTCCATGGGCTCCTTTTACCTCAAAACAGCAATTAATCCAGCACAGCAATGCAATAAACAGGCCCAAGTAAAAGCAACACACCCATATTCACATTACAAGCAAAGCGGTACATTTTAACCTTATTAAAAATGCATAATAAATTAAATGCACACATTTACAAGTATAAATGAAAACAATCTTGAAACAGCTTCGGCAAATTGGCAACATGTACCTACTAGAATAATAAATGAATTACACTAAGTGTTAACATTCCCCCTCAAAAGGTAGACTTGTACCACATACACATGGACTTTCAGGAACTAACAGGAAAAATTACCTAAACAGTATATCGTAACTTCCTGAAAACAGCATTAAATTGCACACATTTCCATACAAAAAAGTGCAAACTATGCTTGAACATTTCCTATCTGCAAACAGACAATACCCAGAAAAAGCTATGACAATAGAAATGAGTCACACTAAATTTATATTTCACTGCCCCCCAACAGAAACAAACAACTTCTATACATAGTTCAGCCTTTTAAAAGTAATGCTTCCAAGTCATACCCCCAAGAATAACAACAATTATATACATTCAGGTTTTAAATCTTTAAAAACTACTACTCAAAAATATCAAAATAACCACTGCACAGATTTAAATACTGCGTACTGCACCCACCATCTACCTCTAAGCATTAAAAAAATTAAACCACAATATATTCCCATTTTAAACTAGTACTCAAAAGTCTCAAAATAACCACTGCACAGATTTAAATACTACATACTACATCCCCATCTACCTCTAAACATTAAAAACTTAAATAAAGCACACTATTCCCATTTTAAATAACTAAAGCCACAAAATGCAATTTACTTACCACTATCACAGTTATTGCTGGGCTAACTTGCTTCCTTCCTGATAGAATGGCTAGATGTTTTTTCAAGCAGTGGCTGGGCTGGCTGGCTCCCTTGCTGGTTTCTTTCCTGGCTGGCTGGGCTGGCTGGCAGGTAGGCTCCCTTGCTGGCTTCTTTCCTGGCTGGCTGGGCTGGCTGGCAGGCAGACTCCTTTGCTGGCTTCTTTCCTGGCTGGCTTCAATCCTGGCTGGCTGGCTGGGCTGGCAGGCAGGCTCCCTTGCTGGCTTCTTTCCTGGCTGGCTGGCTGGGCTGGCAGGCAGATTCCCTTGCTGGCTTCTTCCCTTGCTGGCTTCTTTCCTGGCTGGCTGGCTTCAATCCTGGCTGGAGATAGAATAATCAGATCTCAATCGCAGCTGCTATAGAGCTTAGTGCTCTACAGCTGCGACCTTTATGGGGCTCTTCTGAGCAAGTTCCCGCCCCCTCCAACCCCTGCAGCCAATTACTGTGCTGCATTACCACCCGGACCTAGCAGGGAATCCCTCTAACTGCAGGTCCGGGTGGTGATGTAGCCGCATTGCTGTGGAAAAACCGGAAGTATTTTCGGCTTTTCCACGGCAATTAAATTATTAGCATTTCGCGATCACTAAAGGGGGAAAAACGGGACTTTTAAAGTCCCACGCTTGGTGACTGCAGGAAGCGGGATGAGATGCCTCAACCCGTGAGTGTCCTGCTGACAATGGGATGGGTGGCAACCGTAAGTGACCTCTTCTATCTTATGAAAGAGTCCTTAATTGATCAGTTCTAATTTCTGACTGACTCAGTTCTAATTTCTGCCTGCCACAGAAGAGACAGAGCTGTGGTCTCTTTTGAAGTTTTAATATGCTGTTAAAGCAGAATGCAAGTAAAACGCAATGTAAAGAAAACAAACCACAGTATTCAAAATATAAAAATGCAATAAAGTAATGCAAAATGCAAAAAAATAAAAGCAAACTAACCTTTCCTTCACAGCAAAGTATAGCAGAGTCTGGACGAGCCTTTCTGGTAAAGCTCTTTAATGTTTTATTTTACCCCTTAAATAGAAGGTTTAATTCCTAGCTCCATCCCCCTCAGTTCACAAATGATTAATCTTAAGTGACCTCTTCTATCTTATGAATGAGTCCTTAATTGATCAGTTCTAATTTCTGACTGACTCAGTTCTAATTTCTGCCTGACTCAGAAGAGACAGAGCTGTGGTCTCTTCTGAAGTTTTAATATGCTGTTAAAGCAGAATGCAAGTAAAACACAAGGTAAATAAAACAAACCGCAGTATTCAAAATATAAAAAGGCAATAAAGTAATACAAAATACAAAAAATAAAAGCAAACTAACCTTTCCTTCACAGCAAAGTGTAGCAGAGTCTGGATGAGTCTTTCTGGTAAAGCTCTGAAATGTTTTATTTTACCCCTTAAATAGAAGGTTTAGTTTCTAGCTCCACCCCCTCAGCTCACAAATGATTAACCTTAAGTGACCTCTTCTATCTTATGAATGAGTCCTTAATTGATCAGTTCTAATTTCTGCCTGACTCAGTTCTAATTTCTGCCTGACTCAGAATAGACTGAGCTGTGGTCTCTTTTGAAGTTTTAATATGCTGTTAAAGCAGAATGCAAGTAAAACACAAGGTAAAGAAAACAAACCATGGTATTCAAAATATAAAAAGGCAATAAAGTAATGCAAAATACAAAAAATAAAAGCAAACTAACCTTTCCTTCACAGCAAAGTGTAGCAGAGTCTGGATGAGCCTTTCTGGTATTTTCATAACTGGCTTTGGAAGATTTTATGAGGTATCTCAGCTTCTTTCTGAGGCTGACCAGGGAGTTCCTCCAATCTTGGGATTTTACTCTTTTTTTACAATAGCTTCACCCTTCTGTTGTAGAGTTTGTTTATGGCAGGGGCCCTCCAGATTGGCTTCCTTTTTTTGTAGGATAACATCTTGGTTCTTTTGGGGATGGCACGATCCATGCACTCGTGTATGTGCTTATACAGTGCATTTGTATATGATTCAGCAGTCGTGCCTCTATTTTCCATCTGCATGGGTGTCGTGAAGTTTGCAACTTCTGTCTTAAGCATGAAGTTGGCTTTGGAGTAGTTTTTGTCAGTGGTTTCCTTAATGGTGGTAGGAGCGGGCTATGGATGTCTAGGGTGATTAGCTTGTGGTCGGCTCCGACTGGCAAGAAGTTGACCTTTGGAGTGGAACACCTGTTACCCATATTGGTAATGACTAGGTCCAGGATATTGCTGCCCCTGGTGGGGGTGTGGATAAGCTGATCCAAGGCATTAGAATTTATGAATTCCAGAAAATGTTGAGCAAATGAGTTGGCACATGAGTAGTTTTCCCAGTGAGTGTGGTAGTTGAAATCACCCATAATTAAGGTATTGGGTTGTACCTTAATATTTTCCAGTATCTTAAGAAATGAAGAGTGGGAAGCCTGGGGCATGGTGGGGGATTTGTAACAAGCTAGAACCTGGAATGCAGTCTTGCCCTGTGTTAGCTGCACTTGGATAATTTCGGATGCATTATGTTGAGCAACTAGCCTGGAGGTGTGGATATCCTTAATGAATATGGACACGCCTCCACCTTTAATGTTTCAGTCCAGTTACGGTGGCTGAAAGATGTGGTATGAATTATAGCCTGGTAATGCAGGAGTGCTCTCTGGAGCCTTGAACCAGGTCTCTGTCACTGCACAGATGTTTATGTTCTCCATTTTAAAGAGTGCCTCGAGTGAGTGCATTTTGAGGTTTAGACTTCTAGCATTGAGTAGCATTACCCTCAGAATTTGCTAGCTTGTACCAGTTATGGTGGTGAATTTAGCATTTGAACCTTGCCTAAAAAGGCACTATAGGAGTGGCAAGAGCATTAGCTACTATCCAGAATCCCAGGGGCGTCAGGTGCAAGCCATCTCTGGCAAAGCATCGTGGTCTGTCGACCATGTTGTCTCAGGCAGACAGATACTGGATCCCCTTAGAATAACACCAGAAGCTTAGCCAATTGTTGAAGTCAATCATTTTGTCTTTGTACTGTGGTATCATTCTGGGCAATGGCAGGATGCTACTCAGGGCTAGGATCATACCTGCCTGGGCTACAAGATCTGAAAGCTCCTCCATGTCTCTTTTCATGTAGTCCAGGGAGGTCCATCTCAGGTCATTCACACCAACATGGACAACGACAGAGTCATATTTGTACTTGTTGTGGAGTGACCTGAGTGCATGCATTATGTGGCGGATTCTGGCAACTGACAAGCAGCTGACTAACTTTCTCCTTGTTTTGCCTGGTGAGGGGGACATCAGTGTGCCTGACTATAGAGTCACCTATGACTAGTGTGTTGGATATGTTGTTTTGCCTTATGGGCTGAGGTTGAGTGGCACACTGATTTTGTGGGCTATGTGTCATTTGGGTAGTTTTGGGGGATCGTGGTTGTCTGCGGTTCAGCTTGGGAGGTCTCTGTTGCTTTGGCAAATTTTAGTAAGAGCCTCTGTAAATGTGGCCATGTGCTTTGTGTTTCTATGTGTGGATTTTGGTAGTGTGAGTTTTGAAGGACTATGTGTTGAGTATGGTGTGGTGCAGGTGTTAACCTTCTCCTCTTAACTATCTAGTCCAGTCTTGGCTGGAGAGAGCTTGGCTTCCAATTTGGGTATATAAGTGCATCTCTCACAGGTTGTAGTGTTGGGTGGTAGGAGGAGAGGGTTGTCAGTGTACATGAGGCAATTGCTACATTGCCCCAAGATGTCCAGATTCATCAGGTGGACAGGAGAAAACACCGGGAGCTTAACCATGGATATGCCTGGATAGGTGTTTATTAATTTAAGTACTAAGAAATGTTTTCCTCTTGACAAGTGAGGAAAGTCAAGTGCTGTAGTAATTTGTACTTTATTTAGTGCTTACAATGAGTTCTGAGCAAGTGCTCAGCACAAGGAAACAGTTCTGAGTGCTGAAACTAAAAATAACTGGCTAGTTCTAGCTAAATCTAGCTAGTTTTAGCATCAATACCAAGAAGAGAAGCAGGTCACAGCCTGTTTGGTGATCCACAGTCTTGTCCCAGATGATGCAAGGGTCTGCAGGCTTGTAGCCTTTTTCTGGTAGATGCCTCGAATAGCAACCAGACCAATCAGGTATTTCAATATAGTAGTGTTATTATACACAAGCCCATGTTATTATACGGAGTGTCTATTATTAATTTAATACTATTTGTTCAGAACATGATTGTTACATTCTGTGACATTTCAAGTTCAGACTTCTATTGTTTCTCTTGAACAACTTTGTCAGTTTATGTCATGTATAAAACATTAGTTACCTTGTTAACCACTGAAGTATTATATATGGTCAAGATGGGTTACAAAAACTACAACTCAAGTTAAAGCAATTACATGACTTGTTATGCATATTTACATATTTAAGAAAATCATCATGTTTCCCCTTGATGTTCAATGTAGCGTATGTCATTTATGACAAGTTAAGAGAGTAGTGATATTATACACAAATCCATGTTATAAATCCTGTATTTAATATCTAAATTCAGCAGACTGCTTCATCTTATATGACAATTATATATTTTATGTCTAGATTTACTAAAATCATACATTACATAACTATTGTGTGTGCATTTTTTTTTTTTTGGCTGTTGCTTAGTTATTTGAGAGACCACACGCTGTAATGCTTATTCTTATTATTAGCTGCTTCCAGGCATGTTTATACAGTCCATAGACTTTAAATGATGAGACCCTTCTAGTTTCTTAGTTGTTATAAGTATATTTCCATCCTTACATACACATATATCAGTACTTCAAAAAACAGGCAACAATGCCCATCCAGTTTTGCCAGAATACCATTCACTAGTCCATGTGGTATGTTTCCAGGCTGTTCTTAAAATATCCAAACCAATATTTGTCCTGTTCCATTTTACCAGCCTGTTCCATGCAGTGGCTACTCTGCCAGTGAACCACTCAACACACCTTCCATTCCCACAGATATTTCCACAAAGGAAATCTGATGACTCTCTAGCACTTCCTGGCAACCCCAAACAGCCCTAGAATCAGCTATCCACATATGCCCAACATGTCTGAGCAAGCTCACTTCCCAGACCACTGCAAAGGGTACTGCACAAGACCAAGTGCTCTTAGTCTTTCACAATAACTCAGACTTCCAGTCTTATGTAAGTCCTTAATGTGTTTGGACCAAAATACATTTTAAATATAAATTGCACTTATTATTTTTTTTTTCTTAATCAAGAATCAACTTAATGAGCTAAACAAAGTGTTGCGAGACCATCGATATGTGTACATGTGGTTTAAAACAGACCCTTTATTATATATATATATTTTTTAAAACTTAAAACTTCATTGCCGAGAATCATCTCGGAGGCCCCTCAGAGCCATTAAGCATTATCGTCACTCTGTCTCCATTAACATAGCAACTTGGGAGCATCTGTTTCTGTTAGTGTGTCTGTGTACTGTATACCAGAGGCTTGCGATGCACCTGAAGCAAAGCTTCACTTCACTGCAACTTCAAGCCTAAATTCCCTTCCTTTCAGTGAGGCAGCAGCCAGGAAAAGAATGGAGAGCAAACAGATAAAAAAAAAAAAAAAACCTCCCAACAAGCCGCCATAACAAGCGATAACACATTCTTCCAGCCTTCCCACCTCTCACTCAGCAGATGTATAAGCAAACTATACTCTGCCAAAATATCCCAAATCACAGTTTTATCCACCCCCTTCCCCTGGATCCAGGCTAAAATACCAAATGTCTCTTCCTAATGCACAAGCATCAGTAAACCTTGATCACAAGCCGCAACTCACTGCTTCCCTGAGATGAAAACGGCAACATATAATAGCTGCCAGACACAGCTGCATCCACACACACCATGTCAGGCTTAATCAAACAGCTCTCGAAGGTATGATACCTGCCATAATTGATATTAACTATGTTTAGACAAAATAATAATGACATTTGTACTAACTGCCAGACACGGCTGCATCCACGCACACCATATCAGGATTTATCAAAGAGCACTCAAAGCTATGATACCTGCCATAATTGATATTAACTATGTTTAGACATAATAATAATGACATTTGTACTAGCTGCTAGTCAAAGCTGCATCCACGCACACCATATCAGGATTGATCAAATAACACTCGTAGCTGTGATACCTGCCATAATTGATATTAACTATAGTTAGACAGAAAAAATACATTTGTACTAAGAGCTGGCTACTATTATTTAACCAGGATATACATGACATTTCTAAATCATACTTTAACTGAAGAAGGCATTAGTCTCCATGACAGCATTTTTTTCAAAACACTCTACTGTTACTTCTGTTATATATGATGCTAATTTGTTAAATTTGAGTCTGAGCTCTGATGACTGGTACCTTGTTGAATTAGTTAATTACTTAAATTATTATAAGTAAAATCAATGAAAAATTAACAAGATAAATATTCATTGAGTTCAAGTAGGGGAACAGAAACTTCTATGTTTGTATTATACGTTGCTTTGTTTGGCTTATATATAATGTAAATAGTAACCCATCTTGACAAACCTTTGTTTGTGAAGAATTATTGGACTCTTTGAACATTCTGAATAAATCATTACTGTTTTTCAGTTGTTTAAGAAACCCTCCTTTTTTAAATAAAAACAGATGACAAGTGATTTACCATATCTACTTGGAGAGATGTAGTTGTAAAAGTTATTTTTTTGGGACAGCTGTCTTAGAATCATTTTTTTGTTTCTTCTTTCTAGCATCAGTCCAAGAATTTGTTTATTTTAAGATTAGGGGCCATCCATTCCATTTCTTCTGGGATAGACATATGTTGTTGTTTTTGATGAATATAGTAGCTTCTTCTAAGTCATTAAATGTTCTCATCTCATTTGCAAAAAGTATTTTATCTTGGCTGGAAAGGTCAGCTGTGCTTCAATGCTGTTTTGTTTCAGCAGTTTTATTATTGGCAAAACTTTTTTCCTTTGTTCTAGTATTCTGGAAGAATAATCATTGTCAAACCTTATCAGGCTTTGATTGTATTTTAAGGGTGATTTTCTCCAAGCAGATTTTAATATTACTTCCTTGTCCAGAAATGAAAGAAATTTTATAACTATGGATCTAGGTGGAGTATTTGTTGAGTTAGAAGCAGGTTTCCTCAGTGCTGTATGCACCCTTTCAATTCCAAATGAAAGTCTCTCTTTCAAGTAGAAAAATTCAGGAATCCAGATTGTCAAGAATGAAATAATATCTTCTCCTTCAGTGTTTTCAGGCAGACCAAAGATCCTTATGTTGTTTCTCATTTCCTTGTTTTCTAAGTCATCTCTTTTGTTAAGCAGCCATGTATTCTGTTTAAGCAGAAATTCTTTTTGGAATTCTTTCTCTTTGAGTCTCCCTTCAATGTCATTTAGAAACATCTCTATATTTGTTATTTTTGTATGGTGTTGCTGTAATAGTTCCTTAAGAGTACCAGTCTGTTTTTGAGAATTTAATTTAAGGTTTTCTAAGTCATTTTAAACCCATCCAGCTTCAAAGATAGTTCCTGTAAGGTATATATCATCAAGTGCAGTTCTTTTTTCAAAGCAGCATCTGGATGAGAATTCCTTGAGTTGTTCATATTCAGAGACTCAATATATCTCCAAGTTACTTGACAGGAAAATGTTTGTATATCTCCACCAAAATTGATATTTATGTAGTTTAGTAAATTATCTATAGATGTCTGACATTTTAAACTTAAAATAATAAAATGTTCCTATATTATTATACTAATTTATGGAGCTCTCAAAATTCACTGCTCTCAGTTGGCCATCTAGGCTCTGCCCCCACCTTCATCAATGAATTCTGATGGCCTGTAATTACCTGGGTCTGTAAAAGGGCTGCCCTTGAGTAGGGGAGTTACAATGACTGTTCAAAGGCATCAGGACAAACCCCATGTATAGGCTGAGGTTGAAGATTTTAAGCAGAGACTTGGATAGTGCATATGTGATACTGATGAGAATAAAGCCTGGTATATTATCTGGTACAATAAAAATGTATTTTTGGCCTTTGTCATGGATTCCAAGACTTGTTTCAAGGTAATTACAGGGAAACTAATTTTTCAGGGACAGTGGATGCAAAAATGGTGATAGGTGTTGTAAATTTAGCATAAATATGTGGTCAATATATATATTATATATATGTGTGTGTGTGTGTGTGTGTGTGTGTGTGTGTGTGTGTGTGTGTGTGTGTGTGTGTGTGTGTATGTGTGTGTGTGATATTATTTAGCAATAATCCATGACTGGGTGTGTGTAATGCAAGGTTTGCCAACATTTGGTGATCATGGCAGTGTATATACTAGCTAGCACTGAATGCAAAAGCAGGGATAAAGATGTGATCAATGACATTACACAAATTGAAGTAGTAAAAATAAATAAATAAAAAGAAACAAACAGTAACACTGGACTGCATTCTCAAATTGTGTTGAAGAAATGCTATTGGGATAGGAATAATGAAAACATTTGGTCTAATTTTACTAAAAAGAAGAACAACAAAAAAAAACATATCTTGTACCAGCTTGGTGCTGTCATAGAACAGATACATGACTGTGTTAGCCTAAGTTGTCAGTCAGCATTGTAAAATATGTGTACTTTATTAACACTTCAACATTCAAAATGTTAAAAAATCTATAATTTAACTTTATGTCCCTTCCTTATGAATTAATATAAGTTCCGCTGCTCTGCTGTCACAGTCATAAACCCATATGCCAATATTTGCCAAAATGTTATGTATAGTCATGTATGAATATAGGGAAAAGTCATGTTGACTGTATTTGCAATTAACTTGTCTCATATGCAGTCTTCCATGACTTCTTCAAAGGCTTACAGTCAGGTATTCATGTCACAGGTGTTCAGCCAAAGTAGCTGGAGGATTTAACTATTCGTGCACTGTTGTTTGCATTACATAACAAAAAGATCATAGTGCTTGAGCTGTTGTATATTCTGGGTTAATATATCTTGCAGTTTTGTAGAGAAAGAGAAAGCCATAACATACTGTATTTATCTCTTATTAGTGATCATCCCTGCTTTAATATGAAGTAGGGGATGGTCAAGCTCTTCATATGGGAGTGAAATTAAGGGTTTCTCATATAACGTTATTTTTAAATGTTTTTGTTTTGATTCATTTCTTTTGGGTTTGACAGAACTGACAAGCATTTGTGTACTGTATCTGTTAGTTTTAAGCTATTTTTGCACTGCTTGGATGTTTGACTCATTGCAAAACCTCCTGCAGGCATTCATAATCAATTGGTTCATTTCAAAATCAATTTTACTTAGTAGAGTCAAACTTGTTATTTCATATAAAATAATAACTCTATCCAATTTCAGTTTGTTAATGACTATGCAGTATAGCTGCTATAGTATACAAGTCACTTCAGCTCATTATATTTGTCAAACTAAATGAAGCAGCAGATGTATACTTACAGAGCAAAACAAATAAACTGTAAAGTAACAGAGTTTCATTCATTTTGTGCTTAAGCCAGATGAATGTTGTTCTATCAGAATTCAGCTATTCCCTGTGACAGAGCAGCAACACAGTTCCCAGCTATGATTCATTGATCCATGCTAACCTACATATGCAGTATGGTTAATGCTGTAAGTGGACAGTCATGCGAAAAATGTGTTCAAGCTAGTTGTCAGTGTCCACACAAATTGTCTGAATTGGCTAAAATTATTTCCATGATGTTGACTTTTGTACTTGCTCATTTTTTGCCAACTCTTCTCAACATACTGTTGATAGAATTCAGCTCCAATTCAAGCCAATATTCATCATGTTTGCTTTCTAACCACTAAGCAAATGATAATTTCTATTTTCCCTTCTGCAGATAAGCTTTTACCATCACTTTAGCCAAGAGATGAACATGAAGGCATGAAGTGCCATATGAAGAGGAGACTCCATGCTATTGTTTGATTCTAGTAGCTTCTGCTTTTGCCTATTGCTTCTGAGATGCTCTGCTACCTAGCCAATTCATTTAACATGTGCAGCTTATGTTTTGAAACATCTCAGTTTTCCAATATTCATGTAAAAAGAAAAGTAAAGCTAGTTAGATGCAAATGTTGCTTGTTCCAAATTGCATATAATTACATTACTGAGCCTTCCACTCCTGAGTGTGCAAACATTCAGATAAGACATTAAATCAAGAGCCAATCTGCTTGAGTTGGAGGTGGCTCAGGTAGATGTAAAAGATCCCACAGCACCTATCAAAATGAGTAGGGGAAGTTCCCTCATACTGCTATTTTAACATGCAGCTTTACCTGTGAGACTGGACACCATCTGGTTTAAAACTCAGCGGTATGGAAGTGTTTGCATTGGAAAGGCTTAGCATGATGCAGCAGAAAACTTCTCCCAACAGAGAACTTATATGTGACCAAGCAATTCTCGAAGTCACTTGGCCATGCAAGTCAGAGCCACTGATATTTCTGAGGAAAGTATATTGGTAATTAGAATTAGCCAATCCCTCCCAGATCGCATAATCATTATGCATCTCTGCCTGTGAGATCACCTTCTTTATTTAGGCCCATACCAGTAGGGCATTGGAAAAGTTAGAACAACTTACTGTGATGGGGAAAACTGCAACTTTAAGGGTCCCCTTACATTAATCCTTTCTGAATTCCATCCAGAATCTACATTTAAATATATTTTACCAAAATTAATTTCCAGCTCCAGTAAAAACAAAAAAAAACATTTTTTTCTTTTTATGCCATACATATGTGTCTAATTATATACTGTTTTGCTCAAAGTTCCACTTGAGTTCTTTTTACTAGTCAGTGCTACTGAAGTAGCATAACCTTGTACTTTCATATCAAAAACATCATGCCTTTTACAGTGCATTATATTGTCAGAGAATACAGAAAAATCTGTATTTAAAACAATGGCTGGAATTCAGAGCACAGCATGGTTGATTTGAATGTGTGTGTGCGGGGGGTATACCTGTGATAATGCAATGTATGGGTTGCCAGAGTACTCTAATAGTGGGAAGGCCTGTAAGCAGTAGAAGTAAGCCTTACCATGAGTGAATTCTCCGTTGTGGTAATCCTTTCTGATTCAGAGACCACTTACAGCACTGATTTTCAATGAGCAGGAACAGTAGCACAGATGATGATCCCTAGTATTCAGATAAATGTTAACAGCTTGTGCTGATGGCCCATTGTGGCTAGGTCAGTTAGCATGATGGCAAGAAAATGTGATTTGGAAACAGAAATTGCAGTGAGAAAGACCTCATTACTGTTTCATTATCATGTTTCTGAATCAAACACTAGTGCTGTCAGACCTGATGACTCTAGTGTTCTCCCTAGTAGCCCCATGCATAGGGTTAACAAAGGTTCCCTCTACACACACACACACACACACACACACACACACACACACACACACACACACACACACACACACACACACACACACACACACACACACACACACACACACACACGCGCACACATGCACGCACACACACACACACACACACACACACATGTGCACGCGTGCATGTGGGCACGCAAGTATGGGTCTTTATCACTTAATTAAAATACGTATTTGTCACATACATATTCATCGAACTCTAAACATCAAAAGTAATTTCAGCGAACTTCAAAAATTTTCCAGGGTTAGTAAACACTCACCCACTATCACTCTAGAACACACACTGCACTAAATCAAACCCAAAGTGGGGGGGTCTTTGCCCCCCCAATGTGGGGGGTGCACCCCCTATCTATATATACCAACACCAAGATCACATTACAGTGGGGAAAAGTGCAAAGTTGTATTGATAGTCAAGTGCTTCCTAACCCTGGGAAAAAGTCCAAGGTTCACCGAAATGAATTTAGATATTTGGTGTTTGATTAATACATATTCAATGAATATGTATTTCGATTAAATTATATAGATCCATGGATACACACCCTTGTCCACTTATCAAACAAGCCCCACATTCCCAATCACACTCATTGAAAAACTTCACCATACACTTGCATGTACAAACCCCCCCCACACACACACACACACACACACACACACCCACACACGTGTGCATGCATGTATGGGTCTCTAGCACGTAATCAAAATACGTATTTGTCGAATACATACTCATCAAACTCTAAACATCAAAAGTAATTTCAGCAAACCTCAAAAATTTTCCAGGGTTAGTAAACACTCACCCACTAGCACTGTAGAACACACACTGCACTAAATCAAGCCCAACCAAGTGGGGGGGGCTTTGCCCCCCCAATGTGGGGGGGTGCCCCCACACTACCCCCTAACTACATATATATATATATATATATATATATATATATATATATATATATATATACACACCAACACCAAGATCACATTACAGTGGGAAAAGTGCAAAGTTGTATTGATAACCAAGTGCTTCCTAACCCTGGGAAAAAGTCCAAGGTTCACTGAAATGAATTTAGATATTTAGTGTTTGATTAATACATATTCAATGAATATGTATTTCGATTGAATGATATAGATCCATGCATACACACCCTTGTCCACTTATCAAACAAGCCCCACATTCCCAATCACACTCATTGAAAAAACTTCGCCATACACTTGCATATACAATCCCCCCCAAACACACATATATACACACACACACACACACACACACACACACACACACACACACACACACACACACACACACACTTGATTCCCATCATTACCCCCAAGTGTGACCACCAAAACAAATACACACAAATGTGTGCATACATCTATACAGATTAATTTCTCCCCTGGACAGACACACATCCATACAGTAATGCCTTCCACCCTCACAATTTTGCTGAACTTAGCTGCACCACACATGGACCACTAGTAATGTATGAGTGATCACTTTGATTCTACAGTGGTCACTTTTTTTCCTAGAGTAAAATTTACTGGTCAAAAGATTCACTGGAACATGGATAACTAGTAAAAGCAACTCCACTGGACTGCCACATTAGCATTTAGCTTCACTAGTGAGACTAGTTACTATACTGAGTTCTATATGAGGGTTAAACCTCAGCATTGAACAGTCATGGAATTGGAAAGGCTTAGCACAATGTGGAAACAATCCAAGCTAAGGCTTGTACACCATGCTAATCTTAAGTGAATTCCAGGGTTTAATTATAAAGTGCCTTTAACAGTAATGTATTGATCACATACCAAATACCAAAGCTGTAATGATATCTTGTTCCAAGGATGTCATCAATAGGCTGGCAAATGTTGGTACCAATATTTCCCCATGGTTACCCTAGGTCACTGTTAATAGTATTCATATTCAAAAATTTAAAAACAAATATTAGTTTAAACAATCTCAGTCAAAATGCAAGTAATATAACAATAATGATTCACTCAGCATCCCTTTTGGCAAGTTAGCACATGAGCATTTCAGTTACTATATTTATGGGTATTAATGTATGCACTAACAACCATTGTTGCCAGTAATGTATTTTCAGTAACTGGAATATCCTGTATTCTGTTAATAAAATCAGGTGCATCTGTCATGAAAGGGGGTACTGCCAGCCCAGCTATATGGAATGTTGTGAATATCAATATGATTCATATTAAATACTTGTGTTACAAATGTATTAGAACTGTATGTCAGGTGTATATCAAACTGCTGGTACAGAAGTGTGTGTTGAAAAGGTTTTTGCAAAGTGCTTAAAATGTAACCACACCATGTTTCATATTAGATACTTGTGTTACAATTGTATTAGAGTTGTATGTCGGGTGTATATCAAACAGCTGGTACAGAAATGTGTGTTGAAATGGTTTTTGCAAAGTGCTTAAAATGTAACCACAGCATGCCCTACTGGAATAGAACAGAAATGTACATATACTATTGTAACTGTTTAAATGAATATATTTTAACAATGGAAACTGGGATAAAGAAGGTTAACTTTAGAAAAATAGCTAAAATTAAATTACTTGATGGCCAAGCAAAAAATATGTTATCTTTCAGTTCAGTGCAGCAGGAGACATAATATCTGTACCAGAGACGGTTTCTGTATTGTCTTGGAAGTGTTTTATTGTATTATGACTTCCAACAGCTGCACAGATCTAAAGAAAAGTGCTTGTCTATGTATTTTCACAGACAGATGCTAAATACTGCTAGCTTTCTGCAGTGGGGGGGGGGGTTACTGGAGTAGAGTCAGATGATAAGAAATGATGTCATTCTGCAAGCTATTCCAGCAGTAATATTTGAGATATTAATTTAAGATCTCCCTCAGAGAGACTCTGCGTTCTGTATTCTGCCTTTGACATAATAGCATCAACTAGAGGATCTATTCACCACATCTGCCTTGCTGCTCTAATTAAGTGTACTAGGCTATAGTAATTCTCTTGGATATAGTCAGGAATATAGCAAAGCATAACTTATTTTTCTTTATTTGAGACTGTCTTGCAATATTGTTTTAAATATTTCCTATCATTTTGAACTCTGATGTCATTGTATATATTTGTATTGATAGTAACATTACACATTAAGACTGGGCATCCTTTTGTTAATGGCCTTAAAGTAGCTGATAAGAAGCTGGCTGGTGGCAGTTATACCTAACTTATAGTCTGGGCAAAAGGGGGCATAAGTAGTAAACCTGTACCAGCCTTTCCCAGGTGTGTGTGTGTGTGTGTGTGTGTGTGTGTGTGTGTGTGTGTGTGTGTGTGTGTGTGTGTGTGTGTGTGTGTTTATGTATAAATCAAACATCAAAGAGTGTGTGTGTGTCAGCTACTTGGGCAGGGACATGAAGCAGTGGCTGAACAGAGAGGGTGCTGGAGGTCTTGGCTTGGCCACTCAGCTGAGATCGCAACTGTATAGCTGTGTCAGTGGGGAGTCTCATTAGGGATCTGGAGAAAGAAGGAGAAACCAGCCCTGGACTGACTGTGGTCTCTGTGTGCTCTTAAGGTAAACTGCAATTGATACAGAGAGCTGCATCTATAAATACTGTGGTTGTAACTGTCATCCTCCCAATGTATGTTCTCCATTGGTGCTAGTGGTGATGATTGAGTTTCCTTGATTACAGGTATAGTGGAGTGTCATCACAGCATCTTTCAAAACATTTGGGATTTTCATAAATTGTTTTAAACAAAATTCTATGTATTACACCGGGTGTTCTGTTTTCAAATATCTGGTGACTACTGTAGGCCTAAAATGTGGTATTTCTAGGTTTCTCTGTCATTAAAACTTTGTGACATTTTTGGGTTATTTCTGCATTATTCAATAATTCTTCCAATACAACATCTAAAGTCTTATATTTTTTATATAAACTTATTCTAGCCATAATGATATTAATATTTTCATTTTATTGACATACTCCTTTTTGTTTGTCATTATTAGAGGCCTGCTCTTCTCTACAAGCATGATATGATTGTTACTGCCATTACCTGAAGTACAAACAGCTTCCTTGTGTTGTATGCTTAAATTTACTAAAAGGTTTTCTACTTACGGGAAGAATTATGTGCTTCCCTGGTGTCATGATCACATTGCCTTTCTAAAATTATAAAAGTATGATTGTATAATTCCTCAATGGGGGTGGGTTATACACTAACATATAACTAGCATATAACTAGCATTGGCATTTGCATAGATAAACAAGCATTTAACATTCAGATTTCATGTACAAAACTTTTACATTTAATAAAGTATCTACCAAGTTAAATTTATGTGAAGGAACAAATGATAAACCCTTTTTCAACACTACAGTTTAAATGCCAGCAGTAGCATCAATGGAATATAGGCAGTTGTAAAAGTACAAACTCCTTATAAAATCACTATAGTAATTTTAACTAAGCTCTATGGTCTTGATTCTGATCCTCCTGACATTTTAAAAGATGATAGATTATGAGAGGAAATGCTTCAACATCAGGTCATATATTGTCTAAAAAATGAATTAAACAACACCTGTAATGCAGTCTTAGATAGAGTCCAATAAGTTATTTTATGTATTTGACTGTTTACTGTGAAAACCATCTGGGTGGGAACTCCTTTTCAGTAGAGGCCCACAATATAAAAATACAGTTTTAACAATGAAAAAAAAATATGAGTACTATAGACAGAATGCAAAAGAACATACTGATTCAACAGTATTTATAGTATAACTAAAAACCAGAGAGACATTTAGGTGAAAGACATATTTATACATATAGCTAAATAATTCATCCTAACATAGCACAGTTATTTGTAGACTGTTGCTCCCCATTAGGTAAGCATTTAGGAGGTGAGTGATTACATTCTAAGTATATTTTTTTATAAAACTTTTTTTTTGTTTTCACAACAAT
This sequence comes from Protopterus annectens, assembly GCF_019279795.1. Taxonomy (NCBI): domain Eukaryota; kingdom Metazoa; phylum Chordata; order Ceratodontiformes; family Protopteridae; genus Protopterus; species Protopterus annectens. The sequence continues at coordinate 1,788,173,913 of NC_056733.1, read as the reverse complement.
GGACAAACAAATTTATCATAAAACAAACAAACAAATGTCTATTTGCATATGCCCACAGTTGATCAATACATCAAAGTTATACAAATCAGCAATTAACATTTTTCAAGCAAATCTTTAAGTCTAACCAAGACTTATATGAATGTCTAACAGTAGACATTCTCATCTTTATAGCATGCATCTTTATATAATGCATTTCACTACAGCAAACAATGTTTGCCATACTAATAAATTCAACACTAGAGGGGGTAGCTTTACTTTTCCAGTTTTTAGTTATTATTTTGCTAGTTATTGCTAAAATAGACCATAGAGGAGGCACTTCCATTTTTGGAATTATCTCAGGAATCGGGCATTAAATAAAACAAAATATTTGGAAATATTACATCTATCTGACCATTGGGCTTGAATGAAGCTATTAATTTCTTCCCAAAAAGGGAAGATGACCAAACATTTATATACCATATGCATCCAATTTGCTATTATTTCAGAATCACATCTCCAGCATTTAATTCTGTTTGATTTATATATAATTGTAATTTTGTTAGGAGCAACAAAAGCTCTGTGTAAGAATTTCCAATTGAAAAGTTACCAGTATAATGAGGCTATAGTTTTATCTGTAAACTATAATGCTGTTTTCTTGTTTTCTTTATTGAAGTCTTCATTATTAATTTTTGAGGAATAATTCCAATGGTATTATCTATGTATGTGAAATCTAACCTAAGAATTATATAACGTTGTGACAAGTATGGTTTATTTTTCATTGCATTATTGCTAATATTTATTAAGAATTCCAGTATTTTGGGGAACACCTTCTTATCTAAATTAAATATCTTATTTATTTTTGTGCTCACAAAACCTCTACATATTTGAAGTGTTAACGAATTTTTAGAATTATGAGTGTATCTAGATCTTAAGTTTTCAACCATATGTATTTCAGTACCATTTAAAAATTGATGTCAATAAGTTGTTTTGTTCTTTCAATTCTATCATTTTGGTGAAATTGTGAGTTTCTAAGCATTCATGTGTATATGCTGTTGGAAATATACAAAATATCAAAATTTAGAATATGTAAACTTCAAGAAATAAGAAAGAATGTTATTTATATAGAGCATTTGATTAGAAGAAATATTTCCATTTACACAAAAAATCTTCTAATAGCCAGATAAAAATATTAGGGCGTATTTATTTATGACTTGTTGTGCTATGTCTATTATTTACAGATAATATGTCTTGATATATTTGTTTCCATTTTGAATCATATGATGAATTTATCCACAATGTAATAACTTAAACTTGTTTTAATTTTGAAGTAGCATACAGCTGAATATCCAGGAAGTGTATTTCACCATTTTTTCAACCTTTTCTGTGCCAGTTTAAAGAAACTTTTGGTTTATTGGGGTACCAAAGAAATTTAAGTAGAATTTATTTATCTTCCTATTTTATTTATTTATTTGTTTATTTTTGGTGGACACGCTACAAAATATTGCATGACAAACAATATATTGTGGAGAATTACCATCTTAATTAACAGTAATCATTCTTCCATATTAGAGAAGAATGTATTCCAATTTGTGACTAAACTTAACATTTTATTGATAACCTGTTGAAAATTTGTTTGTATCATTTTTTACTATTAGACATAATGACTATACCAAGATATTTAATTTGAGTGTTACTCCATTTAGACTTAGAATATTTTTGTATGATTTTCTTTTAATTTCTTATTGATTAATAATGTGCTTGTTTTGTTATGATTACATTTTAAGCTCAAAATTTCTTCAAACTGTCTCATAGAACTAATTATGAATTCTAATGATTTTTCTATATTTCATATTATTAGTAAAATATCATCATCAAAGTTGAATCTTTAGTTTTAAATCACCTTTTGATTCCATTAATATTCATATTATATCTAATACAAGTAGCAAAAGGTTCTATTGCTAATGAAAAATTTAAATGCGATAATGAACAAAACCGTTTTGTACCTTTTTAATTTAGAGGAATTAAAAAGATAACGGCCTATTTTAACATAAGCACAAGAGTTGTTGTAGAACTTTCAAATTAATGCAATTAGCTCAGCTGAGAAGTTATATACTTTAAGAGCTTTAAACAGATAAGTCCAATTGACTGAGTCAAAAGCTTGATCTAAATCAAGATTAATAACAGAGAGTTTTTTTTATTTTATTTTTATATGCATAGTCTATTAGTATATGTATTCTTATAATATTATCCTGTACATGTCTATTTAAAATAAACCATATACAATCATTGTTAATTAGTTCAGGTATTAGTAAATTAATTATGTTGGCTAAAAGAGACATGGGCATCTTATAGTCCACATTTAAAAGTGAAATGCATCTGTATGATAAGCACTTTGTAGGATCTTTATCTTGTTTTAAAATAGGTGATATGATGGAATATTTCCATGATCGGGGAACTTCAGCAGTTGTTTTTATTTCTCTATAGACTGTTTTCTAATATTTTCCAGCATCAGCTGGTAGTACTTTATATAATTCTGGTATAAGACCATCTTAGCCCAGTGTCTTATTATTTTTCATTTTTTTTTTATCTTTTCTTTCTATTATAGTGAATGGTCTATATTTTTTATTTGTTCACCTGTTCATTTATTTTTTATATTTCCCTTAGAAAAGTTTCAAGTATTCCATCATTATCCAGGTTATATGTATTTTTATTTATATTTTCATAAAATATTGTAAAGCTCTCAGGAATACCTTTAAAATCTGTTCTTTTTTGTATGTTTTATAATTTCTTTGATATGATTTAGTTTATTATTTTTTTTTATCTAATAGGAAGTTTATGTAAGCTTAATGGATTTACTGAATATGCTTAAAGCTTAAGTTTTTCCAGGTTTATTGAATGATGAATTTATGATTTTAAATTTCAACATATTTTGTATTTAAGTTTTTAAGTTCTGACTTATGGTAGCATCATTTGGCTTTAGATTTAACTTTAATATATCTATTTTGGCCTGTAATGTATTTATTTCTTTGTCGCAATATTTTGCTTTACTAATATTCCAACTTGTAGCTCTTCCATTTTAGTAAGCCTTTAGTGAATCCCACAGGACAATGTCAGATATTTCACCATTTATGTTTATTCATGTTTATTTCTAGGAAATATTTGATCTCTTTAAAATACCTCTCCTTAAATCCTTTTTTTCCCCCCTAAAAATTAATGTTGGTAATCTTCTATCATTTATTAAGTTGTCAGTTTTTAATAAAATATTGAATACTACAGCATTGTGATCTGATAATGGACATGATATTATTGATGCTTCTCTAATATGTGATATCAGATTGTTTGTGACAAAAAAATTAACAATATTTGTTTGTGTTCCTTATCTATATGAATAATGAATAAATTGAAGTGAGTTTATTTTTCTTACCTCATGTATATCCTTTAAGTTCATTACATTTATGAAATTTGCTAAGTGTTTGTTTGAAGATTTAATTCTCTGTTTCCTCTCAGCAGTGGTGTATTTGTTTGATAAAATACAATTAAAATCAAAAGCCATAATGACATTACTTTTCATATTAATAAGCTATAGTGTCTAAATATTTTTTTGCATCTTTAGCTCCAACTCCTGTAATTCAGTAAGAGATTACTAATGTATATAGTTTTCTATTCCACTCAATTACAGCACACCATTTTTATCAACATAGGTAACTTTTACTTTAAGTAGTACTGATGAGTTCTTCCATAGAATGAGCGTGCCTCTTCTTTTAGCTAGAAAACCAGAATCTGCTAAAATCAAATATTTCTTTAATGATAGTTTATTTGTATCCTTATTAAGTAAATGTGTTTCTTGTAGAAATATTGTTTGAGCTTTATGTAACTGCAAGCATTTGAGCAGTCTCTCCCTCTTTACTCGAATATTTAATCCATTAATGTTAATAGATATACATTTAAAATCAGACATTTATATATGAAAAAGAAAACACATATTATAAAGTCACTTTTATGTACAGAACTTATTATATCATTTATAAATAACAATATGAAACCTTCAGCTATGGATAAAACTTTTGAAACAAATAAAAAAAGACCTAATAATATAACTTTAAAATGCTCTACCATAGAATAACATATTACTAGTTTGTTAAAAAATCAAAATAACTACCTCTCACCCTCCCCATTAGACTAATTACACCTAGCTTATGCTTCTGTTTCACTTTAGTGTGCCTATTGCTAGTATATTGTCTTCCTATTTTTTGTATATATCATCTTTATAATGCCCGTCATTGAATTATTATAAATGAGAAAGGTTAAAAAATCTGCTTAGATTCTGTTTCTTTATGAGTAAACCAGACTGGTTGTCTCTATTATCATCTTTGCCTGTAACCTCTCATTATCTCCCTAATCTACATTAGGGAGGATATCAGTTGTTATTTCTGTATTTATTAATTTTTAGGTTAGGTGATTTCATTTTTTTTTAATTTTATTTACTATGCATAAAGTTGTTGACATAACAATGTCCTAACTATATACATATATAATTACTCTGATTTCTTTCTATTTCTGCTTGTATATTTTATTTTATACTGCTATTGTATTCCTCAGTTCTATATTTTAGTTATAATCCTAGTACAGAGTGCTGTTTAATAGAACAGTTATATTTTCCTTTATATAACCAATAATCTTTAATCTAGTTCTACTGCTGGAATCAGTCCTACTTCTTATTTAATTTATATACCTGAAGGTATTTGAGAAAACCTCTGAAAAATCTTCCCTTTAAGATTCAAACTTTCCAATATAATCAGTCTTGAGATTTTCAATTCAGTTAACATTAAAAAGATATAATAACAATGAAATACAATCCTAATTTTTTATCAGAAGTGTATCTGTAAGCTACTTTATAGTTTATCTTTTGCTGTACTGCAAGCATTAAAAAACTATTGAATACTTGTTAGTGGTTTTAAAATGCAATTTGCTGTCTTTTGCTTGTTATCTAACATGTATTCAGTATTATATTTGTGTACAATTCAAAACAGTATGTTTAATTGAGCTAATATGTTTTGTTTTAAGCTGTATTATCAGCTTTTACAGAAAAAAAACACCCTGTAAACGAGGTATGGGAAAAAAGCAATTTGTCCAGGGACATTTTCAGTGTTTAGAGATTATGCAGAGAAAAAGAGGCGAGGGAGAGGGCTGGTAGAAGAGGAATGGGGGTGGGGTAAGGCTGTTAAGGCTGGAATGAAAGCAAATGGTTAATTTGAGCTTGGGAAATGAAGGGTTAATTTGACAAGGGAAAGTCTGGAGGAAGTGAGGTAGGTGTTGGGTGGGGCTTAGAGATTTTTATGTCTGTGTAGCTGGGAAAGGGATCAGATTCAGGCATGATCTTGCTATATTGTAGGCTTACATCTGAGATGACCTGTAGGTTCTTTGGTGCACAGGTAGGCCTTGCTTTAATAGTAGTGTGCATGGAGTAGGTGGGTATTTGTTGTGTATATATTTTTCCCCTCTCCCAGTAAGTGGTGTAGATAAGGGGCTTCAAGCTTTCAGGGGATGAAGTTGGCTGCTTTAGCTGATTTACATGGCTTTGTGGAGCCAGTCATGATTATACTGGTTCTCTGTGGAAATATGTACGGTCCCGCAGTAGTTGTGTTAAATATTTGAACATAAAGAGGGAGTTCAGTCTTATTATTGTTTATGTTTATGGGAGGTTTTGGTTTTCCAGTTAATTAGGGAAGTACATAAACCTGAGCTTATATTTTGAGTGCATTAGTTTTTATTAATGTAGAATTCAATGCCCATATGAATGTAAATTTGACTATGTCCAAGTGATAAATCAATGAGGGTGAAAAGTAATGTTGTTTGAGCCATTCTCCCCTAAGTTAATTAATTGGTGGTGGTAGTTTAGTGACTTGCAGCTTTTCTGTGGCTTGGTTGCTTCCAGCCAAGTGCTTGAGTGATGTTTAGGGTGTTTCATGGGCCACAAGGCATCAACAAGTAATGGTCGGTCGCCGCATATGTGCAATGTAGAGCTAACTGTTATGGGTGAGGTGGGGAAGAAAATATAATACACACGTGTGTGTGTGTGTGTGTGTGTGTGTGTGTGTGTGTGTGTGTGTGTGTGTGTGTAGATATATACATATACATATATATATATATATATATATATATATATATATATATATATATATATATAATTTGCCATCAAAATGTTGTAAAAAAATATGCAACTTTGGAAGGGCAAAAGACACTATCCCAAGGTGTTGTAACATCAATTTTTAAAATGACAAATCCACAAGAGTGAATGCTAGTATGCATTCACTCTTGTAGGTTCATCACTCACTATGGTAAGGATTGGAAAATTCAGCCTTTCCCTCACTGTTGTGTGATGTTGGAGTTAGTATATAAGTAGCATGGGGTGTGGAGGGGTGCAGGAGGGCTTGCTCCCCTGCAAAACGTTCATAGCACATAACCAGAAGTGTAGGTATTTTTGGTAAAGTCAGCATTCATGAGTTGTAGACTTTCTTTAATTCCCATTTTTGGTTATGTGACCATTTGATAAGTGGATTTTGCAACATTTTAAGTCATGTAAGTGAACACTTGAAGAAATGAGTCCCAAGCTTTTGATAGTAAACCTATATATGTGTGTGCGTGTGTGTGTGTGTGTGTGTGTGTGTGTCTGTGTGTGTGTGTGTGTGTGTGTGTGTGTGTGTGTGTGGATATATATCTATATATCTATATATATATATATATATATATATATAAATATATGGGTTCCCTACAGAAGAGCGACAGCTGAGAAGACCGAAACCCACATAACCGACACCACATGGTCGACAATCAAAATGCCGACAATGGGGAAACGGTATGTCTCCACAGTGCGGAATGGAAAGATTTCCATTCCTGCACTGTAGTGCGATCTCGGAGTTGGTATATTAAAGTTACGAGGGGTGAGGGGCCAGAGCCCCCCTGCTAGCACAAAAAAAGAAATTTTATTTTCCTTTTTTTGTGCAGTAATTATGTTGTTGGTGTTTCGATTGTTGACTATGTGGTGTCAGCTATGTGGGTGTTGGTGTTTTGCACTGTTGTTCTTGTGTAGGTAATATATATATATTTATATATATATATATATATATATATATATATATATATATATATGTGTGTGTGTGTGTGTGTGTGTGTGTGTGTGTGTGTGTGTATGTATATATATATATATATATATATATATATATATATATATATATATATATATGCATTTGAAACAAAAAGTGATATACTTTTAAACTCATAATGTCAGCTTTAAAGTGTTTTCAGGACAAGCTTCATACTTCACATACAGTAAAAGGGCTAACACTGGATATGAACATGTGTTTGATTTTGAATTTCTTTCTTTCAGGAAATTCATGTTAACTCAATCCCTGTTATCTAACAAATCTGGTGCTCTAGTCTGGGCAAGGTGTTTGTTGTTGGTGATGGTAAGATGTCACATTTTTTTCAGTGTTAGTTTTGTTTTGTCCAAGCCACGAATTACTTGTTGTATAATATGAGTTAGCCAAAGAATGGTCGCGAAGAGAGTGGGGCAGTCTTTCTGACTCCTTGCATACCTTCCTCAGTTGAAGAAATGATCTGAAAGGGGAGTATGTCAATATTTTTGAATTAATTGATGTGGAAGGGGTTCAGCATTTGTTGGAATCAGAAATTGCAACTAGCAAAGATCTTCTGGTGGCTTTAGCAGCCTTGGGGCAGGTAGGTTGTGACCACAAACTTGAGAATATCGGGTGAATGATTTTGTGTACTACATGGTGGTTGTGTTGGAGAAAGATAGCACCTTGTCTCTACCACTCTTGGAGTATTTTATCATGGTCCTACAGGCTCAATGGCTATGGGTGGGTAATGCTTGGTTATAGTACAATCAGAGGTTTCATAAGGGGAAAGCCATTGATCTGTCCTTGCATTAGGAGGTTAGTCATCCTGAGGAATGGCTTGCCACTATGATGGACAGCTTTGGTGCTGTTAGCAGAGGTAGTAAGTTAGGTGGGAAAGGGGTGGGGCTGTGTTGCACCTTTAATGTGGAGTATTTTTTGTGGGTGGTGCACAGATTCTTATACATTTATTTATAGTGTACAATAATGCATCCAGTGGTGCAGTGTGGCTGGTGGGCAGGTAAATGCAGGCAGTCAAACTTAGTTTTCAGCTGATTTGAGTAGGTTACCTTCTTCATTTCAGGGATTTAAAAGTTTGTGAGGTAGAGGGAATGTTTGTGGGCAGAGATGGTGGTGCCCTTTCAGGGGCAAGGGGAAGACCTGGCAATGCATTCTCCCATTAGGGTACAGGTATTGCAGCATATGCTCCAGCAATTTCCTGATCTGGCAATTATGGAGGAATTAATTAAGGGATTTTCTTGGATTTTCTATTAAATCAAGGGTGGGAGGGGATGAAGTAGTATTTAAGAACTTATGATCAGTGCAGGGGAAGGATGATATTTTGGAAGCTTTGATGAAGAAGAAGCAGTGGGCAGGTAGGCTATTGGCCCCTTTTGACAGTCCCCCTTTGGCAGTTTTAAGATCTTTCCATTCAGTCTGGTCCTAAAATGTCAGTTGGTGAATTTTGGTTGATTCACCATTCATCTTACCCTGAGGGGAACTCTGTTAATGATTTTATATCACTAGAGGACATCAAGGTGAGTTATGCATCTTTGGACTATGCAGTGTGGGTTATTTGGAGGTTTAAGGATCCGTTGTTGTTGAAGGTGGATATTGAATCTGTGTTTCGTATTCTCCCAGTATGGGTGGAAGAATGGCTGTTATTAGGCATGGTGGTAGGAAACAAGTGTTATTTTGACAAGGCTATGCTAATGGGATGCTCAGTAGCTTGCACTTCCATTGGATTTGGCAGCAGTGGGTGGATACTCAGAGGGTGGTACATTGCCTAGATGTAGGTGAGGAGTTTGGGGGAGTTTTGGAAGGTATGTGACAGTTTTTGGGGATGTGTGAAGAGCTGGGGATCCCTTTGGATAGACAGAAACTGGAAAGCCCAGCTAAGGCATTGGATTTCTTGGGTTTGCTAGTAGATGTGGAATATGGATTGTTTTGTGTAGCAGGTGAGAAGATAACATGTTTGAAGGAAAAGATTGGATGGGTGAAGTTCAAAGACAAGGTGCAGTTAAGAATGTCATGGAGCTTTTAGGACTTCTGAATTTTGCATGTCAGGCAGTTCATCTGGGTCATACTTTCTGTAGGTCCGTGGCCTTTTTGTTAAAAGTGGGGAAAGCAAACATCATTGGGTAAGAATTCATAAATTGGTGTGGGTGGATTTAGCTCTTTGGTTGCCCTTCTTGGACCATTTTAATGGTGTCTCCTTTTGGCAGACAGATTGGGTTGGTTAAGGGGAATTGCAACTGTTTACAGATACAACAGGGGGTATTGGAATGGGAGTGTTTTTTGGGTGTGAATGGTTTGTGGCTTGTTGACCAGAAGATTGGAAGGAGGAGTGGAAGAAGGATGTTGGCTTTTTGGAGTTAATTCCAATAAGGGCTGCATCGGTGGTTTGGCAGGAGCAGTTGAGGGGAAAGAGGGTTATTTTTCATTCAGACATTATTGCAGTGGTGCGAGTTTTATAGGTGAAGACAGAGAAGTCTGAATTGTTATTGTTAGTACTATGTAGGTTGGTTTTACAGAGCTTGCTGATTAAGTTTTCTTTTACGGGAGTGCATGTAGCAGGTGCTAGGAATGGGATTGCTCACATTCTGTTTCATTTTTAGTTTTCCAGGTTTGGGCAGTTAGCTTTGAAGGCAGCAGGCAAGCTGAGGGTGGTGCCAGATGACAAATTGGGCTGAAGTAACCAGCCAGTTGGTGCAGCAGTCTTGGGCAGCATCTAACAGGAGGGAATATGGGAGGGCATTATATGATTTTGATACATTTATTCTACAGCTGCCTGAGGAGGAGTTTGGTTGGAAGAAATATTATTGCAATACTTGGCCTGTGCTTGGCTGTATGGTATGGCAGTGCAGTCAGTCAAGGTGGACCTGGCTGTGATCAGTATATTTGTGCAGGTGGCAAGACTGCATGATTTCACTAAGTCCTGGTCAGTTGGGTCTATGTTGAAGGGATGGAATAGAGTGGCTGGTGTGAATATGAAAATTAATGGACATTGACAAGACAAGTTTTAAAAGTTTTATTGCAGTGTTTAGCTTTGGTGGCTGGTGAAATAGGGGATTATGGTTTGTGGGTGACCTTATGCTTATGGATATATTATGGAGCATTTAGGGTGTCAGAGTTGTTAGTGTCACTAGTTTGGGGATATATCAGTGCATTTTCTGTGGCAGTGCACAGTTGTTTGGGTAGATATAAGATAGATCAGCTAGGGAAGGGCATGCAGATAGTTCTGAGAAACATAGCAACAAGTGAATGTGTCCAGTGGGTTGGGCTAGGACATTACTGCGTACCCATGTGGGGACCGATCAAGACTTTTTTTTTTTTGGTCAAGAGGGTTAAGGAGATAATGGGTAATCAGTTTTTATATGTGATGAGGAGGGCTTTTCATTGTATGTGTTTTCCAGGAGAGAGTTTTTTCCATTCATTCCATTCACATAGTTAATGCTTCAGATTTAGTAGGTGAAGACAGATCAGTTGATGCCATTAACAGGGTGAGTCACTGGTCTTCAAATGCCTTTTTGTCTTATATTAGATAATTGGCTAAGTAGCTGGTTTAGTATTTTTTTTTTGTTTGTCATCCTAGGTCATTTGTATATTCATTGGGTGGTGAAGATAGTTGGAGTTACGACTGATGGCAATTGGGTTTGCATCATTTTGGGTAAAGAGTCATATAGCATGGTATTAGAACCCTCATCTGGAATCGAATCATGGATGAGTTTGCATTTATACAGTCACAGATGGAGCTTCCTCAAATATCAGTGGTACATCTGGCAGGTAATGACTCGGAGATGATTCCAAAGTGGCATTTGGTATGTTGGATAAGAGAGGATTTGCTACTTTGAAGAGGTTATATCCAGGTATGTGCATTGTGTGGTTCACAATATTACCTTGTTTATTTTGGAGGAATGCTGCTAGTTTTATGGCTTTAGAACAGGCTTGGAGATTTGTTAATTGTAGGTTGGTGAAGCAACTGGTTGCTTTGGGTTTTCAGACAATAGAACATAGTGACTTTGATGACAGGGACCCAGTTTGATTCAGACAGAAAAAAAGAGGACTTGAATGAATTTGGTTTAGATCTGTTTAATGTGCACTTAGGTTTATTTTTGGAGGGTTTAGTGAAAGTCCTGTAGTAGGTGAGGGGGATCAACTTGGGTAAGGCTAGTGGGTGGAGAAGAGGGGCAGGCTTGTCCTTCTTCTGTTTCCTCTCTGGTGTTGGGTGTTGATGCAAGGAGTTTGGGGGATGAAAGTGAGCAATAAGACACTGCTTTGATTATTAAGAATAAGTGAGCAGTATTGAGGACTCTGCTTATTTGGGCAGGTGAGTGGGGGATACAATGCCCTAATGAATGTTTACAAGGATGTTCATATTGTGATTAATAAACTGAAATGATGCAATAAAGTTATGTTGTTTATGGAAGTTTAATAAAAGTTTGTTAAAGTTACGTTGATGTGCAGTGTTTTATTAAAGGGGACTAGGACAAATGAGGTTTTTCCAGGGACATCTTTGGGGTTTAGGGGTTATGCAGAGAGAAGGGAGGTAGGGCTGGTAGATAGGGGTTGAGGTGAGGTAAGGATGTTAAGAGTGGGATAAAAAGGAAGGGTTAAGCTGAGCTTGGGAAATGAAGGGTTAATTTAATAAGGGAAAGTATGGAGGAAGTGAGGTAGGTGAAGGGTGGGTTTTAGAGGTTTTAATGTGTGTGTATCCGGGAAAGGGATCAGATTTAGGCTTGATCTTGCTACCTGACCTCCCTGCCTTCTTTATTGGGACATTTTGGATAGGTTTACCATTGCATTTGGGTGCTTAGCTGGAGAAGAAGGGAGGCTTGTCCCTCTTCTGCTTCCCCTCTTGTTGTTGAGTGTTGATGCAAGGAATTTTGGTGGATGAAAGTGAGCAGTTGAATGCTGTTTTGATTAGTAAGAATAAGTGAGTGGTGTTGAGGGCACTGCTTATTCTGGAAGGGTGAATGGGGATATGCTTCCCTTATTAATGGTAAGAAGGATGTTCATATTGTGATTAATAAACTGAAATGATGCAATACAGTTATGTTGTTTATCAAAGTTTAATAAAAGCTCATCAAATTCTACTTTGGCGTGCAGTGTGATTTCATTGAAGGGGACTGGGACAATTTGGAATGGCTGCAGTGGTGGAGGTGGCCACAGTTGTGCAGTGGTTTAGCACTGTCACCTCATAGCAAGAGGTTCTCTGGTTTAATTCATGGCTGGGGTGCCTTCTGTGTGGAGCCTGCATGTTCTCCCTGTGGTCATGTGGGTTTCCTCCGGGTGCTCCAGCTTCCTCCCACATTCCAAAGACATGCAGTAGGTGAACTGGACACTCTAAATTGGCTGTAGGTGAGAGTGTGTGTGCAGGTGAGTGTTACAAATGAGCTACCATGGCAGGGGTAGCTATCTGGAGGTGTAAACCTTGGGTTGAGATGATTGTCGCTGCTGAAATGACACCCCGACCCATGTGCAAAATAGGAAAAGGGGCTGAGGATAGCGGGATGGATGGATGGATGGATGGATGGATGGATGGATGGATGGATGGGACAATTTGCATTTTAATATTCTGATACATCACTTCAGGTTCAGAGGGTGAGTTGAAAAAGTCAGCTTTCACTTTTAGACAGGAAGAAGTAATCTGGACACCTTATAGAATTTTCAAAGCTCCTGAAGCATCACAAAAGTGCATGCAACTCTTATGAGCTTTTTAAAGCTAGCATTCATTTTAAGGGCATGAAAATTATTTATTTTTATAACTCACTCAAAAAATGCTTGTGATGTTTCCAAGTGAATATAAGCCACTTCTACAATATTCATTAACCACTCAAACCTTCCAAACTACTAAAAAACAATAAAAATCATTCCAATGCATTTTTACCCTTAAAAAGCTTCTATATGTAGAAGAATAACATTTTAATGATTCTGCAAGCACTAATATACTTGCAGTATTTGTGAGTGTTCGTTTTTAACCTTTGCTTCAATACAGAAGCCTTACTAAGCTAATTTAAACAATGACCAATAATATTATATCCATACTATGGTAAAGCTCAATCAAATATACAACAGTACCCTTAATATAAGATATACAGTTATATTTTCAAGATTTATATGCGTTGTTTTACATGAGGCAGTCTGTCATTCTTTAAAGGAGACATAGCATTTCAACTTGTATTAAAAGAATGACAGTTACGTGTGATCCAGGTTTCACTTGTAAGAGTGTCAGTGTTACACTAATTATTTAATATCATTCCAATAGTACCTTTTATATACGTAAATAGCCATATTTCTGTGCTTTAGTATATAACTTAACATGTCCTTCCCCTTTTACATTTCAAGTATTATGTTAGTAGACCACTACTGAACCATGTTAAGATCGCCAAAAGCATATACAACTATACAAACTTTATCTCATTAATGATTGACTTTCAGTGATATAAATGGATGACCCCTTAAATGTTATATAACATTATTAACATCACGTATGCATTTTATATTCTCAACTTTTAATATGAGTTGTTTTAGATGAAGCATACTGTCATTCTTTAGAGGAGACATATTTAAACTTTTATATTCTCAACTTTTAATATGAGTTGTTTTAGATGAAGCATACTGTCATTCTTTAGAGGAGACATATTTAAACTTGCATTAAAAATGATAGTTATGTGAGATCAAGCTTTAACTTTTGAGGATGTCAATGAAGCACTGATTATTTGATATAATTCCCATATTCTCTTTAGTATATGTAAGCAGCCACATGTTTTGTAAATTAATATGTAGCCTAACATGCCCCTTTAGTGTCATTTTTGTATTTTTAGTATTATATTTAATAGTACATTACTAAACCATGCTAAGATTTGAAAAAGTAATAAATGATTAGCTTTTGATATGAGTGGTTTAACCACTTAAACATCAAATGAAATGAAATAGGTTAAATTTCATCTATAGCTAAAATAATTCTACTTTATCATATTTAAAAGGGAACTAGTAACCAACTGAAGTAAGGAAAGAAATAAGAAACGATTTACCCTGTAAAAGTAATATTTAGCACCTGTTCCTTACTATTCAAGCACTTCTTTAAATTACTAAACATTCATAACCAACAAATGAGTTAATTTTCATTTGTCTTTCAATCTTTTACTGTTTTTGTCCTCTCCTGACCATCCATTCTTTATTGCATTTCTCTTCAGAGATATTGATAAACTCCAGTCCAGTTCTTCTGTTTTTTTTTTCTAGAATTTTATTTTCTGTATAAAGTCTGTTGCTTTATCCAAGGTGTTAAAAGTCTTCTTTCCTTCTGAAAGGTGAATCCTTATTTTTGCTCGGTGAAGGTGTTTTTTTAAGATGTGTTGGAAAGTGATCTATGTTCCCTTTCAATACCAAAGGCAAAAGCTTCAGGCAGGTTTAAAGTCTTAGGCAGCCAGGTAATAAGGAATTAAATCATACTATCTCCCTCTTCTTTTTCAGAAATTCCATAAATCCCAATGTTGCTGGATCTTTTCTCTAAGTCTTCTATTTTTTTTCACAGAAGAAGCTGTTTTGTTTCAGGAGAAATTCAGTATTATTTTCATTATCAAGCATTCTTCCATCTAAATCAGATCTTGCATCTTCTACACTCGAGATTTGTGTTGATTGTTGTTTAAGAACTTCTATTTTTTTTTTTTACATTCCTCTTTAATGTTGTTTATTTTGCTTTCTAGTTTACCTGTCTTCATGGATGGCTCATTGATGTTACTGAGTATAGATTGCAATTGTACTGTCCTGGGCACTAGGCTTAAAGTGGCTCATTCTGAGATAGTTGGTTCTTTTTACTTTTCTTGACAGGAAAATGCAATTAAAAAGTTTCCAACTTTTTTTGTGTCGAAAATCTTTCAGAAGCTGATTAACTTTACATCCCTCACATTTTTAAACATTTTCTTTGAATTTTTTTTTCTGTAAAAATCCTGTCAGAGGTGTTAAAATGAAGCACAGAAAAACAAACAAACAAAAAAAAAAACAGTACTGTTAACTGCTCACTATCTTGGCCATGCCCATCTAAGTTTGATTAGTAATGAACGTATTAACTTACATAGAAAAATGTTTTCCTTTATTCTGACAAGAAAGGTAAGCAGAGCAGACATTACATTTACGATATTTCCTGCAGGGCAAGATACTAAGTAAACAAATTAAAGGTTGTATTGTGAGCAGAAATGTAGTTTCAATTGCCCATCAAACAGCACTTTAACAACATTTGAAAGTGTGTGTGAATCAGACACCAGCTATAGCCACATTTATAAACATTTTACTAGAAAAGAACAAGACAAACTGAAAAAAATGAATGTGTTCATAGTCAGATAATATGAGACCTAATAAAGGTAGGTTTAAACTGTAAATGTTTACTATTTTCCCCCGGATTCTGCATGCCTTCCACAGTGTGCAGGATTAGTGTAGGAGCTCTAGCAGGTAATATGTCTGCTGTGCAATCCAGGAACAGCCTGCAGGGACGTGTACGAGCACTCCTGCACTAATCCTGCAAGGACTAAACCCCTGTATGCAAATCACCCCATTTGCAGGAGAAATCCATGCAAATGAGGTGAATGTGTGATCCAGGAAGCTTGAAACTGGCCGTGCAGGACTAGTGCAATCTGGAGAAATGTACTCGGTTAGTAACCGAGTACATTTCTGCAAAATCCAAAATGGAGCTGTGGCAGCTTCAAATAAAGGCTGCATATCAGTCAGGAAGCATGCCAATGGCCAAGTATAAGGCCATTGGCATTGCAAGCAGTGTAAACAATTAAAAAAACAACTTAGCCTATCCTGGCTGTTTAAACATAGGGCAGCAGCGTGCAAATGGGATTGGGGGGGGATAATAAAATAAACCTAAAATAAGCATTCTAACTAAAATCACTATTCTGCCATGAAAGTCAATGGCAGGCAGAACACAACATGGCCAGTGAGTAGTGGTTGCTAAGGGGGGAGACTCAGTGTGAGACATGTAACTATGCATTAGCAGGCAATCCTATGCAAATGAGGGGAATGACAGTGAATCCCAGTTTTCCCCAGCATGCTAGTCAGGTCCCAACAGTGTAGGTGTAGGAATAGCTCAGTGCAAGCCTAGGAGTTAGCTGACATCATGGGGGGGTGTCAGGCATATTCTAAGCAGATTGGAGCCCTGTGGCTCAGGTTTGCTCCTAGCTAAGTATTGCTAAGCAAGGGGGTGTGTCTGACTCTGGTTAGTACTCTTTACATTGCCTAAGTGGGAGTACACACCGTGCACCAGGTTTTAAAGGTATAAAACAAACGTTAACCCAGGAAATAGCAGCTCTATGCACATTTGAGCACTGTGTTTGTGCGGCACGCCCCCGGGCTTAAACAGGAAGGCAATGGGAAGGAAAACAGCAGTAGGAAGGTAATCTAGGAGAACTACCATAGCTGGCAGGTGAAATGTATCAGAATCAGCCAATTACACAGGCAGCAGAACAGCCCAGCCCTGAACACTACTATAAACTATGCAAACACGTTCCGCTCTGGTTTTTCCCACACTGTACACCACCAGTGTAAACAAGTAGGGAACGTTTAACACTCACAACAGCAAAATGATAGGGGCTGCAATAGCTATCATACAACAACTTGTGGAAGAGGTTGAGGGTGGTGAGGATGTGAATGCTGTCAACCAACCCACAGTGAGGAGACGGGGAAGAGTATACGGACCCAGGGAAAACCTACAAGGGGTTACATGAGCTGGAGATAGTGGAGTGCTATAGGGTGGACAGGGACCTCCTATAGCAAATTGTTGAGCTGTGCCAGCCATACCTGACACACAGAACTAACAGAGGGTAACCCATCCAAGTGGATACCAAGGTATGTGTAGGCCTAAGAACACTAGCTAGAGGTACCTTCCAAAGGCCAGCTGGGGATATGATGGGGATCTCACAGGCATCAGCATCCAGGGTACTCCATCAGTTCTTGGATGACATGTCAGCACATGTCGGTGAGCACGTATATTTCCCCAACACCCGTGAGGTGTTGGCCAGCAATATGTAACTGTTCCACCAAATAGCAGACTACCCTGAGATAGTGGGTACTATAGACTGCATGCACATATGCATCAAAGCACAACCGCAAGGGCTTTACCTACATCAACTGCCAGTTTGTGTGCAATGCCCAGGGCATAATAATGAATGTGTGTGCTGGCTGCCCTGGAAGCTATCACGATTCCCACATCTGGCATCTGACACAGCTGTACCAGAGATTTGCCAGTGGGGACATCCCTCATGGTCACCAAGTGGGGGATGCTGGATATGCACCAGAGCCGTGGCTGATGATACCCATCAGAAATGCACACCTGAACAAGAACTCCATAATGAGGCACACGCACAGACCAAAATTATAGTAGAGCATGTGTTTGGGATGCTCAAGTCACGGTAATGGGTCCTGGACACATCAGGTGGAGCCTTGCAGTACTCACCAGCTACATGTACCCAAATTGTCATTGTATGTGCCATGCTACACAATATGATCCTGTGAAAACAGCTGCAACAGGAACAGCATGAGGCAGGGCCACACAGCCCCCCACCATTGCCAAGGCATGCACAGGCACAGAGTGACTTGAAGGAAAAACAACCTGAGCCTGCCCCAGTAGGCAGAAGGAGGCGTGCTCACTATGCCCTGGCCTTGGCAAAGAGGCAACGCATAGCACATACACTGACACAGGAGGGACCCAGGGAATAACACCTTTCTCTGACTCTCACATACAGTAAAAGGGATGCCAAACATTACACTACCTGTGCTCAACCATGTGTAGGGAGTGTACTATGTGCATCCAACATAGGCAGCCCTGCAGTGCCACCCTCAATACTGGGACACCCACAAGGTAAGTGACATACATGCCAGTTGGGGGGGGGGTTACATACCCAACAACAGTCACAGCCAGCAGGACAAGTGCAGACAAACACAAGAGCTGTGCTATGGGCTCTGAATGATGCCTATGGGTAAACCCCCAGGCCTACACAGACAGACCACAGCAGGTCAGGCAGTGGGATGTTAGTTTTGAAGGGTAGGAAGTCAGAAATGAATATGTAGGTAAATGAAAGCTAAGATCTGTAGTACACTGGTATGCCTCTAATCAGCATGATAGGTTAAAATACAGAATGAAATGGAGTACCTGACATACCAGTACAGTCATAGAAAATGTGTACAAGTGTCAGGTGTGTCCCCCATCCTACATAGTATTGAAATAACAGGCAGGTGTGCCCCCCAATCCTGTGTAGACATTTAGAAATAGTCTGGGGTGGCCCCCCCATCCTATGTAGAAATATAGTAACATACAGGTGCCCCCCCAATCCTGTCTAGAAATGTAGAAATAGTAAGGTGTGCCCCCCATCCTACGTAGAAATATAGTAACAGTCAGGTGTGCCCCCCCAATCCTGTGTAGAAATGTAGAAATTTTCAGGTGTGCCCCCCCATCCTATGTAGAAATGTAGTAACAGTCAATGCCAAATGATCGACGGATGCCCTGCAGAAACAGTATGCTACCTGTAGGTGTACAACACAAAGGTCTGCACTGCAGTACAAACTACCTGGACTTCATCCACACATTCTATACAAACGGGCATACTGGGTATGCTCACACACTTAGAGAATTGAAGGCAATGTCAGTCAACAACATACTGAAAGTTTATACTGGGCATGCTCACACACCTAAACAAATTAAGGCCATGTCTGCAAACACCAGTGGACCAGACACATCTGGCAGTCACAGATGTTAGTGCAAACACTCCTTAGTATGCACCACTCATGTTTTTCACACACACTGGAGAGGAATACAGACATATATCTAAGGACAACACACTATAACAAGCCAAAGGTAGATGTATATAGATGTATGGAAGAGGGTGATTGTGACAAGGAGCCATCCAGGCCTGTCCCGTCCAGCACAAAGCCAAAGGGCCACAACCACATGAGTTTCAGATGTCACTCACTGTAGATACTAGCCACCGGTATCTGTCAACATTACAAACTATGTGGTGCAAGTGCTAGCTGTGCAACATGACTGTACAAGGAAGTAGTCATCTAGCAGCTGTATATACGTACCAGTGAAATATGACCCTGTGTTTGCCTGCATGTGGTGTGTCAACCTCTAAATGAATGGGTTACAGCCCATGCACACACACTGCGCTCCACATAGCCCTACTATGACAAGCCTGCTGAGATCATCCACTGTGAAATACACCTTTGGGAGAGTTGTAGGCCAGTAATCTCAGTGGCGCATCCTATAACTGTGTACTGCTGTAGTGTGATAAACTAGTTAGGTAGGAGTTCCAGTCTCTGACATGGCAACTGTGTGTGTGCTTGTCTGTGTGTGTGTGTGTGTGTGTGTGTGTGTGTGTGTGTGTGTGTGTGTGTGTGTGTGTGTCTGTCTCTGTGTAGAGAGCAATGCTTTTTAGGGTAGTCACTCTCCCTACAATTCAAATGCTCTACTTTGGTAAGGCTGCTGATGTCATCCACCTAAAAATACACCTCTGGGAAGGTTGTAGCATAGCAATCACCATATGGCACTCCATAACTGTGTACAGCTGTAGTGTGATACAATAGGTAGGTAGGAGTTCTAATCCTAGACTTGGCAATTATGTCTGTGTGTGTGTGTGTCGAGTGCAATGCATTTTAGGTTAGTCACACTCAGTATAATTGAAATGCCCTACTTTGGCAATCCTGCTGATGTCTTTCACTGTGAAATACATCTGTGGGGAAGGGGCACTCTAGAAATCCCCATGATGCATCCTAGAACAGCATCATGCTGTAATGTGATATAGATCTATGGTAGGGGTTTCTATTCCCACACAGTTGTGGACATTTGGTGTGTGCTTCTATGTTGGTGTAAGGAACAATGCATTTTAGGCTACTCACACTCACTACAATTTAAATGCCCTACTTGGTCAATCCTGCTGATGTCATTCACTGTGAAATACAGATTTGGAGAAGGAGTACTCCAGTAATCTCAGTGGTGCATTCTATAATGGCATAGTGCTGTAGTGTAATATACTAGTTAGGTAGGAGTTCTAATCCCAGACATGACATGTGTGTGTGTGTGTGTGTGTGTGTGTGTGTGTGTGTGTGTGTGTGTGTGTGTGTGTGTGTTTGTCATTCGTATCCTGTGTGGAGGTGGGTGACAGTGTGTAACAACTGGACTTAATGTGGAGTGGGTTTTACATACTCCTTATATGGTGGGCCAAGTATATATCACAATGCCCACTGTACAGGGATAACAGCCATGAAATAGTCGAGAGGCTGGGGTGCAAATCCATACCCCTCAGTGTGACATAAATGCCAGCTGAACAATGTTAGCAACCCTTGTATTACCCAGGGAACACTCTGAGCCTATGTCTCATACACACACACACACACACACACACACACACACACACACACACACACACACACACACACACACACACACACACACACACACACACACTTGCCTAGGCAACAGCCACTATGCTGGTAGTACCCTGCATATTCCCCACTGATAGCAACCATGGTGTGATTGCAGTGGGCTACAGGGGGCATGACACCCTGTCCATCAGTCCAACATGCATGTACATGCCAACAGTGCACCTCCCCCATGTTCCTCACTGGACACCTGCAACACCTGTGGTGCCATCAAATGTGACCCACAAAGGACATACCATGCCTGAAACATAAGCCCTGTATGGACAGATGCCACTGACACTAAGGAATACCGGTATCATACTATCAATGTAGGTGCAAGGTCCACCTGCTGTCCATTAGTTCCCGCCACATGAGGCCAGAACTGGCATATCTTATGATAACACTCTGTGTACACAACATAGGCCAGACACCCCAGATACAGTTCCACATGTCACTGTACATGCATGTGGGAGGTGTGCACATCCCAGACACTGTCCATATCATGGACTAAGGAACACATGCATGGCAAGTAATGCACAGCATTGGCCACAAGCACTACTCACCCAGGTGACTGGATGGTGAATACAATACCCACCTGTGTGGGCAATTCCAGACACTACACCCCTGAGCCACATTGCAGACCATTGTCATGTGGCCTGATGCCAAGGTATACCCATCACCTAGCCTTGTATAGCCATCTGGCACCATCGATCATGACACACCCGTGAAGCAGGGCACCCATGCATGTCAGTACTGGCATCCATGTCTGTGTGCATGGTGTATGATGAGTATGACCACACTCACAATCACTACAACCCCCATTGACATACTGAAGCATGCTGCCTGATGTCAGACATCTCCACATACCCTTTGCACTTATAATCTCCATATGACCCCTGTGGTGCATGTGATACCTGCACAGTACTGTGTTGTAGCAATCCCACTAGTGATGAGTTGTATTCCTGGTCCTGCCAAGGGTGTCAATGTGTGTGTGTCCCTGTGAGAGTTTGGCTATGTTGATGCTGACACCTGTTCGTGTGGACAGGCATGTGTACTACACCTACCATATAGCTACCATATCCCTGTTGCAGATGTAACTCACCATCACATATATGTTCTGAGGGCTCCCCAACATGTAACCTATGTGTGGCGCATCCACTAACTGCATGGACATGTGATAGCACTACATAGTCATCAGGGGTTTGATAACCTGTACTGGTAGTTGTGTGATACAAACATGCTTAAGTTG